>NC_140708.1:32140000-32527500 GCF_050655825.1 Lonchura striata | reverse complement strand
CCATTGGAGAACAATGATTAATATATAGATTTATATTTAAATATTCCCGGTAGGAAAACAAAGTGTCACTGACCCCACTTCATCTAAAAATACATCAATTTTCTTGTGAACTACTTGCGTTACAGCAGGAAAGCAAACAAGCTGGCAAAGGATGAGAAAAAAAAAATAACAAATAGCTATTATAACTGTGTTGCCCACTGTGTTTTCCCTCTCTCTCTTCTTCTCTCTCCCCCTTTCCCCCCCTACATGTATGTCTTTATTTTTACTTGGGGAGGGGGCAGAGGTAGGCAATTTGATGAGGGGAATAACACCAAGGGATGCGATGCTTTAGGGGCTTAGGAGTGTGTATTTATTCTCCTTACTGGGGGAACTTTCTTAGAACTTCGCACTGCTTGGCTGAAGAACGGTGCTAGCACAGCAACCTCTCTTGCATACAATCTATTTCAGCAATGTAAACAACTCCATGCCTTTAGTACATGGAGCTTTCATATTTAAGGTCAATATTTACAGTTTGGGTTTTTACAGGTACCCATCAACATTGGCACACACCTCTCCCTATCAGGACGGTTAATAGGCTTGCTTTCTCTGCCTGCCTCTCTCTGCTTCCCCAGCACGACCACATCAGCACTAGTATCAAATTAACTCTCCGACTTTGAAACTTATTGATCTGCTATTAAGACACCAGTGAACCTGATGAAATGAGTGCTGTAGGTGCAGTCAAGACTTCAAAGTGTCACACAGCCACATAAAACAAGCGCCTTTGATCCTAACTCCGATCTGCTGAGGGTTTAAAGCCCAATTCTCCCTAAGCTGCCCTTCTCACTCGTCATGTCTGATGTCTCACCAACCAGCGACTTGATAATGTTAATAATGCAAATTTTAGCAAATGATTTTTACAATGGCAAAATTAATTATATGAATTTATGCTTCTTTCAGTGTCAATGTCTGATCTCAAAAAAAAAAAAAATACAGTTGTAGCTATTACACTTGCAACGGAAACGGTGAGCACGTTCAGCTTTTAAAACTGTATTACTGCCTTTCTCCACTCAGCTTCACAGGGTCTCATTTTACTATTAAAACTATAATTATTTATTATAAATTAACCTTAGATTTGCTTTAAGAGAGCTGAAAGAATTCTATCCGAAGTCCCCTATTGCTATGTATGCATTATTAAAGAAAAGCCACCTCCACGCTTTAGATACCCCTTTTTCTCGTTCTTTGTCACTTGTTCTCTCCCAATTTCTTTCCCATGTTCATTCTACAAATCCTTGCAGTGCAGTTGCACAGATTATTTTAAAACCAACTGCATCTCTGAAATGGCATCAACTAATAATAAGGTCTTTCTACATTTATGAATAGCAAAAAGAGATTTCATGTTTAGGGATGAACATACAGCAACCTTCAAAGCTAAGAAAAAAAATTTGATCCATGATAGTAAAAATGTGTAAAATGAGTAAAAATGTGTAAAAAACACCTTTTAAACACATGCACCATATTTACCTGTAATAGATATTGATTACTTTCCTCACTGTTAATAATATTTTATAAACATCTTTCTTTTTTTTTTTACCTAAATTTGTCAACAAGTATTCAATGTTTAAATAATTTTTTATCTGAAAACATCAATAATCTGATTTTTTAGCTGACAGAGTTTCTCAAAGAAATCTATTACAGAAGTTTTCCCGACTGCATTTCAGATGGAAGAATCACACAAATGGCTCAGTTATCTTACCCAGGCTATGTGTGAACACACAGCTATCCTCCTCCTTCTCCTGAATGCTGCACTTGAAAGATTTTTCTTTTCTGTTTTTTAAAAAACAGAATTTGCTAATATATCTTATTTAGTGCAAAACTGTTTAAAGTATTTTAAATCACCTGAAAAATCCACTACCTATGACATTTCCAAGTACTAAGATGCAGTCATTTGGCTATGTTTAAGCTGAGAGGTGTTGCTCGGTTCTGTGCCTGCAACTAACCAAGAAAGAAAATAAGAACTCTAAATTTGTCTCTTCCTTTCTACTTTTTGAGATGCAAATATGGTAGCATCTTTGGCTGTGCAAAGTTGAAAAGGAGCAATATTTTAATTGATTCCCAGAATCAATTTTTTAAAAATAATTCAATCCGTGTATTTTCCCAATTTTACCTTAATAAATTTCGATAGCAACACCTTTTGTGGATTTTTTTTTTTAATGTTGATACTCACTTAACCTACTTGCAATTCTAAAGAAGTCAACACTTGATTGTGACAATGTTCAAAAGAATTTCCTATGCCACAAGCACAGTAAAAACTTTCACCAATTAGTGCGGGAAAAAAGGAGGGAAAAGCCAGAGCGCTGGTGCTCAAAGAGCCAGGCCTTGCGGCAAAGCTGTCATGTCGAGTGGATTGATCAACAGGACCGCAATTTCTAATGGCATGTTGTCATGAAAAGTCAGCCACGGGGAGCCACCTGCTTTACTCCTCCTAGACAGCTAGCGAAAGGAAGGGGAGAAAAAAAAAAAACAACCCACCCCGCTCTGTACCTAGTTCTGCCAGTCCCTTTTGCTAACAATTTTGGTAAGGGTCTCCTGATTTTTATTCAATAGGAATATGTCAAATCTCCAACCGTATCATCCAGCCTCTAAGATTAGAGTAGCACAGAAGGCTGATGCTCTTTTTTGGGGGGGGGTGGGAACAGGGGGAGAGGGAAAAGAGGATGAAAAAAAATTATCTCTATCCCCCAAATGCTTCTCAGATCAGAAAATACATCCGTCACATCTCTAAACCAACAAAGTTTGTCAGTGGCTTACAAGGTACATCTAAGACATTCTGCAAGTCAAGAACAACACAGAGCGTAGACCTTCTTGCGTGGCTTTATTTCAGCACCACCCTCCTTCACCCTCGCTGAATCACGAAAGCCTGCATTTGATGTGCGGTAGTTGCTTTGTTTCAATTTAGTTTACCTCTAAAACTTTCTGGATTGGCTCATTTATCCCAGGATCACGGCATTGTTCAGTCCTGGAAACCTCTCTTAGCTGGCGTGGCCAACATTTACGAAAGAATTGCACAGGCAATTGTGCAAAACGCTGTGCTGAAGACAAAGATAACAGCTTCCTTGTTTTGCTGTTGGAATATTTACTCGTGCTTGATGGAACATAATTAATACTCCAAGAACTTCCACCAACTTACCATTGAATAACAGCGCCAAACAGTCTGTCCTAATCACTCTCCAGGAATGTGCTAGTGTCGTTTTAACCCATGGCTTCCATTCCCATCACTCAAAAGACATGGAGATTTCCCTCTTCTAACACATACAAAAGCTAAATATATTACTTTCATTCTGTTGTGCCTCACATAATGTACTGCAATTGCTGAAGGAATTTAAGCCTAGTTAATATACTCTGACACTGCGCTGTAAGAGAAAATGGAAACATTGGATTTGGTCAGATCTGTTTGGAAACCTGTTACAATTTTTTACCTTTTTTTTAAACATAAGTTTTTGTTGATTGTTGGAACATACATTTAGTTTTGTTTCAATTGTCCAAAAGATTTCACATTTCATACCTGTTTGCTTAAGAGGGTCCAAACCAAAACTGTAAGGTGGACTAATTGCTAATTTCAGTGATTTTTTGGGAAACAAACCAGAAAATTTGGGGGGAAAAAATTTCCAACAACCCTCATCCATGTACAAAAGAAAAAAGTCAAATAAAAGTTAAAGAACTTTTAAGTTCATGAAACCAAACCCCACTTGGCATGCAAATCACGTACTGTAACCTTTTATCGGCGCAGCCTCTGGTCTCATCAGTCGATGAAATTCTCAGCCCGCGGCAACAGCTTAGCCGAGGGACGCAGACCAATGAGAAAATATTCATTGTGTTAGCATTTCAAATGGCGAGAAAGGAAGAAGAAGCGCTAACTGATCACTGCCCGTGGAATTAATTGGATATTCCAAGAATAATGTCTCTCACTGAAGATCCTTGGAGGCTGAACGCTAGTAGAGACCACATTTTGTGCGGCGCCTTCAAAAAGAGACCGCTTGGGGGTAGTGGACATATTAGGGTTTTAGCGCATTTCCCTAAAGGCCAGAAAATAATCAGATTCACTGAACCAAACTCAGCTAATCCATTCCATAATTATACACACAAATCCAATAAACTTTGTCACATTACTGGAAAATTAAACTATTACAGTGAAGCCTTTTGCTACTTTGAAAAAAGTTTGAATTCCCGTTTTATCCAAGGGAAAAAAAAAGGGGGAAAAACCACCTCGGCGAGAGTCAGAAGTTTTGGAGGTTGCACATGCAGGCGTACACGCTCACATAGATGCACATGCACTGGAGCCCAGAGGAAGAGTAATGCTTAGCTGTAGTCTTCTGTTATGCTTAACGCCCAGGTAGGTGTCCCACAGCTTCCTTCCTTTATACGGAGGGGATTTGCGTTTCAGCTTTATTGCACATAGCCCAAGCATATGCAATGACCCTGTCCAATATTAGTACAGCTTTCCTTAAGACACATCTTAATCTAACCTTTTCAAGACTCTTTTGCTTTCAGACTCAAAACAGCATAAAAAATGAGCATTGTTGTAGAGTGCTGAGAGATTGAACCAAGGCTCTGGCTTGGTCCAAAGCGGTAGCCCTCTGGATAAACAGCTGCTTCTGCAACTAGATAAGCTCCATAGACCAAAAGGTAATAGGGGAGGGAAGAAAAGAAAGAAAGAAAGAAGGAGTGGAAAAAAAGGGAAGAGGAAAAAAAATGAGATTAGGAACCTTCCCAAATGTTGCATCTTTCCTATCGACCACTGGCCTAGCGTGAGGTGTCAATTTTGACTCCAAAGAGAGCACACGAATTCGCAGCGGTCCCATTATGCGGTCTCTGTGCTCATTGTAAATTCTGTCAACGAAGTCAATCTTATTAACTTCCGCACTGGTTCACACATGACATTTTCTTCAATTTTCTTGCTGACATCAAAAACATCAATTAGCAGCCCGAAAATAGGAAGGAACGAATGACAGAGCCTGATAACGTCAACTATTTGAAGCCAAGGGTAAATCTATTCTCCAGTTCTGAATGCGTTCATTACAATTGCATTTTCAAAGAAGACCTCCAAATAGCAAAGAAAATTAAATTTATCATCTAGAAATGCCTAGAAATTGTTTTTTTAATCCTATGTCTATCTCTCAATCCCAGAGTGTAATACAAAGTATCGCAATTCAGTTTTATGATAACATGCCACAACTTTAATAGAAAGTTTATAAAATATGCAGCCCTTGCCATACTTCCTATCACATAACAACTACAAGGGGTGAGAAAAAATTTGTCCAACAGATTGTAGCGTTGCCTTGTCTGCTCCATCAGTTTTCATAGGCTGGGACAGCACTTACACACACATGCGCGCGCTCTCCCGGTACATGCACACACATCTCCCCCCCTTCCATCCATGCTTGTGAAGAATTTATGAGCTATGCAATATCCAGTGACTTTAAAACCCCAGCAAGCACTACATTACCAGCATGCGGGGGGAAAGGCGCGCGCCAGAGCTGCCTCACATTTGCATTCGCCCAACTCTTTTCATGTTTCAGAGAAAACAAACCCAACTCCCTGCCCGGGAAAGCAAAGGGAAAGTCCAACCAAAGACTTGACGCGAACTGTCAAGCGCCAAGAACGCGCATTCAATCCGCTGCCAGAACTTCCGCTCACTGAACTCTCGCCCTCTTTTCATTTTATTGACATTTTCAAAAATAAATACATAAAAATAACCTCTCGGTAACACAGAAACAAGACACCCGTGTCAACACAACATGGTCCATTTGCTGTGCTCAGCAACAAGTTTCAAGAGAAAGGTAAGCATGTTTAATACGAGGCAAAAAAAAAAAAAAAATTGTAAGGCAATAAACCTGGGTTTGCGGTCTTTAAAGAAGTCCTGGCTTGCTTTATTTATTTATTTCCTTTGCCGCTGTGCCTGCTTTGTGAGCCACCGTTTCATGCTTGTATTACATCTCCTAGGGAGTGAATAAAAGCAAGTTTAGTGGTGACCAAAGACACTCACTCGGACTTAATGCAAACAGAAAGAGCAGCTACACCCTGATAAACAGATCACATTCCTTCAGCCCATTGATTTTTTGATCTTTTGACATTTTTTAGTTCCTTCCTTGTCTTTTCCTCAATGTCACAAAAGACAAAATGTCTCGGCAATTGATGGCTGGGGTATCTATTAGCTTTCAAGCCACTTTTTTTTTTTTTTTTTTTTTTCCTCCCCCCAGCACTGGCTAGGAAAGCACAAAACAGAAAGCTGAGAACTGGCAAGGAAACAAATTGTAAGAATCATCTAATTTAATGGGCTCATCATATTCTGGGATTTTGGCTTTTCCACATCTGATCTCCCTGGTAAGCGACTGGAAGGTGAAAAGGGGGAAGGAAAAAAAGGTTACATTGAATGGATTTCTGTAATTTTTGTTGCTACATGGAAACAAACTGGAGAAGACAGAGGGGAGGAAAAACAGGAGGAGAGCTCCTGGGAGGTTTGGTGCGGTGCCTCCGTGTCTCTCGCGGTGTTCCTGCCCGCGCACAGAAGCGAACCCGGTGCAGAAGGAGCGTCTCAGCTCAGCCGTGCTTGGGGGGATGCTGGACATGAAACAGAGGCTGCTGGAGCCTGGAAAACTTGTACAATTATTTTGGAGCAGAAGAGAAAAAAAGAATTGTGAGAGCCTGACGACTGATGGTGAACCTGCCTGATTTTTTTTTGTTTTGTTTTCAAAATTTCATTTTGGACAGTCTACTGTTTGCCACAACCCTTGCCAACGCTGAGAATGAAGGTGAAGCGCAGCTTACATTTTACCTCCTGTTATTTACAGCAGATGATTATAACCTGTGCTGAGATTTTTTTTGGTTTAGACAAATGAGTCATTAGCCAGAAACAAAAACTGTTTAAAACAAAAGCAAATCAGATTGAAACACACAATGAAACAGTCTGTATTTAAAACCAATAATAAGTAAAATGTAAAAAAAATTCTAGGCAAACTAGAAATCTTCATAAGATAATTATGCAAAAATTCTCAGCAACTGTTTGTGTTTGGTTTTGAATGCAAAACCTGTAAAAAAACACCAGAGAAAGTGCTTCTTTTGATTTTACAAGATACCATAAAGCAAAGAAGTGAGTGGCACAAGAAAGATGAATTATTTTACAAGCAAATCTACCAGTGTCATTCAAGGAACAGACACTTTAAGCACAGAAGGGAGTGTAAAACAGAATGAATTTGTCCTTCGACAGGTTTTTTTATGTTGTTTTGCATTTGAAATTTCTAGGAATCTGCCTTTTCAATTTAGGGCCTGATCCTGGTAATCAGCTGTAAATGGGAGAGTTTTTTGCTTGAGAAAGGACTTCAGAGTCTCTGACTGCATTCAATCAAGTCTGCTGGACCACAGGCAGGGAACATGGTTTTGTCTTTTTTATCAAATTCGTATGTCTGACAAGAATTGACTCATTTTTGCAAGTGATGTTGCTATTTATCTTGATGTTGAAATTGCATCCACTTGGCAGAATAGAGATAAGGAAACTTGACTAAAAAGAAAGAAAACAGTAGTATCTGTAAGTGTAAAGTATTTTCTCCAAAATATCATGAAGCATTAAATTATTTCTTCTAAAACCTGAAATACTGTGCTGCATGCCTGAAATAAGCTTGTTTTCCTCTCTTTAAATAAATTTAAGTTTAAATCAAAGAAGGAGGTGCATATTCTGAAATATTTTTATCAGCTTAAAATATATGAAGGAGAAGAAATCTGGAGAGCAGCTAGCTCAGCTTCTGCTAGAGCACACTGTAACTTTGCTGCTTGTAAGAAAAGTTGATCGGTGCTCAGGTAAACCTCTCAGCTTGAAAAGAAGAAACAGATTTCACAAAACACCCCTTCTATTTTATTTTCCCTCGTCATCTCAGTCCGGAAATCCCAGCGATCATCCCTGCTATTCATGTGTTGATATTATCAGAGGTTTATAAAAAAAACATGTCTGATGAATTAAAACATGTGACTGGCCAACAGCAGCAGCCCAACTGACCACAGGTTAGCGAGGGGGATGAACTATGGTTATGTTTTTTTAAACCCCACGCTGTCCTTGGAACGGAGGCTGCATTCGGCGCCATTAGATACAGCTACGGTGCTCTTGATCTATTATTTACAAAGAAAAACCCTTCACTACTTAAGTGGCCCCTTCTACTTCAGCCTTCAATTTCAGCTGCATCAAACAACCTGGGGGGGGATGAGAAGGAGGGGAGGGGGGCGGGAAACTTGAGTTCATAATATAATTCTAATGCAAGAGAAAATTATACTTGAGTAGAGAAAATACAGAATGCCTGGAATAAGGTTTGGCATCCAAACTGCAGACCTATCAGCTTCATCCTGAAAAACTAAAATTATAATAATATTAGTTTTTAATAAAGCTATGTGGGGTTTTAAGGAATTTATACACAGATGAACAAAACAATTTAGCTCCTCTTTAAAAACTAAGATGAAAGACTGAACGAGAATTGCAGGACTTCTCCTTGTCAAAAATCACCATATTTCATTAAAATATAATTTTGCATTAAATTCTGTAATTATCAAGACTATTCTTTAAGTCATACTGCATTCAATCTAATTAGAAAGCTTAGATCTCACCTTTGTACTGAACTTTCAACTCTCTGATGCCAATTAGAAACTATTTTAAATGAATTTCCCAATTAAACTGACTCCTGTGATCAATTGTGACAGAAGATAAAACCCAGAATTTTCAGGGAGGGGAAAAAAAAAAGGAAAAAAAGAGAGGCATAGAAATGTGAAGCCTATCTGTATTTCTGAAAATATTTTGAAGGGTTTTTGCATCCTTATTATGATGAATATCTCATCTCCTGTGCCTGAAACATCCTCTCAGAAATAGCTTATATCAAAAGTGTTTAAACTGCAATTAGTATTGTTTCATTATTCAGCACGTTTCTATTTGCAATAAATACCTTGTTTTATTATACTCTGGTTCTCATGTTATAAACTATCACATTAGATGAATTATAAATGTAAACTATTAACAGTTTAGATTCTTTTAAGTTGTTATCAATTTCAGGCTTTTGACAGCTTAAAGGAAATTCTGTAAACATACCTCCTCTCTAGAATAAGGCTTCTATAAAGCCAAGAGCCACCTTACAATTAATGGCTGTATTCTCCTTTTGTGGAGAACAAAATTAACTGAAGTTTCCCATATAAAAGACCATATAATTAGCATTAGTAAAATGTGGCGAGATATTCCGACAGCCTAATTATATCAATGAGTCATCTAACTCTCCTGTTTGTATCAATTCAATTTCTCTTCATTTCAATCAATGCAGCTTTGATGGATAGGTATCATTAGAGGTGACAAAGCCTCCCGCTGCAGAAAAGCGCAGGACCAGGCGATATCCCAGATAAGGCAGCCCCAGACCTTCTAACGCGGCGTAGCTGGAAATGACTCCTTGTATACACATCACTGCCTTCACTAAGGGTGTCTACAAGTTATCATTAGGCACATTCATTGTTAAAGACTAACCAGGTCAGTGTTTCTGATCAGGTTGCAAATTAGACCAATTGAAGTGCTCTTAACCTACAGACTGGTGTCAGTAAGGACCTAACGGTGCTGAAGCTACATAGTAATGTGCACGAGCACACCACCATTACTGCACATTTCATGCTGAACACAAACAGATTTAAGCAAAACGTTTGGGGAGGGAAGTGTATGGAGAATACAAATTACACAGGCGACATAATGCTGTTGTTTTAGTGCAATTTTGTTGCAAAACAATTGTTCGTCGGCAAGCACATTAACCAAAAGTGCAGACTTGGGCAATGAGAGCATTAGAGGTGCAGATAAACATGTCATTATAAAGCCAAGGAACCAACATGCATTTCTATTTCAAATTATAATCCTGCTGGTTTTCCACATAATAGTTAAATAATAGTTTTCAGAAATACAAATGATGGCTAAATGAGGGGTTTAAAGACTGATCTAGCACGAGCATTATACTTGGCTGAAAAAGCTGATGATGGGAAGGAGGGGGAAGAGCAAAATCGTTTCACTTTCCACATTTACTAATTTTTCCTCCATTCTATTTTCCTGCATGAATTCTAGCAGCAAGAGTTGCATCCTGCCTGCTCCTGTCAGTGGGGCATGGCACACTAGTCAAACCAAACCTATGGAGCACCAACACATAGAAAATACCTGCATGAAGTTAGGCTTCTGTTTTTCATGTAATAAACCAGCATGCAAGGCACTCATCTGAAGCTGTCAGTGCTTTCCTGTTTGACTACTACATGTTGGATAAAATGGGCATTGTTTTTGATGGGCTACTAAAGGATTTTTATTTAGAGAACTTCCTCCCTGGATCTACACAGAGAGAACAGTTAATAGGTGTAGGATTGAAGGATTCAGCCAAAATATTCAAAACCACACAAGAAAAAAATCATGCAGGATGCACAAGGTTGTGCAATATAGCAATTCACTAAACAAGTTCAGTATATGAATTTAGGAGTTCGGTGTTACTTTAAAAAAAAAAACAATACATCCCCATCAGCAAACAAGAGAGATCTCCACACCAGTGTCAATCATGTATTTTCTAATCACTGCACAGAAGTAGGGACAACATACAAAGAGCATGTCCATTAATCAATATGCAAAGAATATATTGTCTCAAGAGTATGTATTTATGGTTATAAGTTAAGATGATTATGCAGCATGAATTTCTGAGCTGGGAAACTCTTTATCAGCTAACAGACGGGAAGCAAACCTCAATTTAAAGCCAAGTGCAGTTATGTCCTTAAAAGCTACTTAAATAATTCAAGGAGAATTAAGCTGAAATGAGTGACAAGCTGGAGAGAACATGGGACATTGCATTACAAGCAGCGACTAGCTGGAGCATTTCAGGTCAGCTGATAAGCAAACAGTATAAATTGTCTGACCTGGGTCATTACAACTGATAAATGCAAGGAAATAATAACCTTGTACGTGCATTCAAAGCTGTCCTGGGGCCACTGTAACACCCTGGGCTGGTCTCTGTTGGGTGGACAAGGACTACACCAAACAGCCCAGCAAACACCACCAGAGGAACCCCTCAGCTGGGATCCAAACCCTCAAGCTGAGTTTGGATCATGCTGGAGAAGATTAGATTTGGAAACATCAAGAAGGGCTTCTAGCATTCACTCCACACTCCCAAACTGATGAGTAATACCATTTTTTCCCTCTACAGCACTTTCTTTGTATAAGCACACTCACTGCAAGTTTAAAAAAATGGAACAACCACAACTCCCAATAAAACACAGAACAGAAGAAGAAGGAAATTAGTAAGTGTCTTGTTAATTAAAAAAATAATTAAGCAAAAGCTTTTCAGACAACCTGACTCAAATTCTGAATGAGCTGCTTCGCAGTTTAGAGTCCAAGCCAGAGGATGGTTACAAACTCAAAGCAAGTGTTATTACAGACTACTATCTAGACATGGGCCAAACTAAACAAGGCTTTGAAGATCTCTAGACAATGCTCTGAATGGGAGCCCGATCCAAATTCTACCACTTGTTCTCATCTCAAATTCAACTCAAAACCAGACAAACCTGGATGCTTTAACATGCACTACTACATTTTTTATTCTGAATACAGTGAGCCAAAATAAACCAGTGAGCCAGAATCTTGAAAAGTAACCTGAAAAATAAAATAAAGATTGGGATGGATCTTTTTTGAAGTGGTTCTCCAGAAAAGGACTACACACACACACACACACACACACACACACACACACGTGCTGGATTATCTGTCTGCAAGACTGCGTGTGCTGTCAATTGCTATTACATACCTGAATGTGTAGCAGCAAATGTCAGTGGCTCTTATATAACATAACTTAAACTTATTTCAGCCTTATTTTCATGTGTTTATAAACCTGGCCCCTAACTTTGGGTCTGGGATGAAATATAGCTGTGCAGCATGTGTTTCTAGAAATATTCCATTATTATTTAAAATCTTGAAATAAATTAAAATTAATATGTTTGGGGCTTTTCAGAGAAACGGGCACTCTCTGTGGTGAGATTAGGCTCTCAAAGTGTTCCAAAAACTGGCATAACCTGGATTACAACCCTTTTGCTATGGAGAAGAGTGGCAGCACCACTCCCTTGCATCATACCTGAGTACAGAGCTGGATGGAACTATCTCCCAGAAAAGTCAGTTCTTGGCATTTCTGCTGATGCTGTTTCTACACACAGGAAGCATGGAGGCACTCTAGAGCTAGAAGCTGTCCAACAGCAAAGGCACTAAGTAGCAATTCTCCTTGAGAGGGTGGCATTGTCAAAGGCCCGTCCTTCCTCCTTAAGCCACCTTCTTGAGGTGAGAATTTTCTCATCTTTAAGAAACTCATCTTCACAAGACTTCTGGCAGGCAGAGAAGGCCACTATCCCCAATTTACAGAAAGGACACAACATGTAATTTACTTCATTTGGCCATCAGTGGGGCAGGATCCTGAACCCACATCTGGAGCTAACCTCCCAGGAGCCATTCCATAAAAGTAATTATGTGTCTGACCTCAAACAAATAGTAGGAGATCACTGTTTAAAAATTCATTCTTTCTCCTCTTATCATGGAAATAACAAGGTATAACAAGACTCAGCCATGGGCAGCTGAATGCAGTTATTTCTGCAGAGGGATAAAGCTTTGAACCTTAACTGATGTGTAATAGTTAAATACGGTCACAACCCCAGTCGCTATCCCAGAACAACCTAATGTCCTCTTTCTTCCCATTTCCTCCCTCCCCCAAAAGTCCAATTGTTCTGAGAGGATAGAGATTAATGATATTCGTACTAGAATAACAGCTAGAGGCAAAAAGCAAGCAAATATATTACGGGACCCAAATTACAGTAGTAAGAAAATACATTGTGCTGTGATGTAGAGATATAAATGAATTAATCCTGACATCTGTTTCTTTTGCAGAGGAATTAGTCATAGTTTGAAGCTGACCTTGCAAGAAGCATGCAAGGTGATCAACTAAAAATGGATAGTGTGCCCTCCCATGTTATGGAGATAATACTCTTCAACCTCCCAAATCACACACTACAGGGTGTTCACCAAAGGTCACACACTTTGTACACTGTAACTAAGAGCTACTGGACAGTCTGTGCATTTGATCCAGGACAGATCATCCAAAGGTCAGACGGGTACCCTGAGCTCAGCTACAGCCTGGAGCAGCAGCACAGTAGATTGCCATACAGCCAGTTTTTCCTCTAAATTTTGATATTTATTTTCCTGAGCTTAGAAGAATACTTTATGCCCGACTGCAACAATGTGCAAGAGATTACCATCACAAAAGCTATTTTCATCTGGTCAGGTGGCTTTTTTTCACAACACATGGTGCTTCCTGGCATTAAGACACTTGTCAAATCATCTTTGTGGCATACTTCCAGATTTAAAAACCAAATCTTCATGCACAAGTTTGGGCCAATAGTTAAAAGGGAAAACAAAGCCAGTGATCCTAGCAGGTTACAGTGCTCTTACCATATGCTTCCCTTCAGGCTCACATTTTCTGCAAGACATGAACTAGTGTCAGTAAGCTAGAACTGCTGATTGCATGCTAAGATTAATACAAGTATTGAGGAACTTTGTGTCTCCATCGTGTTTCACTAATATTTTTAAAGAAAATACATTAGCATGGAAGGAAATGTGGTTCCCGCATAAACAGTAGAGCTATTTTTCAGAAAGACTTTGGAATCAGACACACATTGCATGCTTGAAAAATAAACCCACACTCAATAGGCTTTTCTTACTGAGCCCCAATGTCTCAAAAGGACAAAGAAATCCTGGTTTTAATGAACTCCCTAAGTAAGTTTTTACATAATATATTTTTAAAAGTGAATAAACCTGTTTTAACGTGATAGCTTCCGTAGGGCTCAAGAGACATTCTAGCCTATTGTGTCGGCGGATTAACTCTATTCACCAAGGAAGAGGATACCAACATGTTCTATTATGCCCAACAACTGCAGAGATCTGCACGAGTGAATGCTGTGCTCACACGTGTGTGCTGAATCATCAAATGCCCTTTCCAGCAAGAATCTGTATCTCCAACTTTCAGCCTTGGCTGTGCAAGTTACTTACGGCCTCGCTGCTGCGGAATGCGAGTCACCCTAGTGCAGACTCCTTGCTCAGAGGGTGTTCACAGCCCCGTGGGTGCTGCTGGAGGAAACAACCACAGTGCAGCACACAACCACACTGCTGCCTGCCCTGCACCTCCTCCAGATGTCAGGAAACCCCAAGCACTGGCATCCAACCTGAACTGCCACACCCCCCAGCCTCTTACAGCCCAGAAACAGGGGATGCCCCTTCTCCCTGGAGTGGTATGGGAGCCCTGCAGCAGATCCACGGGGTAGAGGGCAGCCAGCAGTGATGTTTTAAGGAGCCCAAGTTAGATGCACTGGATGATCTACACTGCAGCCCAGCACTTGCCTGACAGCTCTACTTTTGGTCCAGCTGCATTTTTTGGTTTGCAAAGTGGGAATACTTCGGGTGAAACCTGGCCCCAGCTAAGAATGAGAAGCTTTGCAATCCATTTTCCCTGAGGGCAGCATTTTGCTCCCTTCTTTTTTAAGTCAACACCAGGCAGAACATGAACTAAAGTATTCCTCTTTGCATTTCACAGAAGAAGGTATTCAAATACTGGAGGCTATCAAAAAGGAGGAAAACTTTGTTTCCATCTGCCTTCACTAACACACTGAATTTAAAAACAATTAGAAACCCTGGAAAAAATAAATTAAATTTAAAAATCCTAGCATATCAAGAGATTAGACTCATATTATACATGACAGAGTTGCCCCCAGCCTGAGGTTTTCTCAACAATTCTTGATATTTGGTCTATTTAGCTTCTGGGCTTCAACTTCTGCTTCCTTGGTGTGAGCAAAAGAAAATATTTTATTTTTTACAGATGAGGTTTTAAGAGGAGGCTGTTGATTTCAATCAGTCTTAGACCTTTACCCTGTAATACAGTCCTCAACGCAAAGCCTTGTGTCCTTCTATTTACGTAAAAGACTCCCATACTATGGGGCCCCACAGAAGGCTCAAATATCCACAAAGAAAATACCTACGAATGACTCTTCCTACAGCTGATCTGGTAGAAATCCTTCCACCTGCAAAGACACGCTTTTGTGCACTGTCTCACTCTGAGATGGGCTGTGTGAAACCACAAAAATGCAGCTCCAACGGCACAAGCTCCATCTGCACTATGGAGACTATTAAGGCTAATCCAGCATTCCTAGACTGTGGTGCGAGACATTCCCAGTATAGACCTGCTCCAGCAGCACTCTGCCAGTGAGTTAAGTACTCTAAAACCATAACTCATCTCATATTTCTCCCGGCAGCCGCGCCAGGTCAGGCGATCCTGGCTGCTCTCCCGTGTCTTGCCCTCGCCTGCATCTTGGCCGTGCAGCTGGTGGCCAACACACACAGTGAGCTGGACAGTGGGACTGACCCTAGCCAGAGCTTTGAGAGTGATCATTTTTAACTCAGAGCCCTTCTCTGATTTGGTCTCCCAACCATGGCAGTAGAGACGAGAGCATGGTTTATAACCCACTTGAGTGGGTCCAACCATGGGCAACAGCCCAAGTCTGCAGGTCTCTATGGTTCACACCACAGCTCATCTGATCCCACAGTGAAACAATTTGGGAAGCCAAATCAACACACTGAAAAAAAACCTCAGAAAAGATAAAGACGAAAAAAAGAAGCCCTTCTCTGCCGAGTTATCTGCCACTAGAGCCTTCCGAGTTAGCGAACAGGAGTCAGAAACAGCAGCAGTGGGTAGGGAGAAATGCAGCACAGCCATGGTGAGGCCATTGCCTTCAGCTGCTTCAGCCTGATGCTGTATCAGGCAGAGTGCAAAACCATATCCCAGAGACAATCTGCATGGGGGGCAACTGCTGAAGCTGGCATGGGCACTGAAAGAAAAGCTTGTCTAGCTATACCCTTGGAGCACACACAATTTAAACTGGAGAAAGCAAGCTTTAGCCAGCATGGCTTCACAACGTTTTGCCCTCCAGTGAGCAAAATCAACCATATCATCAAAAGCGCAGTTTTGCTGGCATAATTGCATTTACGGAATCGCCAGGGATTTTGCCTGAACAGCTACAGCAGTGTGGAAAAAACCCCAAACCAAACACACACTTCATCAGTATCCTTGACCAATGTAGCTGTGTTGGCAAAAGTCTTCAGAGCAGACCTGGTCTGTATTATTATCACAAATGATATCAGAAAAAGTATTTTTCTCCTGCTTAGTTTAAGCTCTGCAGTTCATGCAGTACAAACCAACTTATTTTCACTTCTGCTTGTATTCCATCTCCAATTTTTACAGGTTTGCAGACCTTACAGATTTCAAATACTGCAGGGGGGAGTTTAAAACCAAATGCCTTCCCCTTGAATGGGCTTTGTAAATATAATTTTTCATAAAAAAGAGGGGAAATCCTGAACTGTGAAAAACTTCTGCTAATAACAGGAATTCTCCTTACCAAGTAAGCTGTCAGGTTTCTATAATCAATATATAGGTAGAGGTAGCTGCTGGCTAGCAAAGGTGAACCTACAGCCATACATGAGCACCTTAATTTGGTCCCCCACAATTAGCAACTCTGTCTCCCAGTCAATGGGACTGGCAGACCCTTGCTAGGATGACAAAAAGAGACATAAAATTTACAAATTGTCTCTTCAGGTGTTACTGGGAAAATGGCTTTGGGAGAGACAAGTCAGGTGGTGAGCTGCAAGGTGAGGAACGAGCAGAGGTAAATGTGTGAGTGAGATGTGCCTCACAAGAACAAGCACAGGAGGAAACAGCCACTGGCTGGACTACAGGCACCTGTGTTGTCACCTGCAGGAGACACTTACTGGGTGACTAAGACTGTGTCATACCCTCACAGTAAAATTCAGATGAATTGCTCCTGCAAGCTTCGTTCTTTATGGCTGCTGCTGAAGAAATGGAGCATGCTCAGCCTGTGGTTGCTGAGCCCCTCCTCATCTCTCACTCTGGAAAACAAGAGACTCAGCGTGCTCACAGTGACACCACAGCAGCCCCTCACTGCCCTGCCAGCATCCACACGCCCCTGAGCAGCTGCTCCAACCTTTGCTGCCTGCCTCAGGATCATGGAGGCTCCACAGAGATTTCCAGGTTCAGTGAGTACTTTGGTGTCTTTTGGCTGGCAAAGGACAGAGCCCCACGCCTGCCTCAGTCCCAAACAGGAGCACCAGCCCTGAAGACCCCTCCAGCTGCCATCTAAAGGGCAAATTTTGGAAAATGCTCCATCCAGAAACAACTGCAGTATCTCACTGCCCTGAACCTTTTGTGCCTTTCTTTGTTCCAGTTACTGGGGGAATTCACATGAGAAGAGCAACTCTGTTTCACAAAGGTGAACCACAAGTTTGAAAATCAGAGGTCTTAAAGAGATAGAAGGGGCAATAGAAAATGAATGCAGGTTTATGATTACCTCTCCAGAATTTTACAACTGCAAAATGTTAAGAACTCTCTTTCTGCTTTGCAGCTGGCAAATCCAGAGTTAAGAGCAAGACTGCTTGATGTGTGGCTTCCTTTCTCCTTGCCTTTTTTTTTTTTTTCACCTTTTTTAAATCACTCCTCTGTTGGAGAGGAGACTGAATTCAGAGTGTGTTGGGTACTTCTACAAAGCATAGCCTCCATTTACTAGTATGGAGAAAAGGAGAGGAAAGGATTCTGTTAGGTTTGAAAGCATCAGGGTTTTCACCAAGCAACTCAAATAATATTAATTAAACACCCTGTAGAACAGAGAACATCAGCTCTAACTCAATACCTCCATCAATTCACACTGGGTTGATTTAAGAGATTGTCACTTCTACCCCTTTCCTGGGACTAACACTTTCATCGGGATGGCAGAAGACAACACGTGCCCATGTATGAACTGCTGTGCTCTGCTCCCCAACACACTGACAGTAGTTTAAGGTCACCACCAGAGTTAGCACCCATCCTGCTCCACATTCTTTCCTGCTTGATGGAGGGCCAGGGCAGGCAGCACCAGTGCCAGCTCCTGGGTCAAGGCCCTGAAACTCATGGTTTGTACTCCCTGTGGTGTCTGCAAATTACAGAATGATCTATCCTTCCTGGCTGGAAACTGCCAACCATTTGGGGCTTTCTGTAAGTTAGCCCAGTAGCTTTTTAACACATGGTTTAAGTGCTCCCCACAAGACCATCCTACAAATATGCAGCAAGAGCTACTACGTCAACTACAAGCGCTGGGCTGCAGCATGGACCTTCAACCAGCAAATCCTCCAGGCCTTGTTATTCCTCCAAGAAAAACAATAAATGGTGGTGGCTTAAAACTATTGGAAGAACATCATCTGACCCCAAATGGCCATTTCTGGGACTAATTTGCCACCTCTGCATCTCAGATACAGAGACAATTGTTGGAATGAGGAAGCAGGGCAGTGCCCAGGCAGTCACCGTGAGCTGGGGTGACATCCAGTGGCCCTGCAGAGCAGGAGGATGGGCTCAGGAGTCCCAGACACATGGAGTGCCCCTCATGCCTCTGCTCTGGGCTGCTCTAATACAAAGCAGGCACAATTTTCACCCACATTATGACTGCTCCATGCAGAACTAACACAGCAGCTCCCAAGCACTGCAAAACCGGGCTCCACTTTAATGAAGGTGGACTCAATCAGCTCTTTGCCCCCTCCATACCTCCTCCCTCATGCAATGCTATTTTTCACCACTATGACTGAGGACAATCCCATGGCCCTGTTTGGATGATGAATATTTTCCTAATGTGAGGAGCTAATCCAGAAGCAGATATATCACCTAAAGCTGGAGGAAGATGGCCACAGCCAGCCCATGACCAGTCAGGGAGCTCTCCAGGGAAAGCACTTCTGGGAAGCATTCCTCCAGCCCAGCCTCTGCTAACAGTGGTTTCTCTCCCTGCTGTGCATCTCTCTTGTGGCCACACAGGCAAAGCCAAGACACAGTCCAGGCTTGGCTCCTTTTATTTTTGCTCTCTTGGCACCTTCGTGCTGGCTGGGCACTACCAGCAGGGGAGTTTTCTTTCAAGGCACCATCACAGCAACCCCAGCATCCCAGAATAGCTGCACAGATGACATCCTGACTCAGCCCAGATGGATTTGTGCAGGAGAACTGACAATCAAAGCTGATGCAGAAATATAAGAAGTCTGAAGAAAAATATTCCAGACTGCCACAGCTTGTTTTCCAAAACGTAAATACATGTTTGATGCATCCTTGGACTTGCCAGGAGGGCTGCAAAGGAGATGTCAGTGATCCTGGTCTAAAAAAACCATAGTGGTAGAGACAGAGTTGAGCTCTCAGCATGCTCACCAGAAGCTGGTAACAGAATTGGGAAGATTTGCTAGGTCTCATCCAATTTTAGCATCTAGCCACCCCAGCATATGCAGAACTTTCTCTCTCCCCTCACTATCTTCTCCATCCCTCCTTCCACTTGTGGCCATAACTTCAGGCACAGAGGGAGAAGATTGTCACCAGTGTGATGTTGACTTCTGGTTTTGGGACCAGCTCACAGGAGTCTCACAAGACCCTGCAGCTTCCAGCTAAGGGGCACCTCTCCAGTCACAGGCCTGGCCCACCAGAAGTTAAATTCCAAAAAAGAAACTTAAGCATAAAGCCCACTTCAAAACAATCACTAACTGAATGAACCATCCCAACAAAGCCAAAATCAAATCATGAAGCAAGGCCCTTCCCCCAGACAATGGAATTGTGGACAGAAGTGATGAGGAAATTCTCCAACTCATCTGTTGATCTGCAGGGGTGGAAGTGACCTCTGTAGCCATTAGATACTCACACTGATGAAATTAATCCAGCAGATAGTCCCACTATTCAGAGAAAAACTACCATTAAGCAAGATGACAGCTATTCCCATTTATAATTCCTACCACCCTGAAAGGATTCATGCACAAACACCTTTTGAACACAGGTATCAGAACTACTTAAACTAAAGAGCTATAAGCCATAAGCTGGCTAAGAGAACACTAACCCAAGAATTCAATTAAAATTAAATAAAGAATCATGCATAGAAAAATATGGTTAATACCTGTTCAGAGTGGTGAGCTGAGACCTACCAGGACAGTGTTTCTGTGCCCCAACTCTGCCTCTACCTTAGCTCTAGGACATGAAGGTACTTCAACACTTACAACCTCTTCTACAAACTTATTCAAGATACTCAATGACAAAAGTATTACTGAGTGGAAGGAAAGAAAAACCTTTTACCTACCAAAACTTTGCATCAATACTGCACTCAAACTGAAGTTTTAATTCCAATCCTAACATGTACTTAAATGCAAGACCTGTGAGTGCCAGGAGACCACTGTACAACACTGCACAAGTTTTTCACTGAAGCTCAGAGCCTGTTCTAGTGCCAGGGTAGAAACAGGAATTATTCTGAGAAGACTGCTCCATGTACACAGTCCTGCTGATCCCCCAACATAATGCAAGAAAATGCATCCAGGATCCCTCTGTCCATCAGAAAGTAAAACCAAACAATATATAATTATTTAAAATCGTCAATAATAAGTGCTCCAGCAACATTTTTAAATTTGTTTTAAGTATCTCCACAAACTTGTAACCTTAGGACAGCAGCTGAAATTCACTCTAAGCAAGTGCTTTGGCTTGAGGAATGATTGTCCTGTCTGCAGAAATTGAATTTGCCATATTATAAAAACAGCACATAAGCCTCAAAACCAAATTAATAGCTTTTTGGGTAAATGCTGTGGTCATCTGCACAGCAACTAACATGCTGTGAGCTGAGCTGAAAAAGTGATTATTTGTGAGAGGAGCAGTAAGCACTTCTACCAGCAGCTATGTATATGGAGTAAATGCAAAGCCTCTACATTCTGGGTTTTTTCTTCCTTTCCTTTGGCAATGCACAAGCTACACAATTGTGTATACACATGTACGAGAGGACAAACACATGCTCACACTCACCATTCACTTTGTAAAGTGCTGCATAATGTATACCAACTTTTGAATTTTATAACCCTGAAAATACTGGTTAAAATCTTCTACATATTATTTTATCAAACGTGCCAGACCCCTTCATGGTTTTGGATGTGGGTGTGGAAATCTGCAAATGACTCACCATGGCTGGCCTGGAAGCCCAGGAGCACAGGGATGGACCATGAAGGGAGGAGCAGGAGGTCCCTTCCTGCACAAGGAAGCCTTCCTCAGGTCCCACTCACACCCTCAAAATGCCAGCTCCAAAGCACCTGCCTCTTGCCAAGTCGAACAAGACACTGGTTTTCCAGAATCCAGTATCTGTTTCTGAGGCAAGGTCTGAATGAAGCAGGCAGATGAAAACAAAAGTGTAGAAAGGTATCAGGAGGTTGTCAATCCAAACCTTGCATCCCTGGCAGGATGGTCTGTGGCTTGGATGATGAGGCCCTACAGAATGCAGGAGCAAAAAGGAAGATGTGCTACTCTTACACAACTTAATTTCCTGTCCATATCCAGCTACTGGTGAGATTTATTTTCAGATGTGGGATGTCATGAGTACCCCAAACTCCTGTTTCCTAAAGCACATCTATGGGGCAACATCAGAGTTCCTCACCAGAGCTGACCATTCTCCTTGGAGATCATGGCGCAAATTCACAGTAGATTTAAAATTAGTCACACTCTGTGTGGCCAACGATATAGTTTATTTTTGGTAACAGTGTGATATTCACAAGCATTACTTAATTCTTTTGCCTGGGTAGGAGAACTGAAGCATGGAGTGAGGTGGGCTCTGGTCCAAGGTCATGCAGACAGTTGATGCAGCAAAATTCTGAGACTCCTTTTAATTGTTGAAGCCACTTTTGACATTCTGAAGCCCCTAACTCAAGTAGCTGGGGACCAAAGAAGGGGCTGCTTTTCTGCTCTGCTTGTGCTCTGCTGAGGAGACTCATCCCACCATATTAAGTAGGAGTCAAGCACAAACCACTACTGTCCTACATTATCTTCCCTCCATGCCTCTTCCCCTGGAAAAGACATGGGGAAAGAAGAAGCCTTAATGATGCCCAGGGGGTGCCAATAAGTTTAACTACAGAGAGTCATTTTTGTTAATGGAATTCTGCCTGATGCAGTTTGAGTAAGGAGGATGAGAGAATCTTTCACTGTATTTTTCTAAAGCAAATATTTGGTACTTTCATCTTCCAGTGCTTTAACATGCAATCTGTCACCAAAAAAACCTATTTATGTGTGAGTTCATGGAAAATGCATCATGTTTCAGATAGCAATTGAAGAACAGGGGGTATCCCATTGTACTGCTCAGAAATGTAATTCATGGAAACTGGGTTGCAAACCACACAACTAGTTAGTTATTATCCCATCTGCAGTGTGACAACAACACAGCTGAATATTGATGTTTCATCCTTTACTTGTCCGCTGAATAAGCTGGGGCAAAGGGTAACAAAAGAGTTTCCATCATCACTTGTCCAAGAGTTCTCATCAACTTCCATCCATTTCATTAAACACCCTAATTCCCCAGTGCAATCCATAGCTCTCTCTCTGGGGTGCCAACCCCATGCTGTCATCTACATGGAGCACCTCACACACCTGTCAGCAATTCACACCACCATAAAACAAGGCAAAGAACTCTACAACCAAGCACACTTCTCCAGGGCTTTGTTTTTCCTGGCTGAGAACACCAAGAATATCCTGCACATATTTGAGCTGCTCCACCTAGTCATTATCCCAAGAGAAAAGGACAGCCACACTTCTGGTACGTAGAGCCACACAACCAGTACAAACACAAGCTCCTCTTGGCTGAGCTGCCTGGGGATTTCTGTGACTTCCAACTGACCCATCGCCAGCCGGCTCCGTTTCTTGACCACCCTGGTTGTGGCTCCCATTCTCCGTCTGCTTTTGGCACAGCGACAGCAGAGGCTGGGGCTTTTGTCGAGTTCCCTCCCCCTCCTATTTTGCTTTGTGCCTGGCCAAACTCCTGCCTTCCTCTCTGCCCATGAGCAGGCAGCATCAATGGGGGCGAGCGGAAGGAGGTCACCGAGCACTCGGTGGCCGCTCCGCACGATCGCAGACCTGGAAACGCTTCCAGCGCCGAGCGGGATGGTTCTGGTGGCACCACAGGGGACAGAGAGAGGGCTGGCTGCGCCTTGGCCATCTCTGATCTGCTAATGCAGCGTGGAAAATCACTGGAGTCACTTAGTGGCACACAAACAAACCAAGGGATTTATTATTTTTCCCCTTGCCTTTACCACCCAGCTAAAAAAAGGTCAAAAAAGCCTCCTTGTACAAACTCAGGAGTTGTCTTCACAAAACTCACGGTGTCCTACTTGCAGCTGACTAATTTCTTTTGTAGTGGATTTAACACTTGACCAAAGCTAGTTCTGAGAGCAGACCTGCAACAGGCTGTTACATAGAATTTGGTGGTTGCACGATTAAGAATAATCTATAGGGGTCTTCCACTTGTATTTTTAGATAATGGAGGCTGCTTTTGCACCGCAGCTGCACAGAGACCAACCATTTCTATTACTCAAAGTACAAGGTTAAGTGACACACCCGAAGTCAAAAAGGGCAATAACCTCCTTGATTTGCAGTCTGCTGTTTTAATACTCAAGACAATCCTTTCCAACTTGCAACATTTCCATTTCCAGATGGAAAATTGCTTCCCTCTTACAACACAGAAATCAGAAACAACATAGAATCAGCTGCTGTTATTTTCTTTATTCTCCTTTATTCACGTCTGCTTTTCTTCCCTTTCCTTGGCTTATACACTGGGATCAATTATCTAAATTTCTTGCTCAGCTGAAGTTGCAGTTCTACAGTTATTACAAAGAGAGGAATTAGATTACAGAGGAATTTACCTGCTGGAAACTGCCATTACCTTCCCAAGCAGAAGTTTCGTACCATGCTCAATAAAGCATGTCCAACCTACTGTGACAGTGTTCCTCAGTCACTCTGCTGTGGGGATGAGGCACTTACTGAGTTTCCATCTTCTGCCACTGTCACCTAAAATCCCTCCTCTCTCTAATCCAAACCAAACCTTCTTATCCAGCGTTCTTATTTCCTGCTCTGGACAGCAGTAAGTCTTAACCTATTCAAGGCAGAAAAGTTATTTTATTGCTATTATTTCCTATCTGGCTGTCTCCAGGGCAGCCCTGGGGTTTCCACAAGCCCTAGGGACATGTTGCTGCTTAAGCACAGCCATGTGCACCATGCACCCACGTGCTGGCCAGGGACATCTGCACCAAGATCCCATCCAGGGGTTGGGCCGGGCTCTGGACTCGTGTTGCACCATCCAGTCTGGCTGTGCTGCTGCTCGCTGTCATCACCACTGGCTTGCTCATCTCCTTCTGAGCTGGAAATATACCTCCAAAAAGAACCAGGGGGGTCATCCCAGCCACATCCACAAACAAGCTGTGTTCACTGGCAAGAAGGAAATCAAAACATCTGCTCCTTCTCCCAGCCAGCAACCAACTTACGTCTATTTTCAAGCCATGTTAGTTCTTTCCTGGCCACAAGTACCCAACAGCTTTTTCCTGCCTGCTGTGAAGAGCAGGTTTCCTCACCTGTCACTTCAGCTTGTTGTAAGCAGAAGCCTGACCTGAAAGCCACCGGCAGTGATGACACGCTCAAACGAGCGTCTACTGATTGAAGGCCCTCGTCATCACCCTTGACCCCAGTCCTGTAGATCATGTTAAATCCAGTATTATCTCCCTGCAAACTTTGTTTTCATGAGAGGTGAAAGCATGACACCAGAGCCCGGACCTGAGGGGCTGAGTAAAGAGCCTGTCAGATGGTGGTGGAGACTGGAGAGCAGGATGAAGAGGATGAGATGCCATTGACACCCTCCCTCATCCCTCATTCTCTCTCCTCTTATGAAGAATTTTTTAATGGATTAAAATTAAGTAAAATAATAAATTGGAACTTGTACTTTGCAAAAGAAAAATAAGTTTGGCGTGAACTAAATGTTCCCCTGTTGTCTGTGAACTAAATGTTTACTGGAAAAGTGAAATTAGTACTGGATTCAAGAAAGCCTTCTGCTTTAGCACAACACAAGCATGTACCCCTATTTGCAAGTGCATATCACCCCTTTGAGGTAAGACAGAACTCTGATACTCCTTCCAAAGAGCCAGGTGTGATGTATCTCCTGTCCTTGGGTTATGCCACTACCCATCACAGCTGGGGTGCACCTCCCTCCAAGATGAGCACCTAAGTCCCATCCTGACTGAGCTATTTACAGACACCATGAAATGCACTCCTCCAGTCTCACCTGACTACTCCCCGAGAGACCTGGATGGGTTAAAAGCAAGACACAAGAGATTGTTTCCATGTGGAAACAACTTTGCCTCTACTACTCTGCCAAACATGAAGTTTTAAATAGGCCATGGGTAGAAATGACAGCATGCCTGAAGGTATCTGAGGCCTGTAGAGAACACGAACAAGAATAGGATAAAGAGCAGAAAAGAAGAAACCTTAGGTTCATATGCTGCTTCTTAACGGAAACAGAGCTTTAGCAAAATGTTTGCTTGCAAAGATTCACAAATTCATAAAAGACCCTCTTGAAACATGTAAACCACAGTCCAACATGGAAAAGCAAGGTGTTGAAGTGCTATGTAGAAGTGAGG
Organism: Lonchura striata; assembly: GCF_050655825.1. Taxonomy (NCBI): domain Eukaryota; kingdom Metazoa; phylum Chordata; class Aves; order Passeriformes; family Estrildidae; genus Lonchura; species Lonchura striata. Next base: position 32,501,918 of record NC_140708.1, on the reverse strand, counting down.
TCATAGTTATATTATTGGACCTGAAAAATGGAAAAGTCATTGTATGACTAAAGGATTAGGAGTGGGCCCAGTAAGTGCTGAACTTTGTATCCTGGCTTATGAAGACCCCTCTCAACCAGGAAAGCCACACAGCTGACGCAGTGGATTAAAGTCTTAACCTGCTCAGCAACAAAACCAGCAATAATAATGTGACAGGAAAGAATTGCCATCACACAGAAATTCATGCTCTGGAAATTATGGGATATATTTAAAATCTATTCCATGATTTAAAAGAATGACACATTTTACCAGGCTTATGATATTTCACTGAATGAGTTTAAGAGACTTGTACTGGATTTGTTAATTCCATGTAAATCGTGTTGTCTATAAAGTAGCTGGCATGTCAGCAATGTGCACGGGCTTAGCTATGTCTGGTGAGATTTCACATACTGCACTTATAAAAAAAAAAAAAAAAAAAAAAAGCAAGCATGCCACCCCCAGCAGTTTATAGAACATGCTGTGGAAATTCGAGGAGTAGTATCATTCCATAAACACATTTAATACTCATACACATTATATATACACGTATAGACGCATATACACACACAATGAGGTGGATAATTAGGCAATAAATTGTGGAAACATGATAAATTGCATTTATCTGGCACCTTTGATTGCTTCATCTGTTCTCTCCTCACTAATCCATCTCTGTGGAGACTGGTTTCGAAGATTAAAAATCCCTGAGAATTTTAGAAAACAGCCTTTTTTTTTTTTTTAATTAGCCTTGAAAGATTCGCTTGCTTACCACTATAATTTTCTATACTCCATCCAACAGTACTCTTGATCCAACATGCAGAGTGAGGAATACTCACTGCTGCCATGGACTGGAAAAAACACTGTGCAATATGGATAGGAACTTAATACATTGTGGTGCAGGGAATCTTCTTTTTTCTAATCATATATTGCATATAACCCATGGTCATTATTCAATGTTTAACTTGGTAAACAGAGATAGTGCTGAAAAGAACTTTATATTTTACATGAGCTCAACTTACAAGTAGAAAGGCAATAAGAACATTCAGGATTTGTCCAAAAGAGGGTGTTCATCAAACTACCCTGCTCTGAACTAATCCCAACGAGATAGGTTTGTTATCAGAAATAACCCATTCTAAGGCTATTAGAGGTGTACTGCTTTGCCTCCTGTCTCAGGACACACCCTACTATTGTCATTATTAAACCATGTTTAATGACCTAAACACAATTACTTAAAGTGACTTGCCTTTAAATCTGTATTGATAACTAAACAAAAGGAGTGAATGTTCCATTTTCTACTGTATTTACTTACTTGGCAGTATTTGCACAACTGATTTACCAACCTTAATGCTATGTGCAGAGAGGTATTTACCATCTGATTGGGAAGAAGCAGGGAAATGTGAAGGCTGAGAAGGAGTAGGGGCGCACCCTTTTCACGCAGCGGCGGCCACGCTGCTTGGCAGGAGCAGATCCATTTGGACAGGCTGGAATTCCTGCCAGACCATCAGTCTATTTTTATAAAAGCCAAGTTTGTTTATCAGCCATGTTCATGAAGTCACCACCCCTTGAAAGCTTTTGAGAAGTCAGCGTGAAATGAGCTTCATCCCCATAGTTCCTGTTGGAACAGCCTCACTCTCACAATTAACTAGAGGTGGGCCAGGTCCAAGTCCTTAAGAAATGATTGTGTGGCCACCTCAGTGGGCTAAAGCCAGCAGTGGGTCTGGGCATGTCAGCTCCATGCCAGCAATCCCCTCCCTAAATGAAAGCTAGCACTTTTAAAAGCATAGCCACGAGTGTGGGATGCTGGGCCAGAGGTTTCTTCCAAAGGAAATTCTTCTGTGACGCACAGAATGACCTCCAGTCACATCACTCACAAAAACCTCCCACCCAAATCCTACACGTAATATTCTCCCACTGATTTTGATTAAGGGCTAAAGCTTCTCATATACAAACAGAATGCACATACACACACAGAATGGAGGCAGACAAAGCCACGGTCAAACCATCATTCAGGTTAGGAGGTTAAATTGATTATAATAGGGACATCCACGAATTCCAATATCATTAGTTAAAAGATAGGGTTACTCCAGAAACTATGAGGGGGTCCTCCATGTTATTCTGGAATCCTCTGTATTCTCATATAAGTCCTTTCTTCAGATTCCTCATAAAGGAACACCTGTCACTAAGAGCAAGTTTTCCAAACAAACTCTTATGTTAGCAAATAATCTAGTCCAGTCCCCAAATCCTCCAGAGATTTCTGCACTGTATGAATTCTGCAGCATTGAAATCAAAGTCAGAATATTTTAAAAAGTACCAGGTTGAAAAGTACATCTGTGGCAGGAATAGATTTAAGCCATGTTTCATCAGAATCAGTCCATCAAAATAAGATATTCCCTGCTTTCATGCTGTAAGAATGACTACATTTCAGAACAGCACTGCAAGGAGTCAAAACTCAATTAGGAATGAAGCCAAATAATAATTGGATTCATTTTTGAATATTAATAGGATTGAACAATTAAGTAAGAAAAAAGTGAACTCAAAAATCTGAAACAGGATCTCAAGCACCAATTCCTTTGAGCAATGAGAACTGCCACCAACTCATGGGCTGATGAGGCAGGAAGCACACAGCTAACCCAGTAAATGTAGATATTGGCTGAACTCCTTAAAAGTGGTCAAAATGCATAAAGAATACCTGTGCTAGCAGGAGAGGATACTCTGGGTTAACAGCTTTGCTTCACTTCCACACTCAAATTTTGGAGAAATGAATGCATACACCTAGAGCAGGAAACATCCATTCATTGTTCCTCCTTAGGAACACACATGAACTCCAAAGGGCAAGTGATAAGGGCTAAACAAAAGTAAATCATTTCACAACAAAGGAAAGCATTAATAAATTCAGCTCATGAGCGTCTTCAAGCTTCATTAGAAAATTGAGACTTAAGGTCAACCAAATACAGGAAGATATTAAGTCGAGATAAATAAACTAGTGGCCCCCTTTTTTCCTCTAAGCTCAGAAGACAGAGGCATGGAGCCAACCAGTGTACATTCCTCAACAAAAGCTTCAGTTACCTCTTCTCAGGGGGTCAGATGTACTGTGGCTTCATATAATAGCGGGTTGGAAGCATAAACAAATTAGGACTGTTAGTTTGAAGGGGGACATGACCGTTGCCTTAGTGTTGACCATCTCAAGGTCAACAATTACAAACAGCTTGAAGGATTACAGCATCCCACAACAGCTGGGGCTGGAGGGACCTCTGGTCTCATCCAACTGCCCTGCTCAGAGCAGGGTCTGCTACAGCAGGTTGTTCAGGGCTGTTCAGTCAGGTTTTACCACCTCCAAGGATGGAAATGCCACAATCTCTCTGGGCAACCTGTTTCCAGTGTTTGATCACATTAACAGTGGAAAAGCCTACTGTTTCTCACACTGAAATAGAATTTCCTGTATTCCAGTCTGTGCCCATTGCCTGCTGTTCTGTCAGCAGGCATCACCAAGAAAGGCTTGGCTCCGTTGTTTTTACTCCCCCACCAGGTACTTACATACAATGACAAAATTCCTCTGGCCCCTCTTCTCCAGTCTGAGCAGACACAGCTCCCACAACCTTCCCTTATAGGAAGGGTCTCCAGCCCCTCAATCATCTTTAGGGCCCTTTGGTGAACTCACTGCATTAAGTTCATGCCTCTTTTGTAGTGGGGAGCCCAGCACTGGGCCCAGCATCTCAGATGTCTCCAGGGCTTAGCAGAGGAGAAGGATCACCTCCTTCAGCCTCTTTACACTCCTCCTGGGCCACTGACCTGTACATCTGCAAGGAAGACAAAGGCTTGGACACCCCAGGAGGCATGGGGTCTAGGAGGAAAGGACTACACCTGCTCACGTGGCTACTTTCCCTGCCACCTTCCCAGGAACTCTGGGTGAACACGCCCACCATACTAAAATGCACTGGCATATTTGCAGGAAAGCTCTACAAGGCTGAGGAGGAGGAGGAGGGTCCCTCAGCCTGACTCCCCACCGCAGAGGAGGCAAGTTACATGTTTGAGATGAAAACACCATGTGCACTTTAAGTCTTAAAACAACACTGCCAAGCTAGCCTGGGCTATTTTTCTGGGTGTTGCCCTAACATCTTGATCAGCCACAGAAATGTCTCAGCTGGAGTTTAGTCATGATTCTGACCCAGACTAGCTGGCACCACTGGGTTAAACAAAGGGCAGTCCTGCCTTGCCTCCTTCCTGTGCCCAAATTAATCAATTCATCCCTGCTATATCAAAAGGATGTGAGCACCTGAATGGGGAGGGGTTACACAAGTGAGCAGGAGATTTAAGTGACAGTTTTATAGTATCAAGAAAATGCCATTGTCCTGCAATAGTTTTCCAAAGGAATTCTTGGATGCCCTCACCTCTATTTCTTGAGACACATAAAAATGGATTTGATAATACAGATAAAAAATCAAGGAATGTATGGCAAGGAATCCTGTTTTGTCAGAGCAATGAAAAGGAAAATGGAGAGTGTCTTACCCCACTGTAACTTCTGTGATTGTTGCTTGAATTATGGTGATCGTAACCTGGAAAAGGGAACAACTTCTTCCCCAGGAGCTCCAAGCATGGTGTCAGGGCTATTTTTACCAATTAATACATCTCCAACTTGTCACAGAGAAAATACATTTTCTTCCCCAGGAGCTCCAAGCATGGTGGCAGGGCTATTTTTACCAATTAACAGATCTCAAACTTGTCACAGAGAAAATACATTGAGCAACAAGTCTAGCTGCCTCAACTCATCACATGATCTGCCTTAAGAAAACCTTTTAGTTTTGATAGAATTAGCATGGAAATATGAAACATTTCACAGTATTTTGCAGCACCCACTCACATATTATGTTGTTTATCCTGCATGTGTATATAAAATACAAAATATAATTCACATACAGAGAACACCCACTGATTACTAATTGGGTACAAAATATATATACCCCTCCTTTTCCAAAAACAACAATATTTGTGCTTGAATTACTTGTCATCCAGGCAGCAGGCTGGTGTTCACACTGCTACTTTAAAAACTTATGCAGCTGCACTGAGTTCTGTCTTTCCTGAGATAAAAGCATGTCCTGAATATTCTTTATTCTTCAGGGCTACTAATTTGAACACACCTGTCACTCTAAGTAGAGGGAGTTGTGGAATATTGACATTCTATTGAATTATTTAAGATAAATTAACAATGTTTCACATCCTAGGAGATTGCTATTTGCAGAAAAAGCCTGACATACTTGTGCTTAGACCTAGTAGCCAGAATGGGGAGAAGTTACAATTTATAAACCATTTTTTATTCCGCGTGGAAATAAACAGCAGACACACCAGCTGACTGCATGTGACTTGCCTCAGTGCTGCAAGCAGCACTGCGAGTTTTGAATATTTTATTCTGCTTTGTTGCAGATGGCAAGGACAGGAGTTCTAATGTATCATCTTGCTAATTTATGGCAACGCCAGCCCCTTTCTAGTCAACGTAGACAAAATGTTGATGACTAGACTTGAAGCTACAGGATGCTCATTCCCTGTCAGCAGAAGTCATGTTTAGACTTATGAGAAGGTTAGAAGGCATTAGCTCTCCTGCTCTGCAAATCCCACAGAGGGACCTTGAGCACTGCTGCTGTTCCAGGCCTCTACCCTGACTGCAGGCAAGAGCTGAGATACTATAAACTCCAAGGATTTTTTTAATGCCAACACAATGTTCCTGTCTGCCCATGCACAGACATAGATCTTTCAAAGTTTGGTGAGTTTGGAGCAAAAGTTTGCAAATAAGAGGCATCATCAGTTCTTAAGGGGTGCTGTTGCATAGGTGTTCAAGCCCAGATAGACATAATGTCCACAGACAGGAACACAGCCTGGTGAATCACCACCATAATTCCTGCGCAGAATTATGGGCTTGGTTGGTGTGCCGAGAAACCTGTCTGGGATTTAACACCAAGTCGCTCCGGGTGGGAATGCTGCCTTCCAAATCCTCACCTGACAGACTGGGGAACATTAGCATGGAAAGGCAAACATATATACACACATATGCAGATACATCTGTACATATATGTGTATTTTATTTACTTGCTTTTAAGTGTGCATAGATATGTGAAGGGAAAGTCAGAAACACCTCCCCTTCCTGTTTTCCCTTTCTCCCTCTTTTTTTTTTTTTTTTTAAATCTTTTCTGCAAACTACAGAGCAGATATTGAGATGGGTGGTTGAAGAAGAACATCCCCAAAGAGCAGAAGACAGCAACAGTGTCTGCTTGCCTGTTTTTGGGTGGGTGTCATCAAGACCTGAAGCACCAGCGAGGTGCCCAGTGAGAAGTGACCCTGGAGCAGCAGCTGGGGGCAGGGACAGTGGGAACGGGGCTGTCCCTGGGCTCCACATTCTGGGAAGGAAGCCCATCCCTCCTATCCACCCAAAGACCTTTGAACGTGGAGAGGAACAATTTGGCATCTGACAGGCCACAAAGGGCACAGTACCCCATTTGCAAACATACTGCTGAGTCACTAACCATGCCAGAGAGACTGACAACAGGAGATTAGCATGAATTTATGGCTCAAGTCCCTCGTTTTTCTTCATCATGGTAATGACTCATTTCCTACCCACAGGGGCAAAGGGCTGGCTATAAAACCTCCCATTGTTTCTCTCACTTACCTGCTAAGGAGATTAAAACAGATGTTTATTTATGCTCCCAGTTTCTACAGAAAATTATGTAGGAGGAGTTTGGGAAAATATTTCAAAGTGTGTGCATGTGTGGATGTGGAAAGAGGCTCTAAAAGGAAAAGAAGATAAAACCCAAATGGAGTTAATCTTCAATTCGGTATTAGTTGGATTATCCTTTATATACAAATGGATATACACCTCTAATCTTGCAGATAAAACAATAAGCATACATGGAGCCAGGCAGTGTTCATGCTCCTACCAACACCTGGCTAAGGCTGATGTGAGCCCTTGGTTACTTTCTCCATCCCTCTTCTGTTGGCACATTCCCACTCAAAAGTTTCTGAGTCTCTCACATGTTTTAAACAGCTTCTTTCCCAGCCTAAATATGCCACTCCATTTTTATTTTTTAATAAAATCCCACAAATATATCCCCATGTTTTTGAAGTTCTTATTTCACCAAAAAAACCCACAAAAATAAAAACAAAAATATCCAGCAGGTAGGAAGGGGTTTCAAAATCCAGTATCTCCAAGCTCATTAGAAAACCAAGTAATTTTATCACTGTTTAGATAACCAAAAGAGCCAAAGATACCAAATATCAAGCATCCATCATCACTGCATGCAACAAGTAGTTTAAATTTTAAATACTGCATGTTTCCAAAACCCTGTAGCTTTTTATGAATGATCTACAATAAGTTCAACACAGTTGGAGTCATGCTAAGAAAGGAGTTAATTTTATAGCAATGAGGGTAAGAGTACCTCTCAGTAGCACTACCAAAATACTCTTTTATTTTCTTTTGAAAAGCATAAATAGAACTTTGTTACCATTTGTTCCTAACCATTTAACTTATCAGTCCTCAAATCATACTAATTAAGCATTTATTATACATAGTAAACCACATAAAGAAACTCCTTGTTCAGGAAAAATGCCAAATGCTACATGGAGCTCTGGCGAAGTCTTCTCCCACCTTCTGTGAATCATGCTTTTCAAAGAGCACCATGATCCAGAAAAAGAATCAACACAACTCTTTTTCACATGGAGGTTTTCTTTAGTGTCTACTTAGCAACTTATGTGGAGCAACTTCATACCAAAATGGCCATAATAAGTACTTTGAAGTAGCACCCTTGAAACAAAGGCCTTGTATACACAATTTAAATGATTGCAAGTCAGGAGCCACCAAGCACCAGCTGAGCTCTTGCACTTCAGCTGATGCCTGGCACTTTTATTAGTTCTCAGTAATTCCTAAACCTAAACTGTGATTAAATACAGTTTATCTTCAGAAAGTGCTGAAATATGTCTTTTCAAGTGAGCTTCCTAAGTCAGGTGTCCAGCAACATTTCTCATTTTAAAAAACTCAGCCCAACATTCAGAGCATTTAACTCCTGCTGAAACCACCAGAGCCATGAGTGCAGCAAGCAAGGACAGGAAGCAATCCTTCTCTAATTCACATGCTATTAAACACAAGTGTTGATTACTGGCTCCCAGAGTAGGAAACACTTCTTCTGCCATCGCTGTTGATACAGATGGAGCCCTAAGTAGAATTAGATATAAAATATGTGCAAAGGTGCTAAAGTAACAACAGTAATGTGGGGATATTTTAAAGGAACAAATGCATCAAAAGATACCCATTTTGTTACTTCCCCTCTTTGCCACCCTAGTGTTTAGCAGCAACAATGCAAGAACGAGCAAGAATTCAGCTTTTAGATCTCAGGCTGGGTTTTACAGACTAAACTGTTCAAAATTCTAATGTGTAAATTGGACAAATATGGGTCAAAAATACCATTGAGAATGACATACAGAAAAGGATAATTTTAATTAAAGTATTCTCAGAAATGTACTTTAAAATATGGCTACAGATCCAACATATTTCCACACATCTGTTTTGCCACACTAAAAAATTGTATTTCTTGGAGGTCACCATGTTCTCTTGAGGTACAAGAAGAGCATGACTAGTGAAGAACTTTGTACAATTTAGACACTGAAAGAGCTTTAAAAATTGCTACAGAAATTTGAGCAATCCTGTGAGAGTGCTCTATTTTTTTCCTTTCCTTTTTAATTTTTTTTTAAACATTATAAAGTAATAAAAAGTAAAACCTTAAATTGCAAGGCCTTCAGTCAGGTCATGCTGATCTCAGTATCTTTAGTTCTCATCCATCTTACCCGCCACCGAAGGTGGTGTACCTTTGATGTGAACTAATTACATTCGAAACATTTTGTCAAACAGCTTAATGCAGATGCCAAATAAGCTCTGTCTGTCTAAACAGGGCTTTAGACAACTTATCACTTTCAGTGTTAACTAAGAGCTAAGTTCCACTTCAAATAGAATATTATGCTGCACAGGAAAAGATCTGCATATAAAACTCCTAAAAAAGCCACATTATTGGTTTTTTATTTCAATGCTGCTACATTCCCATTGTTCTGCTAGAACCGGCATTACTGTGCATGAGTGTGTGTGCACATATGTGCAACAATAAAATACACAATGCTGAAAGCAACAATTCTTTTATCTGATAAAACTATCTACATGACAAGAGGAAGTGTTTAAGAACAAGGCATTCTGTCTGCTGTCTGCAGCATCATTTCACGGTCTCCTCAAACGAATCTTGTTTATTAAAAATGTATTAAAAAGAATTATTATTGCAACACAAAAAACAACAAGGAGGGGGAACAACAACCAAAATTCTGCACCCACAGAAGTGGAGTCCAGGGTGCTAGAGGGGAGAGAAAATTGTTCTCCTGATCCTGTAAGTGAAAAAATGGTCTTTCACTTCTGAGCAAAAGCCTCCAAATTTTCTCCCTGGGAGTAGGGAGGCGAGGTCGGCAAAGTCAGGGGAGAAAGACACAGCAAGAGAAGCCTCTGAAGGGGATTGGAGTTCCCTCACCATGTTCCTTAAGAATTCTCCTATTTTTTCTGCAGATACTCACATTTGTTTAAAATGCCTCTGTTGTATTTTCTTTAAAAAAAAAAAAGAAATGAACACTGATTCTAACATGCCTTGATGAAACAACAGCCCTCCCCACGATGGCCACCACCATTCTCTCATTAGATCAGTTATCTAATGTGTGTCCTCATACCTTTCTTTTGGTGTACACTACAAACCCCTCTTCTCCTACCATCAGTTTTGGCCCTTAAGCATGCAAGCAGTGATCTGAAACCCTTTGCTATTCCTCTGCACATGTTTTCAGCTGGGTCTGGTTCACAGAAAACTACTCCTTTTCAAACAGAAGGGAAAGGTTACAAGTTTTACCACAGTTTCAACAATACTGAATATACTGTCCTGGAGATTCAGATACATCTCCTTTAAGAAGTTCACCTGCCATAGTAAAAATGTTGTTGAAACTAACTAGAAAGTATCTGCTGTTGCAAGCAGGGAAAACTGTCCAGTTCCTGTTATATTGGTGAATACTGCAGCCTCTTAAAATGTAAATATTATATACCTTTACAAATGGAAAACAAAACAGAACAAAAAGATAGATTGTTTCTTCTATTTAATGCCATTGTAAGCCTACAATAACAGCCTAGTCCCACCTTTTCCCACTTATTCCTGTGTCCACCTGTTTACATCAGTAAAACCATTGCATCTGTCTTATGGAAACCTGGAGAGAGCAGCTGATGTAAGGTTCAAATTAATTTGGGGCAGGAAAAAAGGGGGGGAAATGTGTTAACAGCCCAGTTCTCCAATTCGGTTCACACAGGCCCAAGCACAAGGCAGAGGGCAAAGACTGACTCTTCCCACAGCATGACTGGAAGAGTTTAGATGCTTGTGAAGCTCCAGCCTCCTCCAGTCTGATTGCTTCCTATTGTCTGAGACAGCCATGCAACTAAAACTAAGCATCTGATAATTAAACAAGAGGTGATAATCAAGATATACACTTTTAATTGCAGAAAAGTTAATCACTGCTTGCTTGCTTCAGAATTTAACAGCATTCTCAAGGCACTACCAAGACCAAGAAAACCTTACAAACTGCTCAGATCTGGAGGTGCTCCTCTGCTCACCTGTCTTTTTGCCTTGCTTTCTTTTTTTTTTATTTTACATTGAGCAGTTGCAGTTTTCAGCATTAAAACCACCTGCTGTGTGCACACCAGAGAGACCTGGCAAGCTCCATCCCCACCTAGTCAATGCTCTTCATTTGGTTCTTGCCATTTTCCTTCTCCACAAGTCACCAAAACTCTTCTGGGTCCTGCCTCCACTTCTCCTGCACTACCATGCAGAATCCACATGGTTCTTCGTGTGGTGAACTTCCAACCATCTCTACAGGGAGCTCATAACACTCCAAGAAACCACTTCTAATATTGCCTGTTCTCTCCAGCAACCTCCCCAACCCAAAGGCACTGGTCCCTGCCAAGAGCAACAGATTAAAACCCATTTAAGAATTTAGGAGAATTTTTCTGAGTTTTGAAGAGCCAGTGCATGCTTAGAAATAAAGACCACCTCATTACACATTACCCTCTCACTGCTTTCTACATCTGGCTTCATTTGAAGACTCTTAGCTCCCAGCAGAAAATTGTATTTATCAAGTTTGAGTATGACTAGGTTTCTAAAGGTCAAATTCAGGCTAGAAAAAGGGAGGTTCTCTGTAAGGAAGACAAACCCATCTCTCTCCCTCTCCTTACTGTAAATGGCAGAAAATCAGCCTGTGGAATTCACTCATGCAGAGGTCAAAGATAAAATACTGTGGGCAGATAATTTTACAGCCAAAAATTATGGTAAATCCAGCAGCAACAGAGCAACCAAAGGCTGCATTTTAGGGCGCAATCTATTTGCAAATGGTTCAGGAAAAGTGGTGGCATGTCACACAGATAAATGTACAGACAGACAACTAGGCAATCTGCAAAAGCTTGCACTGGAGAAGTTATCAATGTCATTAACTGCTTGCGACACCTCCCTTTTGCTAGAAAGAGGGGACTATCTGTACATTGTAATTTTGTTTATCCTGTCCCTGTCTAGAAGGGGCCCGGTCCTGCTAGAAAACCAGTGGCTCGAGTTATCATCTCAGTTTGTATTTCCCTGGTACATCAATGTTTTAAAAACAAGCTATGGCAGAGGTCAAGGAAAGGCATCTTATAGCAGAATGGCAAATAATGAAAAAAGGGTGCAAGACAGTGATACAGCTCCAGGATCAAAATGCTATTCAGTCACCTCCATTATTGTGTCTCGCTGGTATTTTAAGCAAATCAATCTGATCTCATCACTGTGCCTACTAATGTTTTTAAATACAAAGAGCAGTTTCTTATAATAGCACCTAGATTTCTCTCCTGGAAATATCTTTAGAATTCACATCTTATTAGCCACAAGAATTCCAATTACATATCTTCTCTTCTAATTCCTACCAGCTGATTATTAGCATTAGATCATAATAGAGTATTTTCTACTAATATATTTCTTAATAACATCAAACTCCAGAATGCCTTTGTGGTCTAATAATTTAATAACTGTATTGAAGAGAGTACTAAATTGCTGGAAAATGTTTTACTCTAAGTCTTTGTTGCAGTTCAAAACCATGGAATATTTAAAATACGCTCACAGGTTAGCTGCATTAATCAGGTAAGTTTTATTTGCAACCCAAGAAAAAATGAACCCAAACTGTTTAAAGATGAACATATAATTCAAGTTTGTAAGGAGGAAGGAGGGAGAAAACAGCTACATCCACATGCACACACAGACAATAAAAGTTTTAATACTGAGAAGAGAGTGCTGTATTTCTGGGTTTTGTTAGCAGATCTCTTAGTGCAGGGAATGATACCCCAAGACACACATTCACAACACAAGCTGGTATCAGCTACTAATTTACAGAACATTTTTCTTTCATTTTGAGAACCATTAACAAAAAACATTAAAGCAAGAAATCAGAAAGTGCTCAAAGACACTGGACATTGGAGACCACTGTCTGTCAGCATAAAAAATCATCATATGTTTATATTGCAAAACTTAACCACTAAAAGAAATTATGAGTAATGGATTCTATGGTGCCAGGGACTCTCTAAATTAGCCATTGACTCCTGCAAAAGAATAGAGCTCTAGGGCTGGGATAGGCACTGCAAGTCACGACTAAGGAATGATAATGGGAAGCATGAGGTAGCTTGAAGTTCGTCTTCCTCTCATCCTTCCAGGCTCACAGAGCCCCCTCTGCCCTCCAAAATCTGCATAGGGAAATGTGCACCTACTGATCAATCCACATCCCTAGATAAACAGCAGCTCAACTGGGAAGAGTTCAAGGTAAACACTTCAACTAAAGAAGAAAACAAGCCAGGAATGGAGGAAGAGAGTTCACCTCTTTATTCGGTATCCTGTGTGGTGCAAATACTCCCAATTAGATGTGTCCATGTAATTTTCACATCAAACATCATGAACTCCATACTCAGCTCCCAAGGCAACTAATTGCATAGCTCACAGTGGATTTTCCCAAGTTTTTTGAGAACACTGCTGGCACTCTTCAATAAAGCCATTTAACATAACAGGAGGTTAAAGTGAGACACAAACACTTGCTTTTTTTAATTTACACCTTTCATTTACTTCCACAGAAATGTCAGGAAAGGGCTGAGATATTGTGTGATGTACTGTCATGTATGCTTCCTTTTAAGAGCTGGGTTAAAAGAAAAGGCTTGGATTAAGAGAATGTAATCAAGATCTATACCTTTAACAAATTTTTAGACAGTCAGAAGAGGGTGCATGCTCAAGGGCATTGATCTTAACGTGCCTTCAGAACAAAGAATGAGCGTCCTGTCTTATATATTTACAGACATGAAAACAGGTGGTAGTGAAAATCTGCAAATGTAATGACTCAGGATGATCTTTTCCAAAAGATCATGCAGAACTGGCCTTCACTGCAAGGACCAGGCTACTTTAACACTGTGCAGATTGCACTGAACACTACAAACTTGCCCAGACCTAAGAACTTCTAGTCTTTATTTTGTTATATTTACGCAGTTGTAGTAATTTTTTTTTTTTTTTTATGAGTGTCTTTAATGAAGCTCCAAGTTATGGAAGATCGTTTTTAGAGTAGGTGTAATAGTACCCAGCACAGGGAGAGGTGTTGGCAGTGCTGGATGCACTGATCTGACATTATTGTGTAGGCTGTATTTTCAGCCTTTGGGGCTTCTCCAAGGATGATGGCATTTACATCCAAATTCAGCAAGCTATTTAAGGATGTGATTGGCCTCACAGATCTCACCTCCTGCATCAGAATCATGGTTTCAGCAGCTGCTGAACTGTGGGCCTAAATGCAGCTTGTCTGGTCAGGGAACCCCTGCTCACTCTCCTTTTTCTCCTCACCCCAAAATCCCATGTTCCCTGACGGGCAGCTGCTACTCAATACAAAAACCAGAGAGAGCTCTCTCTTAGAATGTCAACATAACCTTCTTCACTTCCCAAAGACATTTGCAAACTCCACTAATGGAACTCCTCCATACAAACTATTGAAGGAAGACTTTTCCTTACAGAGCTGAAGTGCCAGATATTCTGAAAATCCAGCAAAAAACAGATATGTTTTAAGCATGGAGTGAAGACCCCAGTGGGTTCAGGACAGCCTCCAGTAGTGCTGCCAAGACCCTGTGTCACTGCAATTTATTTTAATGTGCAAGCATTGTAATTTACAGCCAGGCTAGATTTGCATACCCAGAGTGAGGAGAACCCATGGCTATTATTAAAAAAACCCATATAAATAAAGGGTTTTCATTAAAAACACTGTGCAAGATACAAAAAAAAAAAAATACTTAAAGGAATACCAAGGAGGGGGCTCCATTTTTCCTTGTTCATTTTTAAGATCTGTGTTTGAGAAGGAGCAGGAAGACAATACTGGAGAGGTACATCACAAAACTTCTCTAAAATGAGTAACGCCAGAAATAAAGTGTGCAGGGGAAAAAAATATAAGGCTTTGAAAAGGAAAACGGACATAATAAAGAAAAATAAAGGAAAAATAGGCAAAGCTTACAATTAAACAAAGTTTTACAAGTTTACTAAATTTTCCAAAGTTACAATGAAACCTACTCACGTGTCAAGTTTATCTCCTCCAGTTTTAACCACCAAGAAGACACTCCAGTGTCTCTGTCATCCCTTTAGCCGAAAGACTCTCAGATTCCCTACTTTGCTGCCTGAAATTTTGCCAAAATGAGATCCATGGGGGAAAACAGGGGAAGCCAAAACAACACTGACACTGTTTGGCAGAAGTGTATCCCACAGCTGCTCACAATATTTAATAAACAGGAGAGGCGAGTCTAGTGTTTAAATTCCAGAAGTTTATACTGAATAATATTAACTCCTATTGGCAGCACACGGTAACAAAGTCAGTGAAGAGCCTCTACTGATGACCAACATTCCCCAAGGGTTTCCTCAGAGGGAATGAATTCATACCCTGAGTGACACAGATACAGCTGGGGCAGGGAAAAAGTATGAAATGTAAAGGAAGGTCCATGCTTCAGTGGGTATCAATCTTGCACTCGCAATCTTGCACTCGCATGGCATTGCACTGCAGCCAGGGCAAGGAGCTTGGGGCTTCAGCCGTGTCCAAGGAGGAAGAAGGGAAAAGCTTAGAAGGTCAGCCAGTGTGTTGGCTGATGGAAAAATTCCCATTTGCAATATGGGCTGGGCGTGCTGAGCTGCTGCAGAGCTGCTGAGAAAAGCACATCCCCGTCCATAGTGGTGTGGAAGAAGCCCTCAGGAGAAGGAGGGTGGCAGCCCAACCTCCCTCCGAAGGGTGTGAGCAGACTGCAGCCACTGTCGCTGCCTGTGGGTTGCAGTAGAGACAACACATTCATTTTCCGTGCTTTGCCAGGGCACTCCCTCTTCCCCCCTACCACTCCACATAAGACCATTAGCACTGTAAATTAAGTGTGATGTGTAAGTAGCTCCGTTCACCCTTCAGGAGATTCGGGCCAAACCAAGGCACTCCGCTGTCAAGGATCCTGCTGCCTTAGCCAAACTCCGAGCGTTTTATTTCTGGTGTTATTACCCAAAGAAATTGCCTACTTAACAGATGAGAACAGCGCTGTAACAGAGACCAGACACTTGGAAATTTAGCACAACACATGAAACACAGTCTTACAGCATGGTAATTTTAAAAACGAACAGAAAACTGACTTGGCTAAGAACACCATCATATGGCTAAAATGCACAACTAAGCATATGTTAGGTATTGTACAGTATATCCACATGGGTATCCCACAGCTTGGGGCTAGGATAGCTTGGATTCAAGCATTTCGGGAATACCATTACCTGAATGGGGTTTAGAGCCAAAATTACACAGGAAATTGCTGCTTCCATTCAGCAGCAGAAAATTATTATCTCTCCTTGAGATCTCCAAAAGATTAGAACACCCATTTCTCGTTTGAACAAGAAACTGCAGGCTTATAAATACTAATAGACCATGTCCCTCTTCAGAGTGAGACAGTGCCAGAGAGGGACAGCTACAGGACAGCCCACACCTGGTACTCCAGAGACCCTGGGTTTACTGTCCCCAGTCACAGGCCACTGTCCTGTCAGTAACATTTCATGATGTTTTAAACTATATACTTTTAAATGCCGAAAAAGAAATCCCTAAATAAGACAGATGAGACAGGTTGGGGGCAAGGGGAGGAGAATAATAGTTTGGCCAGCCCAAACTGTTTCCCCACAGGTCCTACTGAGAACAACTCAGGAAGAAGGATGAAAGCATAGGGAGGGAGTCAGGAAGGCTGGTAGAAAAGCAAGAGACAGTGACAGCCTCAATTGCAGCAAGCAGAAATGATTATTGGAAAGGGAAGGAAAGCTGAGAGCATGAACTAAAATGAATATTCCCTGCAGGAGGAGAAAAGAGAAGATTTCATGCTTCTGAGCACTTCCTTATGGTGAGAGAGGAAGATACAAGTTTAATGAAGATAGTAGGTACACAGAAATTGATGAGCTAAGCACAAAACATAAACTAAAGTCAAGAGGCTTGTTTTGCTCCAACAAAATTAATTTTACTTCTTCCCTTGTGTCCACTCAACTTGTCAGAGGTAGCCCCAATACTGCTGCTGGTTAGTCTTATTTCTTTCATTTGTTTCAGCTGTGGACAGGCTATGCAGAAAATGGTGACTTTTTTGTCCTGCAACCTGCGCAGATCAAGTTCTTCTGAAAACATGGTGGAACACCTAGCAAGAACACAACCCTGGCTAACAAGAGAAAGGCTGAGGCTGATAAAATCAAGTCTCACAGGAGCATGTTCCAGGTGGCTGTGTGAGGGAGGAAACTGTTTCTTTAAACAATGGGCTGCCTGCCACCCTCAGCATTTGCATCAAACACATCCATGACTCAGGCAATGAAGTGGTGTAACACCACAGGTCAGGGACCAGCTCAGTGCTTATGAACAGGGAAAAAATGGATTGGAATCAACAACTAATGCCACCAGAAGGATTTCTCTAGCTAGTATCAAAAAGGAGAGAGGACTGGGTATCACCCACCAGAGCTGCTGCCTCCCACGTGACTCTTGTCAGGGGATTCCAGCACGCTTCATTTTCTGGCAATTATAAAAATATGTTTCTGTGCTTGCTCAGGATTTTCTAGGATGCATCAGTTTCCCTTGGTTACTTTCAGTATTTCAGAAGCCATAAGGCATTGGCAGATAAAACAGCCCTGGGGTGAAGTATCATCTGCCTTGGCCCTCTCCTCTGCTTGGGAGTGGTGGATATTTGGTGGAAATTTTGTCACCTGCATCTGCAGGACAAATGAATTTGAGATGCACCAATCCTAGCATTCAAATGCAGCTCCTATTACAAGCAGGAGGGCCACACAGCAGCCACTTCTAACCTTTTTCCATTGTCCGATGAAAGACAGGGAGAAGGTCAGCCCACCAAAACCAGGCCTTCCCATAATTATCTTTACCTCCCCTATTACAGCTTGCTTGGGGACAGGCCACTCATGGTCATAAGTCAACAGATGACAAGCTGGAAGCCCCTGGCCTGGAGTGTCATTTTCCTCCATTGCTGAGCAACAAACACAGGTGAAGTGTGACCCTGAACCAGAGCATGAAGAGATGTTTTGATACTGATGGATACTCAGCTGAACGTGAGGCAGTGTTACTGCAGGCTGCCTTTAGCAGCTTGCCTTTGTAGCATTAAAGGAGAACAAACTCCACAGTGAGCTCTAAGCTCATTTGCTTGGTTGACTGTAAATTCCAGAGGCCAGATTTGGTTGTCAGTTGCATAAAACACAAAAACAACTATTTCAACAGAATTACTCCACATGCCTGGCCCTTAGTCTCAATCAGTAATAGGGCAGATGCTGGCAAGATAAAGAGGCCATCTATGCTATCATTAATGAAGTTTCAGGTAAAACATGATGCAATGTTATTTCAAAATACTGACATATTGCTACAGGTATTTGGTGCTCTTCCCTTAATTACAATTGCTGGAGAGCACTTTTTTCTCTCCAACGTTTGCTTGCCTGAAACCTAATGGCTGTGCTAGAAAGCCTGCAGCTGGATGGGCTATTTTTTTTTTACCCATCTCTGTCATTAGCGTGCAAAACTTACAGAGAGGAGAATGGAATTTTTTTTTGGATAGACAGAGTCAAGACCCTCTACAAAGAATTACAGAAGAAATAACAGGGAATCTCATCTGCTAATCTATCTGTTGTACAAACTCAGCTTCTATTAAACAAAAGTTGTGTTAAAGCAATTTACCCATGCCCACCCTCACCCCTGGATTTCTTTGCAGCACTTTGGTAAAATAAGCTCCCTCATTACCAATGGAGCCGCAGTTGTCAAAGAAGCCAGTTGTTAAACAGCACTTTGCAGTGATGCTATTAAAGCTTCTGGATAAAAGCTGCTAACAAGAGCAAAACAACTGTCTGGCATTTCCATCCAAGATGCTTTCCAAAGCTCCCTACTCTATGCTGCAAGGAGAACTTGCCTGTTAGGGGAAGATGGCACTGCAGGCACTGTAGATAATGCTGCTGACAGCCTGCTGAACCCCAGCTAGGCAGAATCTCCACCTTCTTAACTGGTTTGCAATGAAGCAGCAAGCTGACAGCCTGCCAGAGGATCCCACCACAATCCACAGCCAAGAAGGGTGTAAAAACACCAGATCCGCCAGAATGCTCCTATCTAAAACAGGCTTACACAATAGAAATGAGAGTAAAAGAGTAATTGCCATGGGATACAAAATGGGACTTTGTACCATTTGTGCCACTTAGCCGTTCTTCCTAAACTTGACAACTAATGGTACAAAACCCCAAAATTTATAGTACTTTGTTAAAAATTTAACAAGACCTGTAAGTCTCTGCAAGGGCTTTTGTTCTGCTAGAGTAGTGTCGGACCAATCACAACATAGTATAATTGTGGACATTAAAACATTTAGTTCCAACCAGTATTTTCATGAGTCTTAGTCTCTTCATATAAACAACATTTACTTAAGGTTCTCAAGTGAGAATTATCAGTCCATACTCATGGGCAGGACTTCTCATCAACCCCAAGTGGTGAGATTCCACATGCAAGCAGCACAATATGGGTCTGTTACTGCTACAGTCTCCTGATAATAAAACTAGACCATGATTCTAAGCACGACTACCCTGAGAAAACATTAAATAAATACAGAGCTGCTAGGACATGCACAGAAAACAGTCAAATACAGATTCACTGATGGAGTATGAAACTAGAAATAGACAACTTGACCCCAGAATCTACTAATGCACGGGTACTGAGTTGAGTTATCCAATTACTGTTTTTCTAAATATTACAAATATTCAAACTTAAGAAAATAATTTGCTTACTGCTCATTTCCATGTTCATTCTAATTTGAAACACCAACTTAGTTAACAAACAATCCCTCCAAAGGAGAATAATGGTGGGAACTGTTGTATTATCTGATTTTAAATAGGCACACTCATCCGTGTATCTTTCCAATTTCCTAATAAGGACTTTGCAACACCAGAAATTCCAGTTCCTTCAGGGAATCTATCCTAGATTTTTATATTGAAACTCACACACACTGTGAAAAGACCTGGGGGTACAGCAACTGTGTGAAGAGTTTCATACTGATGATTCCTGAGAGAGAGGCCCTTTGGTAGCTACACACTGCAAGGGCATCAGACACTGACGGAAGTTCAACTCCTGCAAAACTCTGAGACTGCATTTACCACAAGGGTTTTACCAGTTTCATTTTAAACACTTCGAGGCCAGAACCAAAACTCTTTCCTCTAGTAGTCTACATGGCAAATTAGAGATGACCACAAAAATGAAACCGTGTAATACACCAGAGACCATGTGGGATTGTGGGATCCATTGTTTACAGACCCTGCTGCAAAATGGATGAGCTGCTTTTGTGGTGGAAACCCCCTTTCCTCCAAGAGTCCCAGATTTTTCAAATCATGCACTGACATTTGCATTCCCACCACTCCTGCCAACAAGCTCAAGCTGACTGCTGCCTCTTCAGTATATGGTGTCTACTTTCACATTAGTGGTGATTCTACTCCAAACTGTTTGGGGCAGATATGAAGGATAAATAAAGGATCCAATTTCTTGGCTTTCCTTAAGAAGTTACCCTTAGCTTAAGGAGTTAGCTAAGAATCCCCACACTTTATGCTATTCAGTCTCTCCCTACTCCTTGTGCACCCCATAGGATTAATCATGTTTGAATCCAGTTTGTTCCCCTCCATTTCACTCGGCACAAACTTTCAGTATAAACCAGAAAATCATTGATAACTCCATTCGTCCTCAGGCACTGGTCACTCTTCCATCCCTTTAGCTCAGCTCCCTGAGGTGTAACTTAAATCATCACTTCTCATGCTTTATCCATGAGAACATCTTTGCTAAATACAGCTCACAAAGCCTCTGTGAAGACCTGGGTGCTCTCTGTTGACTGTAAGGAATCAGACAGGTAACAAACCAGTCTTGCACACACCTGCTATTAGCAAATATTGACAAATAACTCACCTATCTTCTTCAAAAATAATTATATAGCACATGTATTGCCCACATAAGTTAACTGACAGCACTGACAGCGTATTACTGCCCTAGTCTACAAAGACCTTTACACTTTGCCAGTCAAGTCACCAGCTCCAGAAAAGCTCAGGTGCTCATGAGGCACCATAAAGCTCAGGTAGGGAGACCAGCCTGGGTCATGGACACTGTTAATGGCATCAGCATACTCCTACACCCGGTGTAATTAGCGAGACAAATTAGCCTAGATGCCACACCAGAGTGAACAACATAATTCTGCATTGGCTTGCACTGAACTGTGAGGTTCAGCACACAGAAGGCCAAACTCCACTGGTCCTTTGTGTCCCTCCTCATTCCTCTCTCATGCCTTCCTCCCATCAGACCCAGAGGATCCATCATAAAGCAAGGAAAAGCCATCACAAATATTCAGCTTGACATTCTGCATAATACAGGCACTGGCTATTTTTGTGTAAGCCCAAATGAAGCCCAATCTAATGCAGCGTTACTAATGTTTTGGAGCAGGGAACACATACTTGCATAGGGTCAACCAGTGCCTGGTGAAAGCCAAGGTGCCTGTGACCTGCCCACAGCAGGCACGGGAGCAAGACAAGTGACAGGGCAGCATTTACACTCCGGCACAGATCTCCTTGCACACACGCACGGGCGGCACAGCCGCACGCGCCAGCCAGGTTATCTGACCTCAGTCAGATACTACCTGCAATTTAGGTCAGGACAGAAGAGTTTATTTTGACTCAATGCTAGCAGAGAATGCTTTTTGCCAGAGCAGCTCACTATATTGTATGATAACTGAATGAAGCTAATTTTCAGCAGATTCTATCTAACAGCTCTTAACTGGTAGAAATAGTTCAAGGTCTTCAAAGTATACAGTGTTGCATAGCCCCTGATTCACACATTCCACTAATAACTGCCAGACAATTGTACTGAATTTATTCAAAAACCATTAGCTGCAGAAATTCATATTCTTCAATTCTGCCTCAGATACATGCTATATTACACTTACATTAAGGTTAATGTGCAATGCCAGCTCTTTAACAAAGGAACTGCAAATATTTGAAGTTACACCATCTCTTACCAAGGTGTCTGTTTTAAAGTTTATTGTTTCTCTCTCACAATTCCCCTTTCATCCCTGCTCCTGCCAGGAGAGTTGGGCTGAAAAAAATGGTGAGACTATTAGAGCAAATACAGGCGCATATTTGAGACAGTCTTTGTACAGCATGCATATGCTACCAGCATTACAAGGATTTTTCTTTCATCTGTTCCTTCAGACATGAGCCTCCAAAATACTTAAAAACCTCTTCATAAATATCCTTGGAAAAACCATCATCGCATCTTCAGAGTGATGGTGTGTTAAACGCCTGCCACCAAAAAGGATGTTAAAATTTGGGAAGAGCTAGAGGTGGAAGCTGAGGAGCAGAAGTAGCAAGAACAGAGGAATGTTTAAACAAGGGAGCCTCAGTGAGAGGCTGAGACATGGCGTACTTTCTATAAAGAAATAAAACACACCTCCCATTCATGTTATAAAAAATGTTACAGGTAGGCAAGCGTCTGTAATTTATCTAATACTCTTATATTCATGTTTGCTTAGGTTTCATGCAATTTATTAAGTTTTCAGCGTTGCCTACAGCAAAAAGGATAAACAAAAGCAGATGTGAACTCCCTTTTTTAAGGGCCCGCCAACCTCCCGCAAAGCCTGTAAGCAGCTGGGGAGGCCTGATTACCATCAGCTCTGCACGGCCAGTCCAGCTGCCCTCCCCAGGCTGAGCCCAAACGTGGTACACCCTGACTTACAGCATGTCTTGCCTCTTTAAAAGGGGCTTTTCCTCTCTGTTCCCTAAGATTTTGGTTAGAAATATGTTTTGTTGGCCAAGGGTTAAGTAAACCACAAGCACAAAGTAGCCTGGAGGAAAAAAAGAGGACCAGGACAACACAAGTGACACACATCCCTGACTGATCACAGGGGACAGAGGATTTCATGAACATTTACACAAAGTAGAGGCAGAGCCATGGAGTTTGCTATTCCTCAGCAGGGAATAACCAAGGCATTACACCTTTACCGCATCTACACTAAAAGGCTCTCAGTGACATCAAAGAAGTAGAAGCTTTACAAAATTGGTGTGTAAGACTTCACCATCCTCAGTCACAGAAGAGAAGGTACCATGCTAAGGCATTGGAGATGCTGGAAGAGAACAGAGCATTACAAATCTGTATTTAGAAGAGTGATGCCCCCACCCCATGCCCTGCTGGGCAGCACACACAGGGCACATCCATGCAGCAGAGCATGGCTCAGGACACCGCCTGGGCCCATGCACCATGCCAACCAGGCTAAAGTCAGCTCCAGTCTGCAACACGATGGGTTGGGTTTGCATTTGGTCAGCACTGCAGGAAATCCCTGAGCCTCTGCTCCCATCTACCCACACACACCTTCAGTTAAAGGCCATGGGGAGAATAGAGATGGAAGACCATGACACTTCCCACCATTATTTGTATTCCCTTCATATTGCTGCAGCTCTATTTTTGGTGATGGAAGCCATCAAATAAGCACACGTACTCCACAGTCTTGATTTTAACCAAGGAGCTGTCTCTAACCTAATAATCTTGCATTTTCAATGACCATAAAATTCAACTAAAAACCAAGAGGCTGCAGGCTCTCTCCCTCCAATTGTCTCAAAGAAAAGGATTCAATCTTTTCCTATTTTTGTCTCAAAGAAAAGGATTCAATCTTTTCCTATTTTGTACAAACCAAGAAGCCCTCTGAAACAACTTACACACAAACACACGCTAGAGCAGTTGTTTCTCAAAAATTAACAGCCTCCAGATTAAAAGTTCTGTAAGGCAAAACAGGGAAGGAAGGGGAGAGTCCCAGCTCACAGGGTGCAGCTGAAAAATTAACAGACTGATTTGAAAGAGGGAGGCAAATCTGCTGCACTAACGTGGCGCTAGTGAGCGCACACATAATAAATTGGGGATTCCCCGTGTCAGGGCTGGCTCCGAGCGTGAATTGCAGAGTTCCAGGGAGGATCAATAACTGTCAGAAGGAGAAGAAAGTGAGCACTAAATTCGCTCGCCTTTCATCTTCAACAAATGGAACAGAAAATCTGATGGATGACAGAACCTTTCGTTTCTATAGTGTTCTTGTTGAACTAAAGACTAGTGACATTGAGATGATTTTCGACATGCGCTTCTGTAGATCCAGAAGCAATTATAAAAATAAAAATAAAAGAATTTTGTTACAAAGAAGCCCCCAAACCAAAAGTAGCGATTCAGAAGGGCAGAGTAAAGAAAAAATATTAATGAAAGCCCGTGCCAGTGGTCAGCCCCTAGCATGTGAGAGTGCAGAGTTTTGGAAGCATGGAGTACATTAAACACAACACACCCCTTGCCTCCCCCATAATTAAGTTAGAGATGTGAGAGCAAAAGCAATAGAGGCTGTCTGTTTAGTTTCTCTGCTTGGCAGGGCACCACACACACATGCACACAATTTCTCCTCTCCTCCATTTGTGAAAGGAAGGAGAGGGGGGTCGACAGGGGGAGGAATATAAAGCCCAAATGAGCAGATAAACAAAAAATCCAAAGCAAACACAAAAAAATCTCCCAGATTTCAAAGAAGGAACACGCTACTGCTCAAAGAAATGCCAAAATATCTTCTCTATCCCTTTTTTCTACTGTAGACAGTCACTCAACCCATCAGGAAAATTATATTAAAAAATAACAACAACAGCAGAAAGGAGACAGGACCTTTTGTACAATCCAGCTGGCTTCTGTACCTTGACTTTCATATCAGATATTTATTTTGGCATGTGGGCAGTGGGGGAAGGGGAAGCATCTCTGGACATGGTTTGACATCCTCCACCATGGTGCAACAGTTCAGAGCACAGAGGTACATCTCCGGCTGTCACCTGCAAATGCTGAATTGTCCCCTACAGTGTCACACAAACACGTCACAGGGCAAGGTGGGGGGAAGTCCCAGAGAAGAACACATGATCCACTTTCAACTCTAAGATCTGGGTTCAGCAAAGAGGTGGCACTGCCCAAAGCCACCGCCCAGGCGTGTTTGGGACCAAAAGGCTCTACGGGAGTTCGCCAGGTGGGCGGCGAGGGTCACTCAACACTGCAATAAGGTATGTGCAGAGGATGTGTCACCTGGGCCAGCCTGGAAGATGCATATTTCCACCACTGAAATGGAAAATTAAAAGCCTGCAAAACAAATGCAGTGACTCAACTGGGCATAAGGGTTTGGTGTAAAGTTCAGGAATTGGCCTATGCGAGCTAATTCCACCTTAAAGTGTGTATGTGGGGAGGCTGTTCTGCTTTCTCAGTGGAAAGAAGATATTAAATGATGAGTTTTGAGACTCCTCCAGACTAGCTGATGGAGGAAAAAAAAATAAAATAAAGAAAGAAAAAAACAAGCCCCGACACTTGTATTTTAATTCAAACAGACCACACCACACAAAACCAAGATTAGCTGGGGCTCTCTCTGATATCAGTGACTGCCTACCACAAACTCATTGTCCCTGCAGTTCCCTGGCAGTGCCAGCCCCACACCACACCCTGTGGTTTCCCACTGACACACCAGCATTCCCCATCCCACCACACAGCCTGCACCCAGCCACCCTCTGGCTCTGCTTTTTGGGAGACACAGACACCACTCTGACAGCCTCCTCTGGAACCTCAACAGTGGCCCAGCATGTTCCTCCAGCCCAGTTTCATTCACTTCTTTTAGATGGGCAGATTTGTGCATAGCCATGGCCAGTTTTACTGCCTGGCATCCAGGGAAATAATTCAGATACTCCCCATTGAAGCCCATCATCAGAGAGTATTGGAAATGATCCCTCTGAAAATCTGCATCACCTAACAGAGGAAAAGAGTTGCCTGACACCCCCACTGAATAACCTGGTAATTTTAGTATCTCAACCAAATTGTGGTTTGAGAGATGAGGCCTTGTCTCCATATGAAATAGATAAATCAATCTAGAATACACAACTGTAATTTTAAATGAAAGTATCTATTCCAGATCAAATACAGATGCAGAACCCACAGCTTCAGATTAACAGCATTCTCCCAGTTTAGTTTAATCTACTTTGAAAACAAATTACTCTGTGCTAGGCAGAGGCACTCTTCTCCAACAAAAGCATCCTCACACACCAAGTATCTCTTCAAGAGCAATCCCGTGAGTAGATGGAGCATTGTTTCTCACGGACAGGAGCCTCTTGCTGTGCCTTCTCTCCCTAAAAGCTGTAAAAAGTTGCTGGTACTGAAGAACTTCTTTGCTTCACCTGAGTGCTTCTCAGGCCAGGTTACACAGCCCTTTCACAGCCTGCCCACACAATGAGATGCCAACACTAGCTAAACAAGATTTTAGTCTGAACTTTTCTCCACTGAAGGCAAGTTTTTGCCTCTTGGAAGGATCTGTTAAGTATAAAGATAAGCAAACAGTATTGCTTCCAAAGCCTCTCTGCACATTTTGAAAGGTTTTGCATGAAGTTTCTGTGCTTGACAAGGAGTATCTCATGAGGGCAATGCACTCCAGCTGATTGCACAATGACGGCAAGTGCCAGAAAACTTCAAGTCTAATCTGAGATCTGACACTGACTTGTTGTGTGGGCTTGGGCAAACCACTTAACCTTTCTGCATCTCAGCTTTTCTGCCTATAAATGAGGGTAATAATGCCAAGCTCCCTCTTCCCCCAGGGACTGATAGGGAGCCCGGGGTTTTTATGGCACTTTGGAAATGTGAAGTGCTACAAAAGTGCAAAGTACCATTATCTAGAACTTCCACCATCACCTCAACATGCGGGTGCAGCAGATGCTGGTGAGAAGTGGCCTGCAGGGAAGACTCCAGACAAACTGAATGTCCATGCTTATCCTGAGGTTGCACTGGGAAGATCTTCAAGCAGCAAAAGGGGAATTTAAAAGTCCTTTCATTGCTCCTCACAGAGGCAGGTGGTACCCAGTGCAAGGGCAGCACAGGTGCAGAGCCGTGCAGGAGTCATTCACCTCGCAGAGAGGTTCAGCTCTCCTGCTGACAGCACCGGGAAGGGATGGCTCCCTGCTTCATATCTCAAATCTGTGGCAGCTCTCAATCACACCTCCTAACACCCAACCAGAACAGAAGAGTTTCTCTGAGCCATTCACTGAACCACCACCACACCTGTATCTCACCAAGCTGAGTCAATATTCACAGGAGAAGCACAGCAACAAGAATTATCCAAACACTTGCACCACCCAGCACGTGCTCATTCCAGAAGGCAGGCAAACAACATCCAACTCTTACAAAGTGTGACTTAGCCCATTTCTTGCTTTGCTAGCTTCCCAAACTCCACAAGCAGGATTCAGGTCTTGTGAGGTGAAGGGACATGAGAGCACATGATGCCCAAGCTCCATGGCCCGTCCAGGCATGTCTTAGAGCAAGGGTGGGAGACAAAGCAGAGCAGATGACCTGCTGATCCCACCTCACCAAAACCTTAATAACACAAGCAAAGGTTAAAGATGCTGTTCATTCTGGACAATTGAGCTGCCTTGAGCATACCTTGAAGGGTTATAGACACCACACATAGCTTCAAAGAGCATTTTCTCCTCAGTGTTCCCCTATTTCACCTACTGGTTCATCCAAACTAGAGATTTAACTATTTGCTAACTGAGATGTCCTGGAGAAGGCAGCCCTGAAAACTAAACAGACCCACAGATGGACTGTCCAGCTGTACAGCAGACATCTTGTGAGCATGTTCTGCAATGGCACTAAAAATAGCATTGTTTCACCTGGAACAGCAGTTATGTCTCTCTAGGAGATGGGGAGGAGCAGAGAAGCAGAAATCTCTAGTAGGCTGTTATTATCAGTAATGAGTTTATTTTCAAATCAAAGCAGACTGTTATTCATGACTAGAAAGGGGTGGAAATTTCAAAATACTCCTAACAAAATGCTTCAAACCACTGATTTCTTTACTTCTGTGTTTCTAAGATACAAAACCACAGCAACCTGAGCTAGACCAGCTTTACACTGTGCTCTGCAGCAAATAGGAGAAATTCATTAAGTGACAAAGCTAACTGCTTTCTGTGACTACACCAGCAAATAAATTCCGTGGTAAGGACACTTGCCAAGACGGTGAATTTATGCAAGTACTGGACAATCTTCATGGAAAATAAACTTTTACTAATTAAAGAGTATCATTCACTACTCAGCCTAGGGGACGGAAATGTATCACATGTTCCCCATCTCTGCACAGAGGAGCCCCAACACCAGCTCCCTCAGGAACTGCTTGTGGATGATCTCCAAGACAAAACGCTGAGACTTGTGCATGAGTAACAAACAAAGTTCCACAAAAAATCACGATCTCTTCAGTGATCCTTCACTAACAGGAAGAGCAATTCATTTTGCTGCACGAATGATTAATTATAAATTATTAAATCCAGCTCTACTCAGGATACTTACTCAGGGAAGCAACTGCCCCAATATGTCAACAACTTTTGTTTTCTAAATCTCTGAAACCAGTATCACTTCAAAACACATATGGAGACAGATTTTCCACAGAAGCCCTAGCATGTGTTTTTAGTGCCCACTCTCTCCAGTCTAGGAGGGACAACAACTTACTCTCCCTGCTCTGGCCTTTGGAAACAGCCTGTTTCAATAGGACACTGCTGTTGTTTTCACCCTCTTCTCTCTCTGCCATCAATGTGAACCACACACGGAAGCATCTGGAGAGCATGAGCTTGCTTTCCCCATCCTTATCACACAGGACACTTTATCTCCCAAGCAGGAATTTGGGGAGCAGCCTGCCCATGAGCACAAGTTTTGCTGCACTACTGCGTGCAGCAGTCAAGGAGGAGGCAATTTCCTGCCTGGCAGGAGGGCAGTGGAGAGCCCTGGGATGATCCCCACCTCCTGCCTGCCCACCAGCAGCAGGCAGGGGCTGGGGAAGGACAAATGTGAAAGCAGGAGAAAGTGTGGGGCTGCAAACACACATCGGAACACAAAGCAGCCAGAGGATGCACGGATACAAAAATGGGATACATTATTATTCCATAAATTAAGTTAAAGCCACCTCAGCACATCCCAGACCTTTAATACTAGGCTGCTGCACACCAAGTGAGTTGGCTTCCAGCCTTTAAAATGTTTCAACTTCACTCAGCTGAGACAAGACCCACGTTTTATTAAAAGAGGTTTATCTTCCTGCAAATAAACCTCAACAGCTTTTGAGCCCTGAAGAAGCAACTTCGGTTTGCGTCTTGCCCTCCTCCCCCCTGCCCACAACAAAACACACATTCAAAATCTGATGAGTAAAGAATTACCAGTTACAGCTTTCTGGACCTTGCCCATGTCAGGCTGGTATGCAACAGGTTTCAGTGTTTGTTTTTATAATAAATAAAGGAAAAGTATGATGAGACAACTAAGCTCCTCGCCTCTCCCCTGCCTTCTTTGAAGATGGTTTTTTATTTTGAGACTTAAGCAAAATAGTAAAGCAGTGAAAAAATAAAGGGCATTCCCCATCTCACATTTCAGCCGATTCCAAATAATCTAGACAGCCTTAAAATAACCAAACTTGCCTGTCAGACATTTAATGAAGTACTATTTTTTTAAAAAAGTAACATACAGACACTTTCCCTTCTTCTAATATATCTACTGGTCTGCCCAATGATCTCATTTTTCCTGATAAAAATCAAAAAAATTTAGAAGGGAAAAACCTCCCCAAAATGCTTTTCCAAGCAGGGAGCAAAACCTAAATAAAATTAAGGAAGTGTAAAGCCCAGCTTTAACAGCAGACAAGTATGCAGAGAACAGTGTGACCTTCCCTTATCACCCACTGACATGCTTAATCATTTCCAAACAAAAATGCTCTTTTCTGCCACTTCTTCACTCTGCGAGCACCTCCGGCTCCTACATGGCCAGTGAAGAGTTAAATCTCCCACTATCCCCTGCTGCCTGCGAAAAATCACTGAAACAATTGAGACATTGTCCAGTGAACAAGACTCCCAGGGCCTGACATTTTTGTTTATGTCCCAGTTCTCAGCCTGTCAATTTTCACTCCCAACGTTAAAAGCCTGGCTTGCCCCAATACAGTCTGCCCTCGTCTGAAAAGGCTCCACTTCATTTATTTTATTAAAGCTATGGTGTGTTTATGATTCTGAGCTCTCCCCATCTGAGGACCTGTTGGTCCCATCCCCCTGCCTTCCTCCCTGCCCTGCAACAGCGACTTCCTAACTCTGAGGAGGCTTTGCAATGCCTTTTGCAGAGCCATTGCCCAGGAAAACAACTGTGCTTAGGTTAAACACCGATGTCCGCATTTTCCTGGAGTATGAAATATCTGTTACTGAACTCCAGTCCCTTAAAATAGCCTTTCATTATTAACCAGGGTAGGGTAGAGGGGAAGGGACTTGGATACTAAGCCAGAGTGGCAGGAACTTTAAAAATAAAATTAATTTAAAAAACAAAACAAACAAAAAAAGAAAGGGGAAAAACAAAAAAAGAAAAATACCCTGTAAATAACCAAACCACACACATCCACTCTCACTACCCAGCAGCAAACTAGAAAATACATGTAATGGAGTAAAACAACATCTTGGAGCGAGGCAATGTTTTCTCCGCTGCTTTGCGGCTGCATTTCCTGCCTGCGTTTTCATAATGACCGGAGCGTCAGGCCCAAAATACATCCCTCTCCTTCACCCCTGCGTCCTCTCCCCCCATTCCCAGCACTTTTTTTCCCTTCGTTACGCTCTCAATACTTTATCTCCATGAAAAGCACACACAGCGGTCACCAGCGTTTCCTGTTTGCCGAGTGTGCTTTAACTGTATCACACCCTCGGCTGCTGCGCTGGAATGCACAGCATATGGCATTGTGAAAGGGTTTACTGTCGAATAATGGCAGCAATGCAGTCCTGCTGGTTTATATCAAACCCTGTCACTCTCTTCACGGAGGTCTCCCTCGTGCTCTCTGAGAGGCGAGGTAAAACACACACACACACACACACACACACACACACACACACAACTTCAGCTCTCATGCAGGACCTCAGCAGAAGCCTGTCTGAATCAAGACCTGTGAACTCAAGGCAAGGAAGATTGCAACTTATGAAGTGGGGACTTGCAGCCACTCTGAGGTTTGTTTCAGGTCTTAGTCCCCACAATGGAACCTTCTACAGGTAAACAAATGGGCTATTGAAAGACTTCTGAGCTCCTCGCTGGGATTCCTGTGGGCACAGACAGCATGGACCAGAGGATGGCTACGCTGCTGAGCCCCTCTTCTCCAGGGTGGCAGGGCTGTCAGCCTGAGCACTATCCCACAGCACAGCTTCATCTTCCCTCTTTCAAAAATCAGCAGCGATATATTTGGTTATGAAAACTTCCATGAGGAAAGCAAACGTACACCATCACCTTTCACTTTGGGTCAAAGTTTCAAAACTGCATTTTAATTTAATTGCTCACAGATTTATTTTTGGTTTGGCTTTTTCTTTCTGTTTTTTTTAAGCAACTTTGAAAGAAAAATACTTGCCAAATAAATAAATAGATAAAGTGCTGCTTCCAACTGCAGTCAGGTCTAGCTAAGATGCTCACAAAGGTTATACTTCAAAGTGCTTTTTGTGCAGATCTCAAAATGCCTTCCCATGCCCGGATGCATTCGGCCAGCAGACGCTGAAACGAGTAGCAAGACTTTTAAAGCCCATTGAAATGCATCCATCCACCCTCTCTTCATAAAAGGAAGCCTTACTTAACAGGCATTTATTATTGCTGAACTAGGGTTGAAAGTTCAGTGTCCTTATAGACCAAAATTATCAAGATTTCTGAGTTTGCAGCCCACGTTTAAGTCCTAATGAGCTATTGTACCCACTCACTGCTATTAACTCTTTGATGTAAGGAACCCATGATGCTCTTTTAAATGTCTCAGAGATGTCCAAGGGAAAAAGTGCAAAGCTCACCTGTGCTGAAGGACAGGTGAGCAACCAGGTTTTTGGTTTGTTTTTTTTTTTTTTGCCTTTAGTCCCCTCCAGCAAAATATGCAAAGACAACTACAGCATTAAATATGCATGTCAAAGACAGGCTAGCCTAGCAGTCTGGACTGTGAACTCAGACTCAGGGGAGCTGTACGTCGCTTCCAGCTTTGCCATGATCTGATATGCAGAACACGTTACCTTCCTGGGAAAGGGACGTGAGCATACGGTGCCCGTCACACCACACACGTACAGCAACCCTGTGTGCACTGCTGTGTGCACTGCACAGCCCCATCTCCCCTGGATTTGGGCAGTCTGAGGCAGCGACAGCAATCTGCTTTTCTGACAGTTCCTTGCCTACTACATCTTCCTAAATACAGGTAACAGTGAAATGATAATGAAATTATCTTTAATTTGCACCAAGCGCTTTGACCTGCTCATTACACGGTCACATCAAGGAACCTGTGTCCACAGGAAGAAGGCACTATCATGCTTCAATGGCACTTGGGAAGGGAACCTAATTTCTCATCCCCAGACTAAGACCCCCAGTCCAACCAGCAGAGAACAGGTGATGCTTTATTTAAAAAGTCACAAGCCCAGCCAGGAACCCAGGCATGGAGCAGACTGAGTTGGCCAGAAGAAGAAAAAGAACACAGCTCCAGCTCTTTGGCTGTACCACCAGTGCTGGGACTGCTCCCTCACACTTTCTCACTGTTTACTCACCCCACATTCCTCAGGGCAGTGACCTGAGGTTGCCTATGCAGGAATGGAGTTTAACAGTCCATCTCCGGTGTGAGCGGACGCTCCCTGGACGTGCCCCAGGCATGAGGAGCAGAACAAGTCACTGCAGGGTGAGCCCAGCAAGGCCTTGCAGCACCTCTGTAACTGCCCAGCCACATGCTAGACACCTTCAGCCCAAATGGCAGCTGCTGCCTCACGTTTACCCCTCGGGCAGCAATTGTGGAGCAACCAGAATTGCCTCAGATTCACACCGGAGCTTCTCCCAAAGTAACCCACCCTGGCCATCAGAGCCCTTTAATAAGGAGCAGGTTGTTTCATGTCCGGTAAACGACTTCCTCCAAAGAGCTGGACATGCCTGAAAAGCATTGACATGAGAAGTCAACATGGAGCAGTTATGACTTTAGCAATTCAAACTCTTGCTTGCTTAATATTAATTAACCACGTAGACATACCCAACATGCAGTGACAGAAGTTCTCCTGCCAGGGAAAACTTCACTGCAGACATTTGGGGTTTTCTAATGATATGGCTTCCATTCAGCTGCTTGACAGGAGAAAGAAGTGCATAGTAAGAAAGTCTGGTGGCTTTCAGGTCTCTTCATTCTGCTTTCCTCCATAAAACATCATTTCCTTATTACAGGGCAGTCACATGCCCACAGTACTCAATACTGACATTGCAGAGCTCTGCAGGCACAGATTAGGGCAACTTTTTTTTGTTTTCTTTCCTTTCCCAGACACTATTCTTTCAGCCAGAGAAGGAAACCATGTTCAGATTTTGTTGATTTCCCAGTGGGCAGATGAGCATCAAGAGACTAAAATCCTTCTTCAACTTTTCTTCTACTACTGCTCCTACAGCCCTGGGAATAAATATGTCAGCACAAGGACAAGGTCCAGGGGAGAAGAACTGAGGTCGCACTATTCCTTCTCTCCCTCTTTCTTTTCAGTAGCTGGGGAACAGGCAGAGGCCACAATCGTCTCTCAGGAAGGGACTTTATTTGATATAAATGCTCATTTCAAGCACCCCAACTCAGAAAAGCATCACTACACAAGACAGCACTTTGAGCACATGCTTAAGTGTTGTCCTGAACACCAATAGACATCAACGCATGTTTAATGATTTCTTGAATCAAGGCCTAAAAAGTAAAAAAGAAGGGGAAGCTAGTTTCCACAGTAATAGCAGTTGAGAAGTCTTTGAGTCGTGCCAAAGGAAAAATGCATGTTAAAGAACGACTCGCCTCTCCTAGGAAACTGCAACTCTTTCTGCAGGCCTGCACTGCAGGGCCCAGGGTCACCATCAGGTCCTTAATCTGTACCAAGAAGGTAGTTGGAGGAAAAAAAGAATAACAACAAAGAAACCTTCAAACCAAACCCCAACATTTGCTTACTTCTTACTTCCATCAGGGAGGCTAGTCAGAAAACACCCTTCCTCTTGTAAACACACAAACATATGTGTTCAAACTATGCATGCCCATGACCAGCTGCCAGCCTATCCCTCATTTTGCACGTATAATTCCTATAGATGGGGGCCTGAGTGCATGGCTACTGCCAGCCAAGGTAGAGAAGGACTGGTCCAGCTCCCCCAAACTTACTAATTCCAAGGCATGAGGTGTAAGGTACATCTGAAACAAGGATCTAAATGACACCAAAAGTAACTTTCCTCTAAGGTCTGATACATGTAAGGATTTTAGGTTTAGATTTTTTAAATTACTTCAGTTTATGGTGTTTGGTGGTTTTTTTTAACTTTCCGGTGGGCCTACAGGCTTTTTTGCTTGCCTCTAAAAATCCAGATGTTGAAATCATCAGTTTCTCAAAATCAACTTGGGAAAGTTACTTAGCATCTGTTCTGGCCAGACAAGTGAAACAGGAGTGAGCAATGCTTTTCCACCTTGGTAATATGCTCAATGACTTTACTCACAGGTATCTGTTAGAGGTATGAGCAAAGCTCCCAAGTAAGTTCCCCTGGAATGAGACCCCTGTCCCCAGCCCACTGCATATCCAAGCCTAAAATCTGTTTGACAAGTTATTTCTAGCTTCCTTTTGTGAAAATAGGCACAGATCACTGCTTGTTTTACAAAGGCAACACTCCTTGTTATTTGTAACATTTCTAACTCCCCAAAGGTTTTCCAAAATGGGTCTGCCCCTTGCCAAACAGGTCTGCATAGGGCATAGCAGAAAGCATCCTTCCTTCTCTTTATTCAGTGGCTTACAAGGCAGCTCCAGTTTCTTTCACAAGAGAGAGTAGAAGAAATGTCTACACATTCCAGAAAGTAAAGCATCCCATGAATAATCTAATCCCAAACCACATGAACTGGTGAGAAAAGCAATAGTACTGGGCTTGAGCAAATTGGCAAAAAATGGTCCTGAGCCCAGCATTTCCAGTTTCCTTCCTTTCTTTTTAATGAAAAATACATGCTGTTTACTTTACTATAGCACCTGGACACAGCACACAGACCTTGCTTAGACAGAAAATAGGCAGTTCCTATTCAAGTAGGCTCATCTGCAGAGGAAAGTTTTTGTGCTCAAGTGTGAATTGAAAAATGCAGAACAACTATTTCGAATTATCTTTCCGTGTGGACACTGTTATTCAGCACTAAGAGTTCCTTTGTGAGATTTAGCTTAATCCGTTTCCAAAGCGGATTAAGCTAAACCACACAAAGGACCTCTTACTGCTGAATGAGAGTGGCCGCATGGAGAGATAATGAGGAATAGTTATTCTGAGACAGCTACTTCCACTGGGTACTTGGGCTTTTCCATTCTGCATCAACAAGCCCAAAGCTGGACTGGTAAGTGAAGACTGTGGTTCTAGAAATTTGGAGAAAAGTAAGTGCCAGGGCCATATCATACCCATTAAACCTTGTGCTCTACACATGATGGCTGCTCCTGCTCCAGTCAGCACAGGCTCTGGCTCCAGAGGAGGTTGCATTATTCAGTACCTGCTTCTCTATGCTCCAGATTGAATCCAGCCACAAACTTCAGCTGCAGACAGGGTGTGCGGGGAGGAGGACCTGCGGCGGGCGGCCCTGCCAAGCCTGCCACCCTCGGTACACATCAACTTTGATCTGACAGGCTCACCCATCTGGCTCTGCAGCATCGCCCGGCGCTGCCGCGGCTCCGCGCCCGCTGCCAAGGCCGAGCTGCTGCTGCTGCAGCCCTCGCACCCGCCCGGGGCTCTGGGGACCGACCGTCTGCGCCCTCCCCGCTCCGCCTGGCACATCCACTCTGCTCCTGGAGAGCTGATAGCCTGCTGGTATTTAACTGTAGGCCCATACAAGTCCCTAGAAGTTCATTTAGCATGCATGCTTCGGCATAACAAACTGCGTGTGATTGAATTCAAAATGCAGCTTGCGCTCCTCTGTGCTGAAATACTCTTCCAAACCATCTCAAAATGTTGCTCTCTGCAGGTTTATTGTATCCCAGACTAACTAGTCAAAAATGGCCAGAATTTAGGTATCCTATTTGTGTCATAGGATAGGACGTAAGGGCTTATTTTATGAACAAAAGATACAAGAAGGAATCCTGCTGTAGATGCATTTCCAACCACACTGAAGGCAGCATGGCTACATCTTTCTTAAGATGATCTGATGAGCAAGCTTTTGTCTTTCTTCCTCTTCACCCAGAGAGCTTCAATACTCAGGTATGTCAGAGAGAGGTATACTTTGGTGTGTCGTAACAAACCAAAATGTCAAATCTCAAGGCTCCCCACTTATATGCAAGACTGCACAGCCTCTTCAGGAAACCAAAAGTGCTGCTGGTTCACTGCAATATCCATGGCTATAAACCTGCTACTTCAGGAGGACCTGCTGAGCCATCCCTAGTGATGTTAGAGAAGCCTTACCCTGCCTGGAAACATTGCAGCCATCCATGACAAGGTAAGTCAGTCACCCCAGCACTAAAAAGCCAGAGCTTTTGCCAGCACCAAGGACCAGGCTCTCCCAAAGTCAAACCAGATGCTTCACAAGAAATGGATGCTCAACAGATGAGGGTTTGATTGAGCCGAGCCTATCCTAGCACCCCTACTCAGCTGCCTTCTCCTGGAGCAACACTTAGGGTTGCTAACTCCTACAATTTTACAGCCAGTCTAGCAATACTTGCTGTTTTTCAAGGCATGGTAGCCTTGAAGTTGAGTGTTTAGGGAAGAACCTCAGACTCCTCTCACAGCACACAGCAAGCTCACAAACTGCTATAGAGAAAACTTTGAGACTGAGCAGAGTATACCCTGCAGGCTCAGGAAACAGAACAAATAAAGAGAATACAAAATGTATTATTTAAGAAACAGAAAACAAACAAAAACAACACACAACCCCCCACCCCACAAATCCCCATGATCTTTTGAGGCCTGACTCATGATCCTAGAACAATTGGGGTTGGCAGTACTATACATTTTACAGCATTTATTCACAGCTGAAATATCCCAGCATCCAAATACTTCAGAGTTCTTGGAACTACTCACAGATCTCCTGACTACAACCAAGCGTGACAATTCATCCCAGCTGCCAATCCAGCCCCAAGGTGTCTTCTGAAGGTGCTTTAGTGCTGACTGATGTTTGCAGAAGCATTAAATTCCTGCTCACTTCACAGTAAGAGGTACAAGCCTGCACATTTCCCCAGTCTCAGCATCACAGCAGAGGAGTTCCCTCCAGTACTGAAAGGAGGGCTGTAGAGGATGGACACTGTGTTACAGAGCAAACACAAGGCCATGGAGCAGTTCCCTAAAGTCTGAACTATTCTGCAAACATATCGAATTACCAAGTGAATTACTTTCAAGGAGCCCAAATTTCTTCTGTTGTCTACACAAATCAAGCACTAGGTTTCCATTAATATTTAATGGGTACTGAATATAATGGGTGTCTTTTATAGGAAACCATCCAAAACAATTTTACTGGGCTGCCAGTAGGTAAATTCTATACTTAGCCCCAAACATTCTGGTTTGTACACAGATTTTTTTCAAACACAACCCTCTGCAACAAAAAATCAAAAGGAATTAGTGGTGAAAGATTCAGCCACAAAATTCTCAGCAAGCTTAATTTGTTCTGTGGCTTAATTCCAAGAAGCTCCAAAAATTCAGGACAAGACGTTTGCATACTTTTGGGCATGTATTAATGAAACATTTTATTTACTTTGCAATTGCCAAAGTAATTAGCCAAATAAAGTATAGAGTATTTAAAAAGGAGACAGTCACTAAAGGAGCTTTCCAATTAAGTCTGTGTGGGTATTTCTGCGTGCTGGGCAGGGGTGGACTGGGCACCAGGAGAGCTCAGACACAGCCCTCTCCTCCTGCCCACAGCGTGTCCCTCTCAACACCAGGCACTGATATCAGTGATGTCTAGCTCAAGTCCTTTCCCCCACAACACCACTGTGTTCCTGATCACCCTGAGATCTCTAGGGACAGAAGAGGGTCAGGCTATCATGGCTGCAGGCAGCCTGCAATCCACGAACATCTCAAGAGGTTACTGCAGAGGAAGAAGAGTCTCCCTACAACAAAACATTAAAGACAAACAAAGCAAGAGCTTTAAAAGCCCTCTAGGAGTATTGTGAGTGGAGGTTGTAAGATCATGGTTCCAGATGGCTCCACACATACAGGACACATGTATGTCTGGATGTGCCCTACTCCCAGTATGTCTGGAGGAACACTGAAGGTGCATTTTAAAATATGCCTGAAATAAACCTAATTGCTACTAGTAGGTATTTGTTTTTTATTTAAAATGCAGAAGTACAAACCACATTAGAGAAAAAAAATTAGGGAACAGACAGGGCAGACTGTGCAGCTTCAACTCCAGTTGCTCTGGGAAAAAAACCTCCTGATCTCTCCAAACCACACAGAGGTCCCAGATGCCTGCAGTCCATGCTCACTGAAGAGGCTGAGAACAGTCAGTACGTTTCAGATGGTTTTGCCTTCAGTTTTGCTTGTCACATTATGTTTTGAAAAAACATTTTTACTTAAAAAAAAAAAAAAAAAAATAGATACACTAGTGCACAGTGATTCTTTGTTCTTGGTGATTCAGTCTACTATATGGCTGTGTTCCTTACATACTAGGCCAAAAAGTACTGGAAGTCCTCCCCCCGAGGTTAACATTGACATTTACTTCAAAATGCAGGAATTTTTCAAACTCCTTAGTGTTTTATAAGGAATATACTGTACCGAGTCACCATCATCTTGGCTTCTGAATGTTTTTGCCAAGAAGTGAGGAAGCTGAAAGCAAGGCTTTGCACAGCCTGCAGGAGGCAGGATCCCAGGACTGGCCTTTCACCCACGCTCCTGCCCAAAACAGGAATGGCTGAATCAGAGTATTCACTTTGCAGAGAACAGGGAAGAAGAACAGCACTGGTTTTCTCCTCAAGGTGGTAGGAATGCACACAGATAAAAAAGGTTTTAAAGCTTGTGTTAGAGCTTGTGTTCTGCAGTGAGCAGTTTTGAGAGATCCTCGCACAGACATATCTTGCTCATTTTCACCTGCCTGTCCAGGCTGCAACAGAAAATGTTCTTGTGAGACTCCCACTCCTACATCACCATCTCTCACTCTTATCACCATGCTGGCAGCACACATGTGGATCAAATCAGGTGCACACTGACCACAGGACTACAGGACAACTAGCACCCCACCCCCTGAGAGCAAGCTGGGGTCTGCTTTACACCCAAAACTTCCTGCTAAGACTGTTTCACAAAATCTTAATGCCTTCAATGAAATCAAAGGTCAGGAAAAAAAAAAAAAAAAAAAAAAAAAAAAAAAAAAAAAAAAAGAGGCAAATTAACCACAAAAAACACTTAAAAAAATATCCCAGCCTCATAATAGTACTATCTGCAGGCTGAATTCAAAATTTTGACCTAGCAAGCTTAATAATACTATTAAAACAATTTTTGCCCCAGTTTTCTTTCACCTTTGGACACAGATAAGCAGCATGACTGTGCCAGAGCAAGATGCAAAAAGTCTTACCAGATGAGTGAAGCACCTAAATGTAAATAAATGCACAAATGCACTGTTCTTAAATAGAGCCTCATGCTGTACCTTCCTCAAGACATACTGAACATAATTTCAGTTTAATATTCTGTTTCTCATTATGGACCTTGGAGACTCTCTCAAGCACCATGAAAAAGCAGTATTAACCCAGCCCTCGGCACTGGGGACAGCAATCCAGCCAAATTATTCATGCTGGTCTTTTGCTTCAATTTTTGTAGTCTTAACTTAATGTTCTTAAACAAATCTGAAAGGAGGATGGCTGACAAATAGAACAGATTTTACTTAAGACATTACAGACAGCCATGTTATGCAGCCTTGAGTCATTAAGCTCAACTCCTAAAGGGAGTTTCATTGGAGCTGGGAGTAAAAACTGACACGGAGCTTGTGGTTGTCACAGCCAAGCAGTGGGAAGAAAGAATGTTAAAAAAGGGAAGACAAAAAAAGGAAAGGAAAAAAAAAAAAAAAAAGGGGGGGGGGGACAAAAAAGAAAGTGGTAAAAAAAAAAAAAAAAAAAAAGGAAAAAAAGGGGGAGAGGGAGGGACCCAAGCCGCCACACTCTCTTTTCCTCTCTTTGTAATCCAGCTATGAAGATTAGCCTCAAATCCTGATTTCGGAGATAGGGGAAAGATAAGAAGTGATTTGCAGGTGTTAGCATTTTCCTACAGATCTTCAGGGCAGCCCAACTGATTTGAAGATGAAAAACTGGCATAGATACACTTGATGGGTAGACTAGACACAGCAACCAGGGTAGAGAACCAGCTTCTACCTCTACATGTTACATTTGCACAGAAACATCAGGATGCCCATGAAATACCCACCACAGTTCCACAAAAAGACTAACTGTGTTTTCACAAATGCAGACAGAAGTGGATATAGAGCCCTGTGCAAGAGCATCCAGGTCCCAGGTGCTGTGGGCAGGCACAGGACACTAGAGATGCCTGACACATCCCAGACCAACGGGCATCTGCAGCCACTTTATCTCCCCCAAATGCCACTACCCACTCTAACTTTATTTACAAAAAAAAAAAAAAAAAAAAAAAAAAAAAAAAAAAAGGGCCATTTTCACTCCACAAAATTAATGTGGCCTGGGGTCGGTGCCAGGAAAAAGCTGCCCCTTATTTATATATTTTAACAGAACAAGGCAAAACAGTTTGCTGCTAGAAATAAACATTAAACCTTGCAGAACCTCCCCCCCTCCCAAAAACCCACTGTTCTCCCCCCTCGCTCCCTCCTCCGCCTCCTCTCCCTCCAACATTGTAAGTAGCACAAAAGATCACATTACAAATGCCAGCTGTGGCTCTTTCGGAAGGTGGCCTCCATCTCAGAGGTAGTATATGTTCCTCATGGCCTAAGTGGTTGCTATGGTAAATATGCTTTTTATTGAATAGCAGAGTGAAACAGCTTTTAAAGAGATCCATAAGAACCCCATAAATGGTCAAAACACAAAGCAGATCAACCTCAGCCTCCCTGAAAGCAGGTTTCGCTTCGTTTTCCAAAATGATTGTGATTCTTGAACCCTTTTTGTATATTTTGTTGACCACTCATCTCCACCTTGCCCACACCTGGGTGGAAGGGTTAGAGGGAGTCAGAGGAGCTGAGACCCCTGAGCACCACAGGCAGCTTTGGGTTTTTAAGGCTCTCCTGTGGGGCAGGAGGCTTAGGGACAGTGGATGCTCAGCACTGGGAAGCTCAGGTGATCCCAACCAAACTCATCCTGCCCTCCCCACGGCAACTACCCAGAAAAAGCCTCTTGCTCCCTCTCCATCTTTTCCTAAGAGTCTGACACCACTCCACCATGCCAGAGCCACAGGAACATTCCCACCCTGTGTCAGTCCTCTGGCACACCAGTTATAAGAAAAGAATTAAAATAGGAAAGTTTCTCTAGCTCATTTCTTATTAGGAGTAAGATGACATCAGGTTTTGATGACTGTAGATTTCTGATTAATCAGCCAGACATCTTTTCTCTGATCTCTTCCTACAGTGACAGCCCAAGTGGACAGAAAGGAAAAGCAAAAGAATTCTGAAAAAGTGAAGCAGCTAGCACTAGATATCAATGGGGCAGATACCAGTCTTGTTCCAGTTGCTCTCTGATGGTTTGAAGGATGGTTTAGAAGTTGTTGATTCTAAAACAGGAAATCTTTTTTTCCTTTTGAATAAAGAATTATGACACTCATCACAATGGGCTGACAATTCTCAATTTAAAGAGGCAACAATGGAAAAGAAGCACCTCAAAATGTTTTGTATGATTTGAGATTTCTAGCAAAACCAATGTGTGCCTTGGATGATCTACTAGCTGTGTCAGCTCTAGACTATAGAGCAGAAAACAAAGAATGAGCAGTTTCTTTTCCTGGTATTTACCTTATCATCCAGTGGTTATAAAAAAGTTCTTTGTTTTCTTTTTTTAAATCACATTAAATTTGATGATGAATTTTTTTCAGAAGAAATATTCTAACCCACTACATGCCATTCTCTCCAGAGGTAAATGTCCCAGATGCATAGTCAGAGCTAAGATGCTCCTTAACAATAAATGGCCCTGACCCTGGCTGTGGGTGAGGATGGACCACTGCATATCACTGCTTTTGCAAATCACCTCATAAACATTTCCTTCTAGATCTCTGTGAATGCTATTTTAGAAAGTAAAATAAACCCCCAAACCACTCTCATGTAAATTTGTACTGCACATTGCAAACTCAACATTGTTTTCACAACAGAAGCACAAGAAAAATTAACTAAGAAATGAAAATTTGAGTTAGACGTTAATAAATAGCAGCATTTTTAAAAATACTATTAAAGAGAGTTATATATTTTGCAGGTAGTAATAAACATTTGATAACAATCTTTCTGCTAAATGAGAAGACATCACAACACACAGGAACATGTGCTTTGTTGAACTTGGCCCTTTTGAGTCTTCACCCAGGTGAAAATCCTGACCTACTCTCAAACTCTCACCCAAGATCTGACAATAAGAAAAGATTTCTTTAAGTAAAGGACATAGAATAGGCTTGGTTTTGATTTTTCTAAGGCAGTCTTAAGTCTAAACCTTCCAGACAGTCTCTTCACTTCAACACTGTCAGATGTGTAAACCAGCCTGACTGGACTCCACTGCCTCTATATAACGCTGCAATGAGTAAATTTAGAGTATTTTTCTGACTCCCTAGTCTCCTGCAAGCCACATGGATGATAATTTCATAATTTCAGCCCAGAGATAACAAAAATATTCCCTCCTTTTACCACAAGCTTTTTAAGGATTTGTTTGTTTTGAGGTATTTCTCCTTTGGTCTGTGTAAAAGAGAACTGGTGACAACCATTGCCATTAATGTCAAATGCTTTTTTTTTTTTTTTTTTAAACAAAGGAAGAACATCTTTCTGCATTTACTTACAACAATGTGTGCTGGAGATGGAGACCTAGCATCCTTGAGGGCTTGTCTACTCTGAAGGCTCCCTGCCTGAACATCAAGCAGTGGCCATTTCATCTGCAGATACTGGATGAAGGAAACAAAAATGGGAAAAGAAAAATGAGTTCAGAAAAGAAAGGCAAAAAAAAAAATAACAAATCTTACGTAACATGGATAAAAAAGTATAAATCAAAACTTATGCAAGGAACTGAAACAAAAATTAAGACAACCTTACATGTTTGTGGATACAAAATCTGTGCAGAACTAACAATCTCATACCACTTCATTACAGTTCAGGAATAAGAAAAAAACAGGTTACAAAGACAGTATTATATTAATTTTACTAATTGTAGCAAGTCTAGAAGTAGCACAAAACCCACAGACAACAAAATAGCATAACCATGGAGAGGATGGGACAAGGG
Organism: Lonchura striata; assembly: GCF_050655825.1. NCBI lineage: Eukaryota > Metazoa > Chordata > Aves > Passeriformes > Estrildidae > Lonchura > Lonchura striata. The sequence goes on along the minus strand of NC_140708.1, from coordinate 32,458,899 downwards.
AAAAGGTGGATATCAGTGTCAGGAGAGGGAAAACATATAATGAATTAAGAATATGATCTCGTTACTGAACGGGTCATCTGTCAGCCTTCTTTCAACAAATGTACCAAGTCAACTGCTCCAACTCCCCAGTGCTGTACAAGCCCTAAAGACAGAGCACTACCCCAAAAAGACCCAGTACTGCTGGGTCTTAGCACCTATTTTCTCTACATTTCACCATTTCTGGAAGACACCATGGATTTTCTTCCTGCTCATCTTCTGCAGATAACCCCGGCTCGGGGACAGTGCAGCTTCTCTGTGGCACTGCCAGCAGCAGACAGGCTGAACACACACAGGTGCCACGTCTGCAGCATATGGGGGCACTGATTCAAAAGCAAGAAAAGCTTCAGCTCGCTGCACCAGAAGTGCTCAATTCTGAACAAAAGCTGGTCCACAGAGAAATTAGTTATCCCAAACAAACTTCTGTGCTGTACATCTAAATATAATTTCAGGCCAGGCTTTTCTCTCTGCACGCTGCCGTGCTGTCCCAGTTAACACAGGTTAATACAGGACTTCTAAAAGCCCTGTACTGTGCTGGAAGAAATGTGTACGGCCACATATGTTCAGCCCCCTCCAGAACTAAGAAAAGCAGCTGCACACATAGATCAGGCCACTGCAGAAGCTCCTGTTTAGCACTAGACACTGCTTGACCTGACAGGTCTATTCCTAGAAAATACCTACTAGGAAATAATTATGTTTACCCATTCCTTCCTTTTTTTTTTTTTTCTTTTTTAAAGTAAAAGTAATCTTGAAGAACCACCATGCACAAACAGCGGAAGCTGTATCTGAATCTCCATGGAGGAAGGAAGGAGATCTGGTTCCATGCTTTCAGCACATCACTATCTATCACATTTGCTCACGTATGCAAAACATTTGCTCACATGCAAGGCAAGACTCTGGGCACTGAGGTGCCCAAAAAGCAGGAGCCAGCAGGAGAATGTGTTACCAATTCCCATCACTTGGAGGGCCTGAGTTTTCCGAGCTACTGGAATGCAAATAAACAAACCCATACTCTGGATTTGTGCCCCACATGAGTTCCACAAGTTCCAAGAAGTCTTGTTTTTATTCATGTTCACATTTGGGATTTGTGCAATGTGGACCAGAATGTTTCAGCACTTCTTAAAAACAAGAAATAAAACCCAAACAAACCAGAACTAGACTACCGATAAGCAGTATTTCTAACTCTTACAACTCAATTGTAAGTCTCCAGATATTTGATCACTTGCATCAAATCCCTGCTCTTCAATATATGTGACCACAACATAAATTTTAAAGTTGAGATGATGTTAAAGCAACTTTCTAACCCTTTGTGGTTTCAAAAAAGTGCATAAAAATGCAACCCGAGTGTGTAGAATTTGGACCCAAAGCCTAAACCAACTGAGAGCCAACTTTTAAACTTGAGGGGAAATCTGATACATTACAGATTTTCAGATGGCACTATTAAACAAGTAAACTGCTACATTTTCAAAAGTCCAACAGTTTTCTTAGACAGCAATCAAAACACCACCACATAGAGGGGCGCATGAATTTCCAGAACGGGTCCTGATGGGTCACAGCTACTATTGGCTTAGTCTGATTTTCCAGACAATCTGTGAAGTATTTTTCCCTTCTTCCAAGGAAAACGTCCTCACAGGATGTGTGCATGACTCTGCTTCAAAGTTCACAATGGTTTTTGGAGAGCAAAAAGCTACTGCTGCCACAGCTGAAGCCCCTACAAGAACATGACAGCTCAAACAGTGGCTTTTCATGGAACAGACACCAAGCCACTACCCACAAAAATAAACTCGTCACCTTCATTTTTCCATGACCATTCCACAGTCACAAGCAATCCTGGAATATCTGTACAACCACGACAGCCTGTGAGGAGCTCAGGTCAGCAGCTGTCCTAAAACACAGACTGAGAAACACGTGGGCTTCTCTGAGACCGCTCCAAGGGCAGACAGAGGCATTGACAAGCAGCAGGGGCAAGCTCACAGCAGACCCCATCCAGTCAGTAATTATTGCAGGGATTACAAAGCCTTCAGGACTGTCAGTTGTGCTGTTTTTTACTAGCAATAAATTCCATTAGAAGAAACAGAGCAAGAAGGCATGGCTGCTCCCACTCCACCTCTATCCCACAACAGCCCGTGCTTTCAGCTCCTACACCAGGCTGACCTAAGGGCAAGATGAACGTTTCAGAAGATCTTACTGTTACACTTTTTTTTCCTCCTTTTAAAACCCTTAGTCTGGACTCTCAGTAAAGCCCTTCTCTTACCCACCCCTGGCAAAGAGGATCCAAGAAGTCTTACAGTGCAAAGGCTAAAGCACAAACAGCTTCTTTTGGACATGCACATGAAACCCAGCAGGAACAGTCCAAACCCAGAGGGCTCAGTTTTGCACATAAGCACAGACATGGACAGCTTCCATTTCTACCAGTGGATAACACACCAGTGGGAGACAAAATAAAACCAAATAACCAGACCCAAGGGAAAGCAGTAAAGCACAAGGGTCGATAAAGCAACTTCCATGAGCTCTACCAAGTGGCCAGGATCCAGAGCAGCCTCAGCCCCGCTAAGGGTGAGATATTCTGTCTGTCAGATAAGCAGAGGGGGCCAGAGCCCACAGTCAATGCCCACGTCAAGCTAGTGAACCCACCTTCAACAGCAGGATGTTTGCAAAAGCAAAAAAAATGTTTGCTGGCTTCAAAATGCCAGCGCTGTTGATAAAGTATGAAATATTAGCATTGTTTAAGGTGACAAGCCTGACTCGAGGCCTCCTCATCCAAGAATTGTCATGCCTGTAACACAATATTGATGTGGTGGCTTATAATTCTTACTTTACATAAAAGCCTCATTGTGTGCCAAATTCAATCTCCACAGGCTACCTGAGCCACAGATTTTTACAAGTCTACATTTCAGCGCTGCGAGTCTACAATACACATAATTTTCAATTATGTTAGGGCAGAACAGGATCACTGCCTATATAACATTACTGGTTGGAGGAAATGAGACTCAGCCCTACTGCCGAGAGAGCTAACTGGATCCAGATGGTGGCCGGCCCAGGGAGCGACGTCGCAGCAGCCACCCCCTCCACAACTCTCTCTTTCACAGTGCAGGGACATGCCAAGCCCTTGCTGGGGCTGGGAGCTGTGACAGGAGGATGCTTGGGCAGGGGGGGAGTTGCATCACCTCGGGGAAGAGGAGGGAGAGCTGTGATTGCTCCCACAGGTTTACTACTCCTGCCCTACACTATGATATTCTTATTAAAAAGGAGAAAAATTAAGTCCTGCTACAGCAGAGAGGTAAATCCTTTCCTTCCTCAAGCAACTAAATAGCAGGAAATCCTCTTCTCTTGGCCCTAAATGTAGATTTGAGCCAGACAGTTCCTCTGATTTGCAAGGAGTCCACAAAAATCCAAAGCTGACTTTCCCAGCCTTCTGACACTGCTTTTACATTCCTGCACTGGGCAGCTGGGAGGGGGCAGAAGGGTTGGAGGGAGGGGAAGTTCCCACCAGCCTGCTGGACACCCGCTCACTCCTCTCCTGCTTCTTGTGTCTCGGGGTGGAAAATCAGGACTTGCCTATACAAATACTGAACTTTTCAACAAATTAACTCTAACAAATCTGTGCAAATTATTTCAGAACAAAACTGTTGAAATGGGCTCTGCTGGCCTGCTTCTAACATTTCTTTAAAATAATGTCATCATGGTGCAAGTACTTTATTCCCTGTTTAACAATATGATCTGATGGGGATCATTAGCATGTGTGCTTTTAAAAAAAAAAAAGTTTTATGGCAAGTCTCAGAGAGCTTAAGCAAAATAATTGTTAAGCTCCAGGCCTCCACACAAGAATTAAAACAAGTATGGGGCGAGCATACTTGAGAGAAACCAAAGCTTTTAAAAAGGCTGTTAAATTGTCAGCACAAGGGAAAAAGCAAATTATTTGAATGGCCCAGATTTTTTCTGTAAAAAGGAGCAAAAAAAGAACCTTCCTACACATCCACACCTCCCATATCCAGCCAGGGGCTCCTGCAAAGCACAGACCCGCCCAGGAGCAGCTCTGCATAGCCACCCCCCAAAACAGCCACGTTCCTGAGCACTGGCTGGCCAAACAAACATCTTCCCCAAGTTTTCACAGCAGAGTTGGTCAAAACCAGCTGAACTTCACATCCAGCACTCGAGGAGTTTGCTGGAAGCTCTAACTGAGGGCTGGCAGCTGCCCCACAGGCTGGGGACAGGGCTCCCAGTGGTGCAGGCGTGGAGGAAAGGATGGCACTGAGCTCACAGGTGTTTCCTGCACTGGTGTCCAACCTGGACCTGTCCCCCTCTCACACTATTGTTTTCTAGATTGCCCTGCAAGTGATGTTCTTCAACATATAAAAACATAAACACAGTAAGGGGAAAGAAAAGGCCATATTTTTAAACAGAAGGAAAGCTGCACAATGCTTTCCAGCTCAGGCTTCCTGCAGCTGGTGCTTATTAGCTCCCAGGAACTGAAACAAGAAGGAGCAGGGCTCCTGGAGTCAGCTTGATGCCACTGGTCTCCAATACCCCCCCTAACCACTGGATCACACCACCAAAGTCTGCACTTTCTCCCTGGATCTCAAATAGAAATATTCCTGATCCTAGTTTTGGGGTCAGTCTCTTCCTTGGCCAGCATTGTAGGATCACGTGGAAGTACACACCTGGATGTCAACTTGAAGGTCAGGAGTTTCTCCAATATTTAGTTATAAGCATTTCTGAGAGGGAGCATCTAGGCAGATTTTAACCAGAGATAATCCAGTAGCAACATGGAGATCACAATGCTGAGGGGAGAGATGATATTTATGGGGAAGCCAATAAGGAACAAAGATTAACAAAATCATGTTAATCTACAGACAAAAAAAAAAGTTGCAAGAGGATACTCATCTTGGTACCTACAAAAAAAGGTTTGTCACCTATTAGTGTTCCCACTTACATTAGAAGGAAAGCCTCTAAAGATGTAACTGTAGACTGTTTTACCTCAACCCCTTATTTCTGGTCTTCAGTTATCACCTTGCTTGTAGAGGTGTGCGTGTGAGAGCAAAATCTGAAGGATTTATTTTAAATAACTGAAGGAGGCTGTTGAAGGAACTTTAGAAAGGCCTCCTATTCCTTACAGGTCTGCAATGTCTGGAATTTTTTGTATGAGAAGTAATAGACACCACCCACGATGCTGAGCCCTTCTACAGAATATGCAGTGCACCACCACGAGGCTCAGGGGAGCTGCTCAAAACAAAAGCAGCAAGGTTGATTTCAGTGAGACCAATCCTTTCCGCACAAAAGATTTCCCCAGAGCATTCAAGAAATGAAAGCATAAAATTGTAAAACATGAAAGTATTTATCATATATCTCCACTTTTTATTTTACTAACATGATCTTTTAAACTATCGCAATAAATTTTTAAGTAAAATACATAGATGGGGGGAAAGTGGTACAAAAACCAGGAACTGGTAAGCGACACGTGCACATAAGGCCCTTTCCAAATTTAAAATGTCCTTTCATTCTCTTATTATTGAGAATTTGAGTGACCTTGTCTCCTTCCCTTCCAGTAATACACAGGAATCCCTGACACAGAGACCTTGAGTTGCCCATTTCAGTATTTTGCTTGTGCCTTTGTCACATTGCTGAGGTGCTGTTAGGGCAGAAAAATGAGACAGCTGAGTCCTCCACTGGCTGAAAGGTAGAGAAATGTGTTAGTGATTAAACAGCCCAAGATCACCTAAAGGAGGGATTCCTGAAAGCAGAAACCCTGGGCTCTGGAACCTGCACTGAAGGCACAGAGCAACCTATGGTGATGGGCAAAGAGGATTCCCATTTTGGTGTGGGATAAGGCACAAAGCAACAGCCAGAGCAGCCAGAGCCCCACAGGTGCCTGTCAACCTCAGCTCTCCTGACTGGAGATGTGGCAATGTCCCAGAAACAGCAGATCCTGTGCTTTCTCCTGACCTCTCCAGGCTCTTCTCCTGCATCCCAGATGAGATGCAATGTAACAGGTCCACCCCATTACTACTGCCAGGCATCACCCTCACTTGCACGGGTTTTCTCCACACAGTGATAAGGGTGCAGAGGAGGCTGCCGTGAGAGAAAGTCAAAGAGAATAACCAGAAGCTTCCTCAAAAATTATTGCCTATGAAAGTTTAAGCAAATGCAGATAATTATTTGCTCATTCTGACATGGATGGAAGGCATTCTTGCCGTCAGTTCTACTGAAACACTGAAGTAAAACAGGTCTTTGGCTTCTACTGAAGGCAAGGATGGTAGGCTACAGTTGAGTTCTGAGATACTGACACTGAGCATAAAGAAGCAAAGTAAAGGCTAATCAGCTACTGCAGGAATTTAAAACAATTTTTTTAGCTTTACAAGAGGAAGAGTGTTCATGTGACATAGAAGTACAGCATTACTTTCTGCAGTTCACATGGTATCTCTGCAAAGTAACTGCAGGCTGTATTTCTCAATCCTGGGTGGAGCTTGGGAAAGCACCATTAGTTTTTTCACATATAATTTGAAAGACCCCACAATCCTCGCTGCAGAAGCCAGCAGGTTGGCTGAGGACTGCAAAGTGAGATGTCTGCAAAGTGCCGTTCCAAAAGACAGGTCCAAATAAAAGCATAATTTCAGTCAAAGAACAAGAACAAACATTTTATCTACTTTAAAACAGAAAAAAAAAAAAACCTTCATTTTTAAGCTACTTTCCCCAAATTTTCTCTGCAACCCATTCTCTTGCAATTAAGCACTGAGTTTCCATTAGATGAAGAATGGGACAGTCAAGAAATCTCAAGAAAGTCTTTCTGTAGGTGCATCTTGCTTAGACTCACAGTTTAGCCAGCGTCTAAGACTCACCAAAAAATTTGATGTACAGACACACAATTTCTCATCCTGGCAATCTCCCAGAAAGTGAGAGAACAATTGGTAACTAGTGTTTGCATGAAGTCCAAGAATGCATTTTATGGTCTATAAAATATAATTCCTTTCCTCCCCTTTAAATCAAGGCAGTAAAGATATCTGACAGCACATTAGAGACAGATCATGGCACAGAGCTACCTCCATTTGAACAGAGGAGCTGCTCCAGGGGAACCCTGCCTCCCTTAAAACTTTCCAACTCTGTTAAGAACATAGCTCTATTTGTAAAGGAGGGCCTGTAACTTTAAGCTTTGAAACTGTTTTTTAAATTTTCTTTTTTAAAAGGAAAAGCAAGAAAAACCCCATAGCACAGCTGTGCAAAGAGAAAAGGAAGCCCTCCAAATCTGCCCCCATCTTTCCCCTCGCCACTTGGAATTTGGAATGGAATTGGAAACATGGGAACGGGTTTCCTGATTGTGGGAAGCATCAGCCAGGCTCCTTCAATACCCTGGTAGTGAAGCCCATCAGGAAATTCATCTCTACATGACCACAATACTGAACTGGTACCATTTTCCACTGCAAGTCTTTGTGCGAAGGCAAAAAAAAAAAAAAAAACAACCAAAAAAACCCCCCAAAAAAAACAGACATAACAGACAAAGAGACCTATCTTTGCACAACTCTGTTGTGCATCAGTCATAGAATCACAGAGTGGTTTGAGTTGGATGGGACCGTGAAGATCATCCAAAGTTCCAACTTTCCTGCCACGAGCAGGGACACAGACCAGGCTGCTCAGAGCCCCATCCAGCTTGACCTTGGATGGGGCATCCACAATTTCTCTGGGCAACCTGTGCCAGTCCCACACCACCCTCACAGGAAAGAATTTCTTCCTAATGCCTAATCTAGACCTACCCTCTATCAGCCAAAAAAGGGTTGATTTATAAAGTGCTTGGCTCCTCCAGCTATCAAAAGCCAGCAGAGGCATGACAAAGGCAAGACAGTAAAAGGATGCTCTGCAAGACAAGTCCCTCTCCAAAGGGGCCTCCATGACTATCTTGGTTGGAAGGGGTTTCTTCACCCTTTGATCCAAATTCTCATCTCAGATCTTGTAAAGTAACAGTGAATGAGAGGCACAGGTGGGTGATATCCCTGAGTAAAGGTGCTACAGAAAAAATTAGCAGTTTGCTCATTATTGTAACATGGCCTAAGAGGGTTTTACTGAAAGAGTCATGTTTTCTTCCACTGTTGGGTAAGTGAAACTCATGACTCTAATCACTACCACAAAAATTCCTGTCGATGTAGCAATTCTGGGTGAACTGCTGGGAGCCACTCTCTAGTAAACCCAGCAAATTTCATACCAAATTTCCTGTCACCTCCCTTGTGGTTTCCATGTGTGATTGGGCATTCAAAGCAACAAGGGGTAACTGCAGAATAGATGGCTCCAAGGGTTTCAGGCTTTCATGAAAATGAAGAACTTAAAAAATTCTCTTTTCCTAGGGGTGGTAAGTTTTGTCTTTTTCTTTTTTTTTTTTTTTTTTTAAGGTTAACACAAAAATGTAACCTTAAGGCAACCTCAGAAAAAAAGTCCTGGAGATAAGACTGGAACCAGCAATATTCTGACCTCCTAGGAGAAACTGGGAAGGTTGCTGTTGAGGTTTTGTTTTTCAGAAAAGCCTTGGGAAAAAACTTTCCACTGCATCACATCCTGGTCCACATTCCTTGCAGTAATCTTTTAGCTCAGATGTGTGGAGATGTCTTTGAAAGATGTAAAAAAGGTCGAGAGTCCCCTCAGCCAATTGTGCTGGCTGAGAAACAAAACTCGTGGGCTGGGGTAGGATTTGTGTCAGCCTGACCTTCTGTGAGACCAGCTACTCCTCTGAATAAAACCTTCTGGCTGCCTCTGCCAGAATCCTCCTGCCACTCAAGTATCATCTTGCTGTAACAAATTACTCCTAACCCAGGATTATGGCTCTTTCCAAATCCCTCCTAGAGAGCCCGGAAAGAAATGTTCCCTTCCCAGGATTCGGAACCCCTATCAATAATTGCCCTTTTTGCTTCTCTGGTGGCACTAGGTCCTGGGGACAGCAAAACTGCTGCACCCATTTTCCTCCCAAATAACAGCTGGATGTCTCAATTGTCCATCAGAAGAGGAAATGATGAAGGCTTGCCTTTGGATACCCATGGAAAAGACACTCCATCTGGCCAGAGGGAGAGATGACTCCTCACTAAGCAGGAAGAATTGTATTTAGGTGGAGGACTAAGTGAATCATTTGGGATGAAAGCAAAATAAAACAAATGAAGTATTCACTAAATCTGTGCTGTCACCTCTTGTTCCTGGGCAGCCACCCTGTGTATTTATTTTTTGGTTTCCTCCAGCACCACCAAAACAATGCAATATGCATTTGGGTATTTAAAAGAAGTATTTTTTAAAATATTCTTAGTTGAATCATCAGCCACACAAACTGTTCCTCAAGAACACATAAAATGTTGTTTCTTCTTAAAGGAGATGCAGAGAAAAAAGATGTTAAAACAAATATGGCCCAAAATTAACACCATTATGCATTATTTTTCCCCAATTTAAAGGGCACCCCTAATGAAAATAAGCCAAATTACTGCCAATTCCAAATAAATCATGTCATGACTTTAGAAAGGCACGCTGAGTTTTCAAGTACTTTTAGGTTAAGCATTAAATGTAAGGAACTTTTCTTGAACTGGCATAGTTTGCAGACTTAAGATGCACAAAATACACTACTAGAAGTTTTGAAGAAATGGGGGGCTTTTTGTTTAGTCAAAGAGAAAAATTTTCCTCGCTCAAAAAAGTACACTGCCATATCCACTCCCCAAGCTGAAAAGAGTAGAAACAAAAATCAAACCACAAAATGAACTAACACAAAATAATCCTTTCAGTTTCAACAAATTGGGAAAAAGAAGAAGAAGGAAAGCACTCTTTTTTTGAGCAGCAAATTGAAATAATGCATTGCTCCATGTATGTATAGGGGGGAAAAAAGGCAAAAATAAAATTTTCTGCCGCACAGGCAAAAATGCAACATGCATGAGGCTGCATTCTTCTTCTCCAAGTGTGGGTGGAAAAGAAGAAGGAGGGGAAGAAGAAGAAAAAAAAAATCAGATTTTTTTGTTTTAAATCTATGTAGAAACAGTGGTTTGGAGGGAGAAGGGCACCAGCAGCTCTGCAATAGTTCATGTCCTGGGGGGACTGTGCCCCATGCGCCAGATTCTTGTGGTTGTGGCAGAGGTTTGCTCTGCAGAGGTGAGGGTGGCTCTGCCGCCATCCGGCAGCGAACACCCGCAGACACCACACTCCCACATCTGCATCTGTCACACTTTCATGCCACAGCCCCAAAGCTGAAACAAAGGAGTCATCAGAGCAGCCCTGAGCTGTATAAATCTGCAAATAGCTGAAAATGTTGCTCTTGTTGCTAAATATAGTGCAGGCATTTTGAACTGGCTGGCCCGCAAGGCAACTTTTGTGTTTATTTATTTAAAGGACCACGGTTTGAAAACACTGAGTGTTTTTTAAGCCTGTTCATGTATGTATGTTTGCTCTCTCCCAATATTAATATGCAAAAAAAAAAAATTAAAATAACTTAGCAGGTACTAGAAAAACAACTTCCATGTAAAGGAGTCAAAGAGCTGAGCAGAAAGATGTATTTGATTTTTGCAGCGGGAGCAAAATCTCCCCAAAGGCTAGTAAATCAGGTTCATAGAGAATGAAACACAGAATAGCTTCAACCATGCACCCTGATGCAATTAGCAAATGCTCTGCTCCCTGTGGGAGCTCTCCCAGCATCACCACATTCCTGCCTGGCCATGGGAAGGGAGGGATGGGGATGGCAGGGCTGCCTGGGAGAGGGGAGGAGAGGCACAGCCCCTGGGCTGTGAGCACTGCAAAACCCCACTCGCGTGGCAAGAGGGATGCACAGGCACCCACCCTCTTGTGCATCCCAAAGCCAGCACAGGGATGCCCTTCTGCTACTAAACCCTGGGAGCTGGGCACCAGCTGAGAGCCAGGGCTGCCTGTGCAGAAGCAAAGAGCAGGATTCCCCAGGAGAGCTCTGGGATGGCAGCCCAGCCCCAAACCACACTGCAACACAGCACCCACCTGTGGGATGCTCTCTGGGATCTCTGAAAGCCAAGGACACAACCCGGGACCTGGGGCAGCAGCTCAGACACCAAAGGGACACGGTGATCCCCACAGAAGCTCAGGACAAGGATGGGGGAACACTCCAATCAATCCCTCATGGCTCCATGGGGAGAACCGCAGCCAAACCAGCAGCACCCGATGCTTCACACGCCTGTGCCAAGTGCCCTGTACCCACTAGTGCCAAATGAATATTTCAGGTTTTAGCCTTACCTGCAACTGATAATAAAACCCCAGTAGCTATTTGAGGTTTGTTACAGCTGTACAGCTGTCTTAAGAAAAAAGGGAAGGAAAAAAAAAAAAAAGCTTTTTCTTAGCAAGGCTGGGGGGGTGGAAGGGGCTGCATCGACAGCTCCAGTAGCCAGAGGCACTTTGCAAGGAGGAAAGTAGAACTCACGATGTGGGCAGGCCTGAGGTTTCTGAGCCTCAGGGCACATCCAAGAGACACAGCGTATTTACTGAACAGCCGGGAAAGCAAAGGCTCCAGTCTTACAACACGTTATAATCTTATTGTGGACGCTCATATTTTATAAGTATTTGAGGTTGAGGAGAGCAGGGTGGGGAGGGACACAAGAAGCCACTTTAGCTGCCTGGTGGGGTTCTGAGAGGCGGGTTTGTTTTTTAAAGATGAGGTATGATGACTCCGTATGTGGGTAATTATAAATGAAGCGACTAAGGATCAATGAGCTCCCTTTCATAGCAATCGCTTATTTATTTATTTTAAAAATCATGACACAGCATTTCTGTTCTATTTCCAAGTCAAATTTATCCTAGGTGGAATCAGAGGAAGAAAAACCAGGTTCCTAAACAGATTTTTTGCGAGCGTTAATAGACTTGAGAGCATCTGCGCAGGACAGTATGTTGAAGTCAGCGTTTCTGCATGCTGCACAGCCAGCCCCATAACCTCAGGAGGGAACTTTCATCTCCACAGACCTGCACACAAAAGGTCATTACAGTGCACCCTGCTCCCACTAAGGAGCTTACCTCTCACACGTAACATCAGGCTTATTAAGCAACGTGAGATGATACAATAGCTGCTAATCTACGGAAAATTATTATTCCTTTCCTCCTGCCCCCAAGCAACACGGGGATTTGCAACACGCTGGTCTGTAGGATGTTACCTGAAGGACAGAGGGAATTCAAACTGCCCTGCCCTCCCCATCCCCTTGGTGATATCTCCCAGTGATTTCCAGTGAGGCTGTCAGGGGTAGCCCAAGTATTGTAGAAAAATTCCTCTGACTTTGTATGGATTTAATCAGAATAAAAAATTCCATTTACAAAGAAAAAGGGGAAAAACAATAAAAAAGGAGAAATAATTATTTCCCCAGCAAGCAGGAGAACAAGAAAAAAGAAAAAAGCAGGAGCTCAATGCAATCATCCACCACCTCTTTCCACTGGTCCAAGAAAAGATTGGCAGCTCCTGCAAGACCTGCTTCGGGCTGTCATTCTGTGGAGCTGGATGTTTTGCCATCGCTTCTGAATGATAATTGGCTCAAAAATTAACACGCCTCAGTGTCCCTGTAGAAAAAGCCCTGTGGTCTCATCCAGTGGGGTCATTACCCGCCAGAGCATTCCACATTTCCTCGAGAGGGCACGAATGGCCTGAACTTCCACACACTTCAGAGCAGTTAATTCACTCAACAGGACAAAATATTCAGGTCAGGATTTTTCCAAGAAGCCATAAGGACCTGTGTGCCTGATTGGTTATACTCCTTTGTGAATCCCATCCCTTGAACTGGTGAGTGATTTAAGACCCACACTGAAGTTCTGTTCAAGGGGTCAAAAATTTGCAACTAATATGCAACTAATAATTTTTAATTTTAAAAATAAATTTACAGAACTTTGAGCCATATCAGAAAGTGCTTTTATTCTCAAAGTAATTTTAAACCTCCTCTCTCAGTTTATTAAGACCATTAACTCTTCTCCTCGTCTGAGTCCCTTATTTTGTTGCAGGATGAAGAAGAATACTCCTCTGTATGGGGACTGATGGTACCCATGGTGCATCTCTCTCATATAAATGTGTTTGGAAAAAAAAAAAAAAAAAAAAAGAGTCCTTTGGTTTATTTTACTATGGAGTTAACATTCACATCAATCATTCCACATACATACATACCAAAATACACAGCAGACAAACACATACTCTATCAGTTCAGCATAACGATGCTTTAGACTTATGAATATAATACATCAGGCCAATTCATCCACAAGTGTTAAGAAACCTCAAGGAAGTTACTGGAGTTTGCAGTGTTTTGTCCCTTAGAAACTCTGATTACAATATGATCACCACCCAGGCCAAAATATTTGTGACTGTATCTTGTGCTGTACCTCATACCCCAAGACATGCAAAATCATACAAAATTCCCTACCTTATTACAGTGCAAAAAGGAAAAAAAATCAAATCAACCTCCCCAGACACACAAAGAATAGAGAACATTGCAGTGGAAAAATGGATGATGTAGTCATTCACCCACACACATCAGGTGCATTACAAACAGAAGTGAATTTTAAAAAATCTGGGGAAGTCCATACTACATACTGTATGCTTAGGCAGGGAATGGTTAGAAATTTTTTTTTTTTTTTTTTTTTTTCTAAAATGCGGGGGAAGGTTTGCCAACAGACTTCAGCTAAATAATTTTGAAAATTGAGAAAACCCAGAAATGACAAAGCAAGGCAGCTGCAGGACAGGGCTGCAAGGGTGTGTTAGAGGCCACTGCAAGTGCTGGTAGCAAGTAACAGCTCCCCAGCCAGCCAGCCCACTGCTTTACCCATGCAGGAGGAATTAAATAAGAAAAAAAAAAAAAAAAAAAAAAAAAAAATATGCCAAGTCTGCCCTTCAGTAGGGCCTAGATTAATTGTGAATGCAAATGAAGCCCTTCTGCAGCACCAGGGTCCATTTCCAGGGAAATGTGTGCACCCGCCTCTGTTTACTCCAGCTCCAGCAATGCAGCACAACCTTCAGTCAAGCTATTAACTTGAACGTTGAACTTCACAGCACTGGCTGTCTTTCTCAGCCATTCTTTTGATGTTACCTCCAAAGCAAAAGATCAAAGACTTTGAGTGTGGTGAGGGGAAGTCCCAGGCTCTTAGCCTACCAGCCTGTGATATATGTTAAAATCCTGGCCAAAAGAGAGAGCGAAGGGAAAAAGAAAGGAAAAGCTAGCAAGAAAGCGTTCTGGCAGAGCGGTGACACAAGGAAGCGGCGCAGTAAAATCCATATGCCACGTCTGCCCGGGTTCGTGACCCCAGAAAGGGGGCTTGTTTCTCTACCCCCATGCTTTTTGGCAGTGCTGGGGTGCTCCCCAAAATGTGCAGCCCCCAACACCCCTCTGCCACGCCGCCGCACCTCGCGCGCTGCCCGAGACTCCGCTGCCGGGCAGGGAAGCATCCCTGGCTGGTCCGTGGTGCCAGCCCACAAGCTCAGCAGGACAGGGAGAGGCAACACCGGATCAGGATCGGGGCTCTGCGAGACGTTGAATTTCCACGTCCGCCACAGGCTCCCAGGCCATCCTGAATGAGTCACACCAAAATAAACCCTTCGCCTCAGCCTTCCTGCTTGTAAAACGCGGATAATATTGCTCTGCCAGGATAACAGCCTATTCTTCCTTGTGGGGCCCCAGCAGGCAGCAGTGCTAAAGGCCGTGCTGCTATCTGCAGGGTCCAAGTCCACACACCCCCTCACGTGTCACCACAGCCCGCGTGGCAGGAGGAACCCACAGCCACAGGGACAGGCAGCTCCCCGTCCCAAAGAAGGGACTGCGTGGGAAGCAAGGCGGATTCTGCCACAGCTCGCCACCACCACCCTGCAGCAGACCTGGATGCCCTAGTCCTGCAGGAAAACATCTAGAAAGTAGCCATTTTTCCCATCTCTCAGCCTGTTTTGTTTGCTGGGGGGTTTGGGGATTTTCTTATGGTTTTTTTTTTTTTTTTTTTGTTAAGATTTTAGTATTCTGTCCAATTATTTTCCCCTTCCTGAGCCTTTTTTGGGGTTTATTTATATTCCCATAACACACAACAGCATTCCAGATTTAGATGGTGACACTTGGTTGACACGGTCAAAAGTGGATCCAGCACAGCCTGTCTGCCAAACCAAGCCCCTCATCCATCAGCCGAAGTCCTTTTACCGCAGGGTCATGAAGGAATCACGGATTGTTTGTCATTCCTTTCTACCAATGTCCCTCCTAACTCTGGAAACCAAAACCCTCTTATGCTTGTCAGCTCCTCCTCTTCCCCACCCCCATGAATTCAGCTCTTGGCATTCACCAGCATAAAAAGCCATGGGATTCAAACCAGAAATTCTTCAAAACAGAATTCATGGCATTAAGCAGTAAGTAGGATATTCTGATTTTATTGTACTTTACTTACTCCTACTTAGCTCTAATCCTCACTCCCTAGACGGAAGCTCGCTCTTGCTGTCAGTGAAGTCGATAGGAATTTGGCTATTGACTTCAATAGAAGTAGGATCAGTTCCTCACATCTGTTGCACAAGGCAAGCAATATGCACAGCAAAGAAGAAAAATAGGTGGGGAGAGAAAAATAAAGTGGGGGGGAAAAGGAAAGAAAAACCTCCACGCTGAACTGTGAAATGATAAATTAACTCAAGTCAGGACTGCACATAACAGTCACTAGGGACCTTCAAATCTGCAAACCAACATTATCAATTCCTAGACCAATTCCTGCTTTCATAAAAAGGCATCCAAACAACTCATGGGGGGGAAAAAACCCAAAATACCACCAAAAAAAAAAATTATTCTCCAATCACAGTTTCCAATGCACCAGCCAGCCTGTCCAGTGTAGTGTTTCCAGGCTGAGGAATCCCTCAGCTCCCTTCCCAGCCCTCTGCTCCACAGAGCTTTGGAGCACAAGGAGAGGGGAGCAGCAGGAGAGGGCAGGATCCCAGCCTGCAGAAGATGGAGCCGACGGAGCAGGGCGAGAAGTCAAGTACTAGTTGCTGCTCCACAGCAGGAGCAAGATCCAAAATAAACAAGACCTAGATCTGGAACGTGATCCTGCCCTGCGTCACAGCCCCGCGATAATGCACCAGGAGTCAGGATTTCTTGGCATCAACCATGCTGTCAGCAATAAACAAGCCAGTTCTCCAGAGCTACAAGGGATGCAAAGGTAGTTGGGGAGGGAATGAGAGGGAGAAGGGTGAAAAAAAGAAAGATAAATGAAAAAGAATTATCAGTGTATGAGCCAAAATTGTATAACATGAGTATGCAAATACGGAACTTTCAAAAACTAGGATGGGAAGAAAGAAAAGGAGATACAGAAACAAATATTATACACCTCCTACCTGCAAAGATGCTGTTCAAGAATTCAGCATCTTGGCCGAATAATTTCTCTTTGTGATAAATTAAGGGCAGCAGCAGTAGTTTACAATAGAACAGCCCCAAGATTCAAATTCTCCACCTACATCGCTTTAATATAACTAGGAATTTCTAAGTCCTGTTTAAAAAAATATGAAAAACAAGTAAATACATAAAAATCTAGCTGGATCTCAAAAATTCCTGAAGTCTGTTTGCTCACTATGCTCCATGGCAATCAGAACAGCTACCTCTCCCTTTCTATTTATACTCCATTTCAAGTTGTGGCTCTTACTACGTGCAGCACGTTCACCATGCCAGAAAAACCACTTAGCTTGGAAAAAGCCAGGAAGATAATGATGAAACTGGGAAGAAAAAGAAGGCAGGGACAATATTTTGCTAAAAAAAGTGCGGATGGCATTTGCACTCAGACAGGAGCTAACGTAGTGCCTGTAAGTCTCAGATCCACCCAAATACTTAAGCACCTGCTTAACTTGTAAGCTGGAGCAGCCCTGAAGGTTGTGGTGTATTTCAAGGTGCTCCAAGGCACGGTGGATCAGTGCAAGTGGTGCTGGACAAGTCGCTAACATTCACTGACTGCACACATGGCAGAAGAGGCTTAAAGCTGCACAGCAAGTGGCTTTCAAAACCATCAGACCTGCAAAGGAAAATCAATACAATTTGCTTCTAACCACCCAGTGTTTAAGACAGGTTTTTTACTGCTGACCCACGTTCTTGCTTTCCCATCCTACCTGATCCAGAATGCCCCAGGATGCTCATGTACTGGCACTGAGGGAAACCCTAGGTCAGGGCAGAGGGATGTGATGGGGACAAGAGGAGAGTGTCACATACCACTCACTCTAACATGCTGTAAAAAGTCACCCTCTGCAACACAGAAATTCTCACAGAATTAAATCCCTTCTAATCCCGTTTAGCAGAAACAAGGTAGAGTGGTATGCTGGTGCTTAAGACATTTTAGTCTTTAAGAAAGCACATTTTGTTTAAAATTAAAAGAAAAAAAAAGCCCAGTTTTCTCTTAAAAAAACTTGAATGGAAGACATTTTAAACCAGAGTTTTAAACTCCTCTGTGAAGGTAGGTTTTGTTTGTCAGGTTTTTTTAAGGATGTTACAAGGAAGAGAATAAACCATTGAATATTTTCACTCTTCCCAAATATTTTATAGCCCATATACGTGCTACCTAGTTTATATGTACAAATAAATGTACTGAGCTAATATTAAAATAGCAACCAACTGCAGTGAGACAGAAGCATTTGCTGCAAGACTATACAAATATAAGCAAAATAAAACATACACTGCTTCCTAAATTAAGAGCTGCTAATTGTGTTTACAACTTCTTTCCCACTGGGAAATGCTATCTGTGGTCCAGCAGAACACCTTCCCCTCTCCCCCAGAGCAAATGACCTACCAACTAAGTACCAGCTTTATACTCAAGTTGGTCAAGTAGGTTTTTGCTTAACCCACAGGCATTTTTCATATTTCAAAGTTTCTATTAACTCCCTACTGATGTACCCTAAAAGAAGTTTTTAAGGGCTTGGAAGCACATAAATAAAATAGACTTTGCTGGACCAGCACAGATGAATTGAAAGTCTTTCACCTGCAGTGGTGGTGATAAAATTTTTAGATGTAGCTGCACACATGGCCCCTCCATAGACTTCAGACAGCTGTGATTTCCAGCCATTCAGCAATCTCCTGGCCACTGAGCTGCCTCAGTTATGAGACAAGCATCAGGACAGGACCTGGGGTTTGGGTTGGGTGTTTTGGGACTTGGTTTTTTTCTTTGGGTGTTTTGTTTTTGTTTTTGTTTTTTTGGCTGTAGCAAAGCCCTCTTTAGCTGCAAGGCTGAAAGAAGCTGCTAGCCTGTACAGTGATGATAAGAAACCTGGAAGAGGAGAGGGAGATGGCAAGGAAGAAAATCTGGGAGGAGGGAGGGTGACTAGATGTGCAACCCTGAAGCAGAAAAATAAAGGTTTGCTTCAAAGCTAATGCTGTGTACTAACCCTTCTGCCCTGGTTTGCTCTGTAAGGCACATGCCCAGCTAGAGACAGACCATGCCTGCAAGGTCTGAAGGAGTGACCAGAGACTCAGCTGCTTTACTGACCAAGTTCAAGCCACTAAAAAATGGCTGAATGCAAAACTGACCCATCCTCTGTGGTGTTATATCAGCAAACACAGTCAGAACTAGTTATTGTCCCTTTTTAACTTCCTTCTACTAACTTTGCACGGTAAAACTTCATAAAACCAGACAAAAAAGTAAACACACCTGTATTATTATTTTTTCTTTCTTTAGTCCCAAAGTGTTTTCCATATCTAAACCAAACTCCCACTACAATGAAGTGTCTAGCTGCAGATTCTGTTTAAAGATCCACTGCAGAGGATCAGGTCATGGCTCTCACAAAATATCCAGCAATTAACTCTTTCTGTAAAGTTAATTTGGCCAAAGAACCTTCAATCCTGCTTTCTCCTAATACAGCTTTCTGCTCCAGCCCCCGCAGCACATGTTCAGCTGAGAGCATTTTAGGTACTGTCTGGGCCACAGAGCCAAGATAAATTAAGCACTGCACTGTTGCATCAATGAAGTGAATATATGGAACCATTAAAAGCATGCCAACGTTAATATAAGGGAACTCCTACAGATAATCCCAAATTTTCTAATCCCTCACACTTTTCACCTATGTAAAAGGATTACCAGTCCCAGTCCCAAGACCACTCATTAAGCAGAGCATCCTCACCACAGCCTTGCTGAGCCCTGCACCACTGCTCTCCACTCAGCTGTGGGTCCTGGTGAGTCAGCTTTGTACTGTTCTCCATCAGTGATCCTAAACAAACCTTTACCTTGTTGGTACCAGTCTGTTTTATTCTGCCTTTTCTCAGGCTCGCTCTTTTGATGCATTTAATGTAATTTTCACCACCTTCCAGAGCCCCGCCACCCTGGGCAGTCACAAATTCACGTTCAGCAGCCCCACAGAGGGTGGAACACTGGACAATGCTCACCATTGCCACCACTACCAAGAGTGGCATGAACAGGGACAGAAAGGCTACCAAAGGCACTGTGTAACTTCTTCATGCAGGAAAATGTTTTCCCTTTAAGAAAGAGATGTCAATATACTGAGAAACATATAGATTTCATAAAGGGAAAAGGAAGGGATGATCTCAGAAATCAAACAGATATTCTCCATATCCATTATTAGAGACATGAGGCCATTTCCCCTTCAGTTCTGTTCAGGGGGGATTTCTCACATGTTTCACATGCAAACATCCCAGAGAAAGCAGGACTTAGGCAGAGACAAGAAAAAACACACCATATCCTTGGCAGCTTAAGACCAACTTTGCTAGCATTCACTAAATATTCTCGGGAATCCTGCCCTGTAGCCTCTCATGCAGAGGCAAACCCTTTTCTACCACTTTCCAGACAGATATCAGAACCCTAGAGAAATGCAGCACAGACCTCTTATTTCTCCTCTCCACAATATGCAGCAGGTCTGAACAGAAACACTGGCTGTTTATCATTACAACTTCTGCATATATTTACAGAAGACCAACTAAATAACTTAAGATTATTATCAGCGTATAAATCAATTGGCAGCAGACACTTTGGAAATCAACACAACTATTAGTTACTCTGGAGCTAAAAATAGAAAAAGGAAAAGTTTTCTTTGTGGTGTGACTCTGCCTCATCAACTTTATTTATTTTCCGCAAATCACATGGTTACCCACAGCTGCCACCAACTACTTTAATTTCGATTCTGTGATTTTAATTCCTCCTTTCCAACAATGCTCAAAATTACCGGCAGGAGCAATGCCACTGATAAAACTACCTCCCCAAAAAAATCTCACCTGATCAACTCCAATGAACACATTTTCACAGGGATTTCATGTTTATTTAACACGACTCGGGCAAGATGCCAAGGTGATTTACAGATAGTGCTAACCGATGCAAATATACCTGGCCAGGAACCATCAGGTACACACACAGCACATAAACACACAGGCAGCAAACATGCCATAGCCATGTGTCTCAAAAAACAGTTTCATTAGTGGTCTGGTGGCTGTTACTGGCTTTCTGCAGCATCACAGCTACAATCCCCCCAAAGAAGTGTAGAGCTATCCTATAAATGACATCAAACCAAAGAAAGACCAAGGTAAAGGCTACTGTAAGGAAAGTCCCCCTCACATGCTTGATTCGATCCCAGGATGTGGAAAACAAAACCCACAAAATGAATCCAAATATAAACATGCTCTGGATGATTCTGGTGAATTCTGGTGAATGGTAAGAAAACAATTCTGTTGTTATCCACTCAACCAAATCCTACACAGAGTGGGGAGAAGTGGGGTACCTCATGATCTACTTCGTGCTTATACACTTGCAGTTATTAACACAGAATGTGTGAGCAGATGGGATTTTGGAAATGCAGCATATTTAACTGGTGAGCAAATACACCCTGGTAACCAAGGCATTGGTTTAACTCAACTGCTGAAAGCTGGGAATGTTTGGGTTCTTCACTCAGATGCAGAAGCAGCCAGACATGTCCAGGATGAGCAGTCAACCTGCTAAAGCCCTTCCTCCTCATCCTCTCAGTATTTCCTTATTCAAAGGACAGTTATAGGAACTTTTCATTACCGGCCCTCCTCTTTTAATCTCATGATAAAAAGCCAGGCATGGGAGACTTGGAAGATTTTTTTAACTAAAAAAAAACCCTGTAGTACTTTGATTTAATTTTTTAATACACTTCCGACATGATCACCATCTCCACTCATTCTTTGATAGCCTCTTGGACCCATCCAGCAACACGTTCTCTAAGCCAAGATCTATTTACAGACCATTCCCATGAGGAAAGTACACTCAGCCCCATTCTGCACAGGGGCAGGACAGAGGAGAGGGATTTTGAGTGGTTTGCTCCACAAACAAAAAGGGGAAGTGTGTGGCAGAGCTGGAAATAGGTCCCACATCGCAGCTCTCCATCACGTGCATGGCCCCACGCCACCCCCAGCCTACCTCCCGTGCTGGGCGATGTTCTGCACTGCTGCAAAGGCCAGCCCGTGGGGCTTCAGGCAGGAGCAGGAGCTGTGGCAGTGGGCAGGTCTGTGGCCCAGCAGGGCAGGCAGCGAGGCTGACCCTCAGCAGCCGTGGCAGGGTGAGACAAAGGAGCAGGGTCTCAGCTCTCCGTCCCGCAGCGGAACCGGCGCTGCGGCGTCCCGGCACCACAGGCTGCTCCCGCGCTAGCGTGACTTTCCCACCACTTCTATTCTGGGATATTGTCCTGCTTTTGAGCCTGGGAGAAAATAGCCTCAAGTACAGCAGTCCCATTCAACACCGCTTCCCCTCTCCTCGCTTGGGTCACAAACCTAACGGGTCAGGTCACACAAAACGCTAATATTAGCGGATAACAGGGACATTTTTAAACTTCTAAATTAAACTAAATTTGCTAGGACAGACAGGTCATTCAGCAAGTTATCCCTTGGTTTACTCCTTTTTTTACCTATTGAAATGACCCACAGCAGCACAGTCCCAGAGTGAAGCCCAGCCAGCACAAAAATGTTGGATGTTAGCAAGGTGGAGCCAGCAACATGACTCTTTTTCATGCACCATCTCACTCTCCATCCCAGCCCACATCCTCTCTTCATCATCTAACTGTCTCTGGGGTGGAGGGCTGCCTCTCGTGCACATGGAGGGCTGGGCATGCCCAGCAGAACCTGCAGCCTCCCAGCACAACTCTCCCACACCTACACCCCTGGGGCCAAGGAGACCCACGCTGGCACAGCAGAGCCCCAAAAATAGTTTTGTTTTGGATAAATACTCCTGGATGACTGTGAAAGAAAAGGGAAGAAGCCAACTATATGCTGCCCATCCACATCGATAATCACAAAAGAAAAATGAAAGCAGCAGTCCCCAAGTCTTTGTTACCAGAGACTACTTCATGGTGAGAGGACAGGCCTTTCTCCCACACGTGGCATTTATTTTTCTGTGGGTTGCTTCATTCAACAGCAAAACCTAAGCTAGTCAAAGCCCTCCCTCCCACTCCTCTGATACCATCCTATGCTTTTAAGTGGCTTGGTGCTTGGTGTGACTTGTGATGGCCAACACAAAGAAGAGGGAATAAAACCCTTAGGATAAAGCTAAGGCATAAGTGAATGCTCGTAAAAAGCATTTCAAGGGACAGAAATAAAACTTCTCTAATTTAGAGCCCCTAAAATTAGGTGCATGGGATTTCCTACACCCTGACCCTTGGTTTTAGTTTCAACTACAACTTCCCCAGAAGAGCTCAAGAATGACACAGCTTTTTTTTTTTTTTTTTTTTTTTTTAGTAAGATTAATCATCTTCATATAAAATACTAACAGAGGTCACAGGGAGGAAAGGACTGAACTTGAATTAAGCACTGTCAATTTTCCTTCTCCCAAGACTTCAGAGCAGCTATGGAAAATACACTTTAAGTAAGAAACAGACTCATTGCTGGAAGTTAAAGAGAAGGTGGGTAGTGTGGGGAGCAGGCTATTTCAAACCTCCAGGGGAAATCCTCAGCAGAAAGCCAGGAGCCAAGAGCTGTGGTTTCCTAGCAGTGGATTTCTGGCTGCACTGTGGTCCCAGAGGCAGCTCCCAACAGAGCCAGGGACAGGGGCTGTGGTGGGGGACAGTGTGACCAACCCAGCCTACATGAGCCCCAGGTATTTTGGCAGCTGTACCCCACCTCCAAACTCCTGTTTCAGGAGTACACACACATCAGGCAAGCTGGGGGATGGCGGCAGCCACTGCTGTCCTTGACAGCAGAGCAGCAGAAAGAAGAGTCTCACCCTTTTTTCTCCCTTCTCCTTAAGAGCTTGCTGCCTCACAAAGCCCTTAGTCACACTTGATTTTTCCAGTTCCTTTTGCACAAAATGCGGCATAATAACAAAATAAAACGGGGACCCAGAGAACAATGAGTTCAACAGATTAATGGACAGGCATAGCCATCTTCAGCTTTTATAGCCATCAGCCCTGAAGAGCACTCCCTTCCCACAGCCTTTGAAATGAGCCTCAGCAGTCCTTGGACCTTTCAGGCAGCTGACAAACATGCACCTTCCTTTCTCAACTAAATCCCAAAGACTCATCTTCTGCCTGTGTGCAAGTCAATCTTACCATCATTATTAAAGTTTTATTGGCACAACAATGCAAACTCTGGGCACAATGCATTAACCTTGTAAAAATAACTGAAAGAAGCCAGGTAATGGAAAGAGCAGGGGAAAGCTTTTTCATCTCTCTCCCTGAAGACAGAGGGGGGGAGAATCACACAGCGCTCTCAGCAGTGCTGAGTCATCACAAAAAGGATTTCCAATCTCTCCCCTCATCCCTCAAAAACCACCCACAACTTCTTGAAGACAGCTTGGAAATACTGTTCTCTGACCCAACTTGTCAACTGAAAATCCTTTACCTAAAAGACAACACAATCCTGCTCCACAATGGCATAGTCAAAAGAGGAAGGGGGGGCAAAAAATATGTCTATGTCCAGGAAAGTAGGAAAGGTTACACTCAGCAGACAAGGACTCCTATTTTCACCATAGCAACAAGCCTATTTAGAATATGGCCTACCTGCATCAAAGAGCAGCCACAAGAAGCTAAATGTAAGTCTAGTGGTACATTCAAGCACTAAGATGAAGAAGCAGCTCACATAAGCATGTCAATGAAACACTTCCAATTACATTACATGCACAATTAACAGCATTTGCTCTGAATCTCCTTTCTTGATGTATTTTTTGTTTGTTTGTTTGTTTGAATCCAGGTAAGAGTAGCAGGGATGGGGCGTGGCATTATGGAAGATCCAGGTGCAGGAAAAGATCAAAAGGAAACAATCCCAGTGACTTGGGTTTCAAAGCGGGAGACTTCACTCAGAGACATTACAGGAGGAGGTTGCTAGCTAGGACAGAAATGGGAAGTTGCTACCGATTGTTAATTTGCTTCTAAACAGGTTGAAAAGTATACACCAATGACCCGTGTTGTAGTGCTCAATTCAGCAACAGAGAGCAGACACAGCCTTCACACCTCAAACACCTGAAAAATGTCCCCATACTTGAGAGAGAAAACTAACCAGCCACTGGAAATTATGATCAGAATAATCCCCATACTCCCATAGAAGTAACAATCAAGTGGGAGAATACACATCGATCCACCTCCAAAAGGAGTACAGAATACTACAGGGACAGCCATAACTCAAACAGGACTCACATTTATCATACAAAGGGTATTACTTTACTGATACAACAAGAAGCATCCTGACTGATCTCTCAGTATAACTGTTACTATTAAAAAAAAATCATGCTAAGACGCTCTGAGAATCCCATATTCAGCCTCCACGCACCTGTCTGCTGCTGCTTCTTTTAAAGTCCCTACATGTAAGAGCAGCTGCCCAAAGAATGCCTGGCTTTCTAAAGAAGTGGAGGGAAGATCTTAAAACCACTCTCTATCTGTAAGAGGAGTAGCAGTCATTCCACTCGTTCAGGTCGGAGACTGAGGAGAAT
The DNA here is from genome assembly GCF_050655825.1 of Lonchura striata. Lineage (NCBI taxonomy): Eukaryota > Metazoa > Chordata > Aves > Passeriformes > Estrildidae > Lonchura > Lonchura striata. The sequence continues at coordinate 32,434,059 of NC_140708.1, read as the reverse complement.
TGCTTGATGACTGAGAAGTTGACTAGAACAAAAAGACTCAGCCAGATGGTACAAAAGAGGAACTTGAGCCATTTATTTCTAACATTTAAAATATAAATGGAAGCTTTTCTTAAGCAAGAACATAAACAGGTCATAAGAGATTTGACACACAGGCCACATCTACCATATTACCATTGCAAAGATGCCCATCAAAATAGCCACCAGCTGTTCAGGAAACTCAAAAGACCACCTTGTTATCAGCTGAAAATACAGTCATGTATTTCTAACCCAATATTAGATAAAAAACAATGCAGATAAGAACAATATGAGAGAGCTGAATTTGCAAGTGTGTTCAGAAATCTACCAACTTGGATTTTACTTATTTTTATCCTTTTTTTGTTTTAAACCTGAAGAGGAAAGGTAAGAATTAAAAGGTCAACCACAACAGAAAGTTCAATAAAATCTTTGCTTGAAAGAGAATGCACCAAGTATTAAATAGACACTTCACAGTGCAAAAACTCTCTGCTGCTGAAAGCATTTACGAGACACTCCTTCCATTTTCCAAAGCATTGCTTCACAACACCTCACTTCCATGAGCCTTCCATGGCAGTCAGTGGGAGGTACTGGGGGACTGGTGGCAGGAGCTCTGATGGGGTTTCTCCACTGGTGGAAGACATGATGCTGACTAGCCAGAGCCATTCCTCCTCCTCTTCAAAGGTCCAGCAAGGACCTGAACAGGATTCAGAGAGACCGAGCTACACGCCACAAAATTAACAACTTCACATTCAGCCCATGAAAGTAAGAACACAGAGGAGAGGTGATGAGCAATCTCTGATAAGCAACCTCAGTTGCTTATTTTTCTAATTTTTTTTATGCCATGGTCCTACCTTTACTGCATGTAGAAATGAACACCTTAAAAATCAGTTCTGGAATTAATTAAACCGAACTCATTCAATCTCCTGTGCAATTATTAAAATCAGGCCACATTTCTATGATGTTTATCACACGCCTGCAGTACCAGATCATCCAGCATCTCTCCAGTTAGGGTGTGGGCACTCAATTATGTTCTTGTCAAATTAACAAGACACCATGGTATGGAGTTTATGTCCATGGCAGGAGGCCAGATGATACCTGATCTGGCATGAAGTCTGCCAGGACACTGAGGCTCCAAAAGATTTTAAAAACCAAAAACTGGTAGAGAGGTTTTATACAAGTTCAGTACTTTGTTTCCTGAGGCTGCAGCAACCTGTCTCCCTACAATCTGATTAGCTAGTCTGTGCAGCCAAAAACTCAGAATCAGCTATACAGTCATTTCCAGCTCTACACGCACTAAGACAACAATATAGACCACTGATTTAAGAAAGTGTACAGGGAGTTGCACTCAGTGGAATATGCTGATTTCTAAATCGCACCCTTATGTAAACACAGGCTACTTTGTGTCTAGATCCTGTTTGAATGCTGTTGTTCCTATTGTACAAATGGGGAAACTGAGACAAACAGCAATTAAAGGAGATGCCTGAGGTCATGTCTTAGGTCTAGCAATCAGCAGAGGAATCTGGATTCCCAACTCCTACTTGTATTTTTTAACCACTAAACCACGATCCTTCCCAGTTCAAGTACAGTTTCAAGTTCAAGGACTCACAAAAAAAACAGGAGCAGACTCTGTGAGATGCATATGCAGGCTGCAATGTTTCTCAAAACACAAGTAACCTTCTGAAAATCTAACTACTTTAAAGAAGAAAAAATTCACTGCAATATAAGTCTTAGTTGGAGCCTGAACATTTTTCCACCAGGGAAGTAAAGTAAATACAAAACCAGCGACATCTAAGTACACATGCCGATTACAGCTTTACTTTCAAAAGAGCTTTGATTGATCTTTTTTGATAGACCTGAAATAAATTAAACTAGATTGACTCACTTGAGAATGGACTGTAATCCTTTAGTCAGATCCTGAAGAACTCAAAACCAAACCAGCTGTTAATTTAGGCTTTATAAGATAAAGCCTGAGAAATCCAACCTGATGTACCCCAGAGCAATGCTTACATCATCTCTGCAAGCAATCAGCTTGCTGCTTCTTTTCGGAGCTAATCAGTGCTCTGGACCATGTGGGTGCCAAACTTGTTTTCTGCCTCTCCAGCAGACTCTACAGCCAAAGTAGGAGGGAGGAAAAAAGAGCAATGGACAAGAGGGTGTAATTTAAAAGATTCAGCTGTTGACTTCATGAAACACATTGCACGGGCTGTCCTAACATTGAGAGAGGAGAGAAAAAAAAACAAAAACACGAGCTGACTTACAATAGCTATTTCAATTCAAACAATTGCTGGATCTCTGTCGGGAATAAACTGCCCAAATCAACACTCACAACTTGGAAGGGGAAAGGAGGGGAAGGAAGAGGAGAACCCACACATTTGAGGAACCAGATACAAATAGACAAGGAGAGGGTTAGTAACAACCTTACATGAAACAACAAAGTAGGCAAAATAAAAGGTGAGGCTTTCCAGCTCTCACAATCCAATGATAAAAACATGCCCATCATTTTCTCATTCTCCCATCTGAGATTTAGTTTGCAAAGAACACTTCTTTCTGAAATGTAGTGTTTGTTGAACCTAAGGGGATCACAGTAGAAATCCAATTCAAGGAGTTGAGGTGCTTTCAAACTGGTTTTGTTCATCAAGGAAAAGATAGCAATGAGGGTTCTTAGGTGAAGCAAACAGAAACTGATTCTTACAATAACATGAATGTGGTATATATATATACACATAGATATAGAGAAGTTATAAAAAGGGACTTGCAACAGGTCGATACGCCACTCTGAAATCATTCACAAAAGGAGGCAAACACCATTCAAAAACTAAAAAAAAGAGATACTACTTCTAGTCATAAATCTTATAAAAAGGGAATACAGGAAAGCAAGTCTTAAGACAGAATTTGAATTCCACCAGACACTCAGTAAACCTTTGGCAATAACATCTCCAACAGGGTGACTTACTCCTGCAAGCAGCAGTGTCCCAGACAGGTACTTCTGGGAGGGAGCACAGTGCAATCTGTGTCAAACACATCAGAGCTCCCAGAGAAAGCCAAGCTCTGCAGAAGACGAAGCTGAAGATTACTCCAAGTGTCAAGGTTGCATTTGCAACTTGTGACAAGAGGACCACTTTTGAGGCAGCTTTGTAGAGCTTGGTGAGAAGGGAGGAAAACTATAGGAAAAGCAGTGCAAGTGTCATGGGGATTGAGCTAACCAGATCAGCCAAACTACCAGTCGGGGAGAAAACACCCCATCAGTGGGTAGCTCCTGTATGCTTTGTTTAACTACAGTAAATTAAGGTCTTTTTAGAGGACTTCAAGGAGGATTTCATTTATTAAGATCACAGTTAGTTTGTCCCACTACAGGAAAGGAACATGGCAGGGTGTTCTTAAGAACTGCAATGCTGGTTTATATCCCTACTCCTCAAGGTATCAATGCTGTATGGGAACATCAAGCTGGTGTTTCTATTATCAAACTATTATCAAATACAACACTTGCACACATTTTCCTTGGTTCAGAGTATAACTGAATACAGCAAAACACCTTCCTAGCACTTACTAGAAACACCTCTGTAGCACTCAGCAGCCCTGTTTAACATCAATTAAAAACAAAGTCACAACCCTGGTCAGCAGCGCTCCAAGTAAATTGTGGGCAAAGGAGAGGAGACTAGAAACGCCTTGAGATACTTTTGGAGACTATCCAGGAATAACAGAGGTGGCCTCGGCTACAAGCTTGCACTGTGCAGCTTTATCCCGGCAAACAAGTCGATACAAGTAAACAGCGTTGCCTCACACAGGTCCCAGGGGCGCTGCATGCTGCAGACACGCAAGCCCTGCGCAGCTCCAACCCCTCCAGCTGCGGGGCAGCTCCAGCTCTCCCAGCCCCCTGCCCTGACCCCCACCAGCTGAAAAACCAACACTGCCAGACAGGGCATGGCCACACATTCTTTGGCCATTTGGGAGGTGGTTCCCATCTCTGACCATCACAAACCTCTAAGTGACAAACAGAAGCAAGAATGCAGCTCACTGTCTTTAACATCTAGGTCTGTCCACATCAACTCCTTGCAAGAATTAAATCAACTCAGCCTCATGATTTCTCACCTTCCCCACCTAAAATACAATCAGCACCACCTCAGGCTGTCCTCTTGGACTTCAACCACATACACACCAGGATGCCTGGCTCTCTGTGCCATCGATTACCCGCTCAGGTCTTCTTAGTTTATCAAGGTCCAACAGTCAGTTTTAAAATCTTAGCTCAATTTTACATATATTAAACAGCCAGCAGACACAAAGTATGAAGGAGGAAGGAGGATGGTTGAGGCAGACACTATTCATAACTTGGCTCCATCTGCCATTTCACGTAACCTCCTGCATCGCTGAAGAAAGATCCAGAAAATATTCAGAGGAAAAATAATAAATAATCAGCACAACAGGGAAGACAGAGATGTCTCCACATACCCCCTTCTCTATTCTTTTTCTTCATCTATCCATAAATTATTTCCCCTGACCATCTCCTCTCCACACCCATTCCTGGCACATGAGAAACATGTCAAGACCCTGGGACAAATTCATAAAGTCCTCAAGCCTTGAGCTATCACAGTCTTCTATCTTCAGTTAGGAAGGGCACTACTCTCTCTAGTTTCACCACAGAACTCCAGGCTTCTTTCTATGGGATTTCGAAGCTCGCAAAAAAAAAAAAAAAAAAAAAAAAAAATATATATATATATATATATATATATATAAAAAAAAAAAATACTATCTCCTGAGGGGATGAAGGCACATTCACCCAGAAGTATTTTGTATTATTTCAAGGTAATCTGATCTTCTATGCAGAGACAATGTATTCTAAATAGAACCCTGTTTACTGCTCAGGGAAACAACTTTAAAGAAATACAGAAAAGAAAAAAAAAGTTTTTAATCCCACAGAAAAAAAAATTAAGAAATTACTTCATAAAGTATTATTCAGGTTTGGTTTTTTTTTTAATTAATTTGAGTAACAAGACTGCTACTGTTGTCTTTATAGGAACCATATTTGTTCAGAAATTGAGAATTTGGAGGCAGGGTTTATAAATATAAGTCTGCAATCCAGAGGGGCTGAGAACACAATATTAGAGTCACAGATACAAAATCAAACTGAATCCTTCACACAGCACCATCCAGTATTCGAGACATCACTGCACCATACAGATTGGCACAGGCACTTCGTTGTGCAAGAAAGGTTGCAAAAAAGTTCGATGCAAACTTTATACCCTTTTATTTGTCTAAGAACAGTGCCCAAAGGCACCAGCAGAGAACAGAGTCCTTTTGTGCTAAGTACTGTACAAACAAGAGAGTGAGAAAGACTGACCCTGCCCAAAAAACAGATGGGAGTGAACGAGGGAGGCACGGAAAAGGGAAACTGCTCAGAAAAGGGAAACTGCTCCGATGAGAGAGAGACCTGTGAAATGCAGCATCATGCTAAGGAACATACTGCCTGTCTGAGTGGGTGACAAACTGAGAACTAGTAACAAAGAAAACCAGATTCCAGGATCTCCCCAAACACTGATCCCTGTCCCAGCTAAAACAAGTGTCCCTGAGCAAGCATCCCAGGAACTTCCTACAACATAATCAAGTACTTCCACACCACATCAGCCTTCCCAAACCTTGTGACTAAGAACAAGAGAAACAAATGAGCTGACTTTGTTCTGCTGGAAAGTTGGGTCCCTCCCCTCGCCAGGGGAATTAAACTCCTGTTTCTAGTACTGGAGGATGAAGTATCAGGTTTCAAAAATCATGGCACATTTAGCTACGGAAGAGCTGCCAGCAGCTGAGACATAAAAATTGCTCATCTCAGACTTGTGGTCAAAGTTAACATTTGGGGATATTTTCACAGACAAACAGATAAGGAGGGAATGCTTCCCTGGCAGATTTATTAATCTGTAAATGCTGGCTGAAGACACTGAGCTGTTTGGGACAGCAAAGTCCCAGGGAGATGGATTAGCAGCAGAAACGTGGATGAGGTGGCTGTGGGTGCATAATGCTAATTAAATATAATCTGCAATTTATGAAATGGGTTTGTACATATAAAGCTACATTTCTCACTACTAATCACAGAAGATCACATCAAATCACCTTCTACAGCACGTGGGGGGTTATACACTTACTAATTGGAATGAACCATCAGGGGGTGTTTACTGTGCCTATAAACTGTACCCCCACTCTCATGAAAGCACTGCTACATCACTGACTCGCTACAGTCCTGATGCTGCAAGCCAGAAAATCAAAATAAAATCTTCAAGCAGGACAGAATTCCTTGCAATCAAAAGAGATGGGCATGCAGCAAAATGGTATAAAACAGGCAACAAATTTCCTCTTCCTGCTGCCACTAATTTCATGCCTATCAATAAGATGAATTATTCTGCTGCTCATTTTCTGTGTAGTCTTTTGTTTCCCAACCCCAGGAAGATAAATTATGTCAAAGTATAGGCTTTACCACCACAGTCCATGGGCCCCAAACTATGCATGGGCCACTTCCATCTCTTCATATTGTCAAGAAATGACATTTCTCTCTAGAACCATCCATGCTTTGCAGGATGCAGTTCCTCTATGTACTCTAGATACAGAAAATCTCCTCTACTTTTAGGAAGACATCACGTAGACAAAGCCTTCTAAATGGTGTTTATGGCCACACTGTGGTTAAACTAGAAAGCACCATTAGTTCTTTATTAATCAACAATCAATTAATTTATAGCTTTAGTTCTCAATCCAGTATTATTGAGTTGGTAAAAGTGAGATGAAAGTGGAGATGTACAGTAAAAGACTGTCATATGAAAGTTAGTCTATCGTAAAGAAGGATCCTTCACAGTGTATGGAGGGGGTGGGGGCAGTAGTGACTTTCATCACTACTGGCTTTCCCAAAAGGTTATTGATGGGAGCAAACAGACTTTCTATTTCTCAGTTTTATCATGTATCTGACAGTATTTGATGTTGCTTAAACACTACAAGATCTTAGGTGCATGATGCTAGGAAAAAAACATTAGCTTTCGCCTGGAAGATGATTCCACTGTTCTCAAATATGTGAATACAGAGGGATTTTCATGCTTAGTAAATTTAAAAAGCATGAATTTTTCACCTTCCAAACATTCATTATCAACCTTCAGGTGGGAAATTCAGAGGTCCTAACTATATTTTCTTCTTCAGTGTGTATTTTATATAGGCAATATGAAGTAAAAGAATTACTGAAAAAAGCATTCAGAGTAATTTGTAGTAGAAATTAAACAATTTGTTTAACTCTTTTAATTGTAATTTTTAAATAATTATGTCCTGAACCAGTGAGGTGTTAGACATGGACATGGTTCTGAGAGAAACAGCTCTTCAACCAGAGTCAGACTTGTCCTTAGGTAGCTTTCCTGAAAGTGAGGTGTTCTGTCTGTCATGGTCAAGGAGAGGAATTTTACCCTACAGTAAAATTTTCAAGCACTTTTTCTACTTATCTACCTTAAAGATCTAGCTAAAAATGGGACTTGCAAACAGCAAAATTAAGAACTCTGGAAGCTAGACTGAATATTGCTGATAAAAACCACAAAACCAAGAACTCAATTGCAAAGTAGGCTAAAGAGCACAAACTCAAAGATAAAAAGCCACCCTTGCTGTAAATAACGATAACAGAACCACTAAAGCAGAAATCAAAACCCCATGTACTCTGTTTGTGGTTTTTGACAGAAAACCAATTCATTTGCTTCCCCTCAATTTGCACACCAATGAAACCAATATTTTGCATACTGATTGGAAAATAAAAAAAAAAAAAGGAAAACAAACACACAAAACCCCAACTCCTTATGTAATACAGATTCCCAACACTCAATAGCACACAAAAATATAAGTCAATACAAAATTTTTGTAAATACCTGGAAACATGATATATGCAAAAAGCTGCCTTATAATATTCATGCTAGCTAGCTTGAACTTGCCCCAAAACATGAAGCACTGGGTTTCCAACAAGCCTACCCAGCCCACCCTCTATGCTTAAAACATGCTTTTCTTCTACACTTTGAAGAATACTGTTTACCAGAAAAGTCAAAAGATGGGAAAACAGTCACTAAATACAAGCAGCAAATGAAAGTTCATGCTGTTGCTAGAGCTCTTCACCATTCTATTCCCTGACATGTTGTGGTATTAGCATGGATTTTTTTTTTCTTTTGCCATTCTGCTTGTTTCTTGTTAGGAAAAAAATAAAAACCACCAACAAATAATCACAGCATCACACATTTCCAGATAGACTTTGAAGTTCACAAAGTTGTTGAGGGAAAATTCACAGCCCTGTTGCTGAGATTTGGTTACAGGCAGCCCTATAAAAGCTGACTTGCTAGAGTAATAGTTCATCACCATTAAAAATAAACATTATAATCATTATCAAATAAATTATAAAAATGAGAGTTTAACATCTAAAAATTACAAGATCAGCAATTTGCTCTGAAACAGCTCTTAGAAATGGTAGAATCTATTTAAATGCCTAGAACAATCTCAAAGCAAAGTATTTTGTGTGAGCACAGTCTCTTACACAAGAAGATGAGTCCTTGGTGGTGTATTTGTCTCAAGACTTACATATTAATTTTCTTGTAATTTTTGGTTGGACTACAGAGCCTGCTATAGTAGCAGGAGTAAAGTATGGTAGCATGGAAGGTGGTGGCAGGGGCGGGTGGGAATCACTGTTTACTAAAACTGTCCTATTGACTTTGGGGTGGGATTTTCCATGAGATTGCTACAATCAATACAACTTTTACTCAGACTTTAGGAGGAGAGGAAAAAGAAGCCAAAAAAGAAATGTGCATGTGGTCAGGAAGAAACAAAGCCTGAAATGTTATCATACAATCTGGCTTCTCATGGCTACCCCAGTCCAAACACTTCTGAGAACATGAAACCACAATGCCATAATGAAAATTCTTTCTTATACATAATTATTGAACACAATCAGCATCTGGTAGGAGAGAAAAGAAAGAAATCCAAATACAGAGCTCCCATCATGACAAACTGTCAGCTGGCTTAAACAATCAGCAGCTTATGTTATATGATTTTGGTTGGAAGTCAAAAGGAAGAGAGCTTCAGGGGAAGGGAGCATTAAAAAAAAATGGGAGAAAAAAAAAATAACCCACCAAAACAAAAAACCCAAACAAAACAGTTCTTTCACTTCATCCAGCTCTTATTTACTTTAACCCCACTTCCCCAAAGTCCTTTCAAGACAGCACCACTTTTCAGAATACAGAAAATATGACCTTATGCCTTAGGCTAAGTATTAGGTAAGCAGTGCTAGTCCTATTTCATAGATGGGCAAACTGAGGCAGAGACAACCAGGCCAAAGGACAAACAAAATTGTCTGTAACAGTCAAGAGCCATCTCAGCCCTTTGGGTTCAACAACTTCTGCATCCTTACTCACATTTTAAACAACACCACATCCAAGATCCTTATCAGCTGAATGATATTCCTTAAAGGACAGAGGCAGGATACACACTACATCCCTATAATACACACATTCCATATGACCTGTGCTCTCCAAACCAAGAGTGACTCCCATGTCAGCATCTGAGATCTTGCAGTCACCTCATTAGACAAACAGCGACCTTTTAATTAAGAATGAACCCAACATTCCTGTGACATGTGCACACATCTCAGGACACCAAAAGGCCTTCAATTCCTATTGTTTGCACTTCAAGGTTTTGTTTCAGATTTTTTTTTTTTAACAATAAAAGCTATTTTATAATTTAAAAAAAAAAAAAGTATTAAGCAATTCCAAATCACAGCAGCTGGTGGGACAGGTTTTTTTGGGACTTAAAAAAGAGTGATCCACATGGGGGAAAAAAGACTCTCACAGAGTGTGTCACTGGGCAATCCAGACACATTCTCAAAGGCAGACATTGTGGGAGATGAAGTTACTAGGCAGGAAAAACAGTTGCTAAGTCTGAATATTTGGTTATTCTCAGAGCAGGGATTACAAGAGGAAGTGTTGACAACGTAAGAGTAGCTACCATGAAGTCCCCAGAGCTTTTTAGTTGTCCCTGCTGATCCCACAGCCAGGGGAGGGGTGAGTGACAGGGCTTGCCCACTGTGACAGTGCCAGAAACAAGCTCATGTGACACTCACGGCATGTTATACATTGTCATTTTAATACAGATTCTTCCAGGCTCTCCAGAAGGACCTACCTACACTCAGGCCCTCTGAGTAACCCTGGTTCACCTCAGTGTCACAGCTCACAGTGAATTGTACTGCTCCTTTTGCCATTACCACATGGCTGCCTCCAGAAAAAGGAATAAAACACCTTTCTGCCAGCACCACTGTGTCCTAGGCCTTTTAAACAACTTGGAGCTCAATTCCTTTGATCCTCTCAAAGCAGGCTTTCTTAGCTTGTTTTCACCAAGGCTAAATGGACTTTCAGGACAAGACAGGAACACAGCCTACCAGCCTTCCCAAAAAGCTGATGGATCTGTCTTCATTACAAGGAAGTACCACTCACTCAGAGTCCCAGGCACAGAAATAAAACTGTTTGAAAATATTTTCAATAGCTCAGATTTAACAGATATCAAAATGAAATCATGCCTCACAAAATTAATATGCTTTGAAGTACAGATGACTGAAAATGAAGACCAACTCTTCTCTGTGTTTTATTTAATAAAGTCCTGCAGAATCCCTTTTGTTATTACACTGAGCTTTCTGGTGTATCAGAAATAAGGAATTACTAAAATGTCCTAAATTTTATGTATCAGCAGCAGGTTATTTCAGCCTAGGTTTAATAGCCTCTAGAAATGCCACAAAATGACTAGCTGACCTCAAGAGCCCAGCTTGGAGACCCATAACCTTGGAACAGGTTCCCTTCTCCCATGTAATTTGCTACCAGCAGTTGCAGGAGCTGAGCAGAGCACTGTGACAATGAGAGGGAAGCAAGGAGATGCCCAGCAAGGCAGGAACAGGCACAGAGGGATTAAAATAGGAATGCTGCCACTTTATTCAAGGCTTTCAAATTTTGTGGAAAGGGCCTAAAATGAGTAACATAAGGAAAGATGGTTTGTTTGGGGGCTTTTTTGTTTCTTTGGGTTTTTTTGGTCTGAAATGAAACAGAACACATGGATCTGGGTTAGTTTTGCTGGAACTTACTGAGGGCCACAAACAAGAGAGTCAAATACACTCATTGTTCAACCTCTCCATCTTACCAATGTGATTCCTCTGTGAAATTGTTCACTTGTATCTTCCATGGCCTTTTACAGCTGCCTAGTGCACACATTTTGGGTATTACACCAGTAAATAAGCAGTGACAACTTCCTAGGCCATTACTGTACAACACCCTCATCCTCTGGAGTATGTCAATCATTCTGCCTGCACAACACGGTGCTTAATTTTCTCTTAAAATACTGAAAGCTGTAGCAGGAAAACCTCTGAACAAGCACACATTGAATACATCCCACAAAGCCATCACAAGACTAAGAAAGAGCATGAGGAAGTGATCAGTCCCTACCCTCTGTTGTTGGAAAAATAATGAGAAAAAATTAAAGAAAATGATTGCTTCCTCCCTTGCATTTCAATAAATCTTAAAAAAATCCCACAAAGTTCGGGAGAAAAATAATTTTAAAAACCCCTTCACACCTTGTGGCAGTTGGGAAAAAAAAAAATCCAACAAAACGCTGCTTTCAATTTATATGTATTTCCTTCTCAATGGGAAAAATCAATAGTTTTAAGAAAAATACTACAACTTCTTTCTGCTCCATATGTTTCTCTTATTGGTTCATTTACACTGGGCTGTTCTCATACGAGCAGTTAGTACATCTTTTTGTCATTTTAGCCTTCCCCAGCCATTAGTGCTAACCACTGAGACGGTGCAGCTCTCCTCTGCCATCCTGCCTCAGCACTGCATCTCTTTCTCTGGCCCTTCTCCCTTTGACTAATGTTCACCAACACTCATACATCATTCCCAAATTGGTCCAAATGAATTAAACACAGCTCTGCTTAACATTACGAGATTTAAATGGATTTTCTCTCTGCAGGTCTGCCCCATAATTGGGTTTATCCATCTTGTTGAAGTACAGTTTACACTTGCTAACATCACGCCAATTCAAGCTACATTTTCTGCTCCAGTGGCAGGAGTGAAGCAGATTTGTCATCGGATCATAACAGGTAATTCAAACAACAATTAGTTTGATGACGGCCCGTATGTCAATGTCTGGTCCCAGTCAGCTCTGCTCGCACCCGCTGCTCTCTGTGCGCTAAGATGAATTGTGCTCACAATTCTTCAATTTCAATCGACAAATACTTACCGGAAAAAGGCTGGAACTCGATTGACACTGAACCTTCCCATCTCCCAGCAAATGCCCGGGGGGAGAAGCCCTGGGCAGAGCAGGATGGTGCAAGCTCCTCTGCCCTCCAGCTACACCACTGTTCTGGCAAATGCTGAAGGGCTGCGGCTTCCCCACACTCGTGCAGGGCAGCAGCAGCACTCTGGAAACTCCTCTCACCTGCACACACGAGCCTTGCCCAAAGTCAAACCCACCCTGTGAGACAGGTGCAAGCTGCCTCACTTCACAGCCCTGAAAACTCAAGCAGAGTGGCAAGTCTAGACAGAGGCTAAAACGAGACTATTCTCTGATGGGTGCCACAACCACAGCCCACCGTAACTGCCCCAGGGGCAATTATAAAAAGCTGAGCATCACTGAAGATGAGCTTCTGAAGGGGGGACAGTCAGCACAAGAAAGTTTTACCTCCAGATTTCAGTGTGTTGGGAAAGAGAGGACAGAACACCCCTGAATCCCAGTTTTTAGTGAAATACTTCAACTCCCATAATAACATTCAAAATTTTTCCAGACAAAGTCATGAGTTCTGTGTTTGAAAATACCATGCATTTCTTGGAGGGCCGATTTTGTCAATTAGACAAGACATCATTTGCTTCTCCAAATCCGTTCAAGAAAGCTTGTTTCAGATTAAAAGAAACATTCTTTTCTGAAAGCCAAGTAAATCTAATACACATTCATGTTTTTCAGGTCCCTTCATAAACATGGGGTTGTCTATGATACAGCACACAGCACTGATAATTTCAAACAGCCATGTACATCTGTACCTACAGTATTAACTACAAATGTGATCAATCCCTTGGTTACTTTTCCTCTTATTCTTTCTGGTTTAGAAAAAGAAAAACCCTTTCTAAGTGATTTTTCACAATATCATTTTGTCTGCAATTATATACTAACATGCAATACTAGTTGCTATACATCATTTAAATGAGAAATCCAGCTAGCTGGCTGAGAATGTAGGAATGCCTTTAATAATTAGAAAAAGATCTCCACTGAAAGAAACCAGCATTTCGATAGCAGTGTTGGTTTAAAAATTAAAAAGTGCTTAATGAGCAACAAAGACATCAGTGACTAAAGATTTTCAAAGCCAATACCAGCACACCATAAAAATCTCTTTAACCTAAACATTGTTAAAGAAGTTTATTAAGTTCCGATCAAAAAGTAGTTAAAAGAAATAGTATATAAAATATTCTCCTTCTGGAAGTGGCAAGGGGAAATTCTATACAGATAGAAAGCAGATACAGTAAAACCTTACTGGAACCTGGAAAACATCATTCTGTGTCTCTACACTAAAATTTAAGTCAGATACAAATCAAAGCCCTGAAAAAAATTACAATGTTTTGTGTCTCTGGTTCACATTTTCTGTTCTAATACCACCACTGCCTCCCCAAAAAATTACAAGCACTTCTTTCATTTTCAGCTTTTTTTATTATTCTGATGCATGCCTTATAGATGGAGGCAAATCAGATTCAGTAAGTCTAATGCTCAGCTGTGGAAAATCATGAGAGGGCCACCAGGGTTTTTTTGTGGAGGGCTGTTTTTTGCTTTTTGTGGGTTTTTGGTGTTTGTGTGGTTTTTTGGGGTTTTTTTTTTGAAGCAGAGTTACGACAGCTCGCAAAAATCTTTGGACAACATACATTTAGCAATTCTACATTTGTTTTTTACATCATGCTGGTATTTCAGAATAATTCTGAACACCAGGAACAGCTCCAAGTGTCTCGGGTCACTTCTGAAAGTACAGTTGGCATTAATCCCACAGGTCACTCCCTTGGAGGGCTTCCCAACGTCTCAGGAGCACCCAATTGAAAATTCCAAAACCACACAGAGACATCAATTCCCACAAAAAGCCCATCCTCTGGTGATTTGTGCCTGTCAAGCTCTGAATGAAGAAGCCCCAACATCCCGAACACTTAAGAGGCAGGAAGAAGTCACAACATCTTCACCCCATTCCCAGCACTTGACCCCAGCACTGGGCAGGGAAGTGGTGGCAGCAGACAAGACTCTGGCAGGAAATCAGGACCCAGTTTTGCAACCATTACTCCTGCCCCACTGAAGGCTGGAGGTATGGGGTAATGTCCCCAGAGCAGACCCTTGTCACCCTTACCCACAAGGCAACAAAGCCACTCGTATCCCTGGGCAAGGCAGGCACTCATTGCATGGTAGAGGGGGCAGCAATCTTACCAGGGTGCTTCTTTTTGCCAAGCTGGCATGGGAGTAGGGCACAGGTGTGCACGTGAAACAAGGGCAGGGGTCACAGAGAGAAAAAGTAATAATGACTTCCAGGTTTCGGAATCGCCTGGCACTCCACATCCAGCAGATTCCAACTCTTCCAGCTATTCACAGCCAGGAAATACCCTCGCTCTCAGTCATCGCTCAAAATAATAAATATTTATTTATAAGTTGCACACAGCCTGCTTACCTAGCATGGGGCTGAACAGAACAGAAATAAGGGCAATGCAACCCCTTAATTGTCAGAATACCTGCAGGAGCAAACAGGGACCACAAGTTCCACAAGCACAAGCTCAGACAGTACCAGGAAGCATCACCAGCATCCAAGAAATTATGAAGACAACTGGAAAATTTCTCAGAGTTCTAAATCTATTCTCTCTTCCAAAACAGAGAGATCTTTCCCAGGTCATAATCCCTCAAAAGAGGAGACTTCCTACTCTATCACCAAGCAGGTTCAGCTCCAGCCATGGAGCACAGGTGCCAGGCTCTCATCCTGGCAAAAAAGGAGATGGGTGCTGATGGTGCTTGGATGCAGCATTGGGTAGAGCACAGCCAAAGGTCTACACAGCGAGCAGGAACTGAGTGGAGCACCTAGTAAGTGATAATTTTCTTTTAATTTAATAGGTCTCAGCTATCACTAGCAGCCAGCACACAGCCTGAAAGCCAAGCAGAGTAACACATCCTCAGGCTTTTGTATCCCAGCTTGTCCTGACGGCTTCCGTTGCAAATCAGCTGCCGTAGCTGGAGACTGGACTTGAGACGCTGATTAAACAAAGCTCGCTCTGCTCCTGTCTGACACAGCTCCCTCGCCCAGCGCCTCATTAACGGGCTCATGGATACCCATCCACTGTGACTGCTAGCTCCACTGGCTGGTGAAGGGCATGCACCATGCTGGCAAGAGGCCGGATCTGAAAAAAATCCAGTTTTTCTGAGCAGCCAGAGCCCAGTCCCAGAGCAGCGTGGATCACTGCGCTGGAACCACTCGCCTGCGGGTGAGCTCAGGCAGCTGGCATAGGGAGCCAGGCTGAGGTCAGGCTGCTTGGAAAGAGCAGAGGGTACTGGACCAGCCAAAGGGCCATCACAGCTTCTAAGATTTGCTGGTTTGTCGCAGTAAAATCCTCAACAAACCGGCTTTGCACTGCAGAGGGACTCAGTTTGGAGACAGAGTCCATCCACAGTCCTGTGCAAACAGCCTTGGCCAAAAGCCAACCAGAGAGACCCAGCAGTCAAAGAAGGTCCTGCTTTCAGGGGAAAGCAGAACACCGGTGATAAAGGCTGGTATAAGATGGCCCTCTTTAAAATAATAATCGAAAATAAAAAAAATCCATAAGAAAACTCTCATCGGCTTCATCAAGGCCAGGATGTGACCCAAGCTTGTGGAGCCGCCCTGAGGGAAGGCAATTAGCCTCACTCAAGGGATGCCAAAAAATGTAGCAGAGCATCCATAATCACCCTGAAATGTTCTCTACTAGCAAAGCATAATGTGTTTATCATTTATTTCTCAATTAAGTGGTGCTTAAATTGACTAGGGAGTGGATTTCTATTGTATATTGATTAGCCAATAAAAATACATTCTAAAGCAAGTTGGCCTACAGACAAGGAACATCCATCCTTCTCCCTCTGCCAAGCAAGGTGTCTTCTTAGACAGGCTGCCCTACCTTCTTGCACCTCTCCCAGCAGTTCAGCTCTTGTGCAGAATGCTTTTACACAATGAATGAATGAATTCCTAAGGCTACTTGTAAAATTACTAGGCGCAGCCTTGTTAAACATTCATTTGGAGCTAAGACAATACATTAAAAATCACAAAGCAAGCGAGTGCCAAGTGCAGTGCTACCATCAAAGCTAAATAAACAGAACAGTCCATCAACGGCTTATTCCCCCAGCTAACCCCACACCATCCATTTGCACTCACTGTCTCCCCCAGATCAATAGCAAGGCTCATTGATCATAATTGGAACAGGAACATCACACCCTTTTCCTTCCAGGTCAAAAGGTGCAATGACTACAAGCCATTAAGTACTTTGTGGCATCACTCAATGACTGTATTTATGCCATGTACGTAGTTATGATTATTGCATGGAATAATGTTCATCTATTTCAGCAACAATCTGACAAACTATATTTATGCTGCACCTTTGGCCTCCTTGCTTGAACTCTGCTCAGCAACATCTCTCAGCTGGGACTACTTCTAACACACAAACCCTCCAAACTGCTTTCAAACTACCAATGTTTCTTGGATGTTGTTTTGTTTCAATCTACTACAAAAGGGCATTTTTTTTTTTTTTGCTCTCTGCTCTTCCACCCTCCTTCTCTTGCCCCTCAAGCTGTTGGCCAAAGAAAACAAAGGATTTTAAGATACATTTCTTGCGTGCCCTCTGTGAGCACTGGGAGTCCAAAGCGTTACGAAGGTTGGCCCAAAAAGCTGCATTTCACCACCCAGCTGGGGAAGATGCCCCTCAAACGCCAGCAAAGCACACAGGAAACCTCATCCCTACCTACTGTCCCTCAGGAGCTTCCAGGGGTCCTGGCTGACCACCTTGGAATGTCACTTTATAAAACTGGTCTTAACTTCAGACATTCCCATATTGCACTCACATGACAGCTTCCCTATCATTCCAGGGTTGCTGTGTTTTTTATGGACAGCCAGCAGCAGCAATATTAATGCTACTTCTGTATTTCAGAAAAAGAAAAAAGGCACAGACACATACTTCTATTTTATTTATATATATATATGCATGCACACACACACACACACATATGAACCCCTTCGCTGTAAACAAAAAGGCTGGTTTGTCTGAAGGTGTTATAAATGCCCTTCAGAGCTCATTTAGTCTGGGCTGCATAATCTCACCAAAGAATTTGCCACTTGTAAATATTCCAAATTTATGCCAATAACGTCTTCTCAGGAAGCAGACAGCCTATATATGCACACATATATATAATCCATGCATGGAGCCATTAACATCTGTCCGTGGTTTGTTATTCTTGTGAAAGATCAGCAGGGGAGAAAAGGGAAAGTCCAAGTCATGTGTCCTCAGAAAGAACACTGAGCACTCAGCAAGCTGGAAAAGTGGAAGCTCACACCCCATCCATGAGATGGGGCAGGCCCACACCACTGCTAATTTCAAAACTGAAAGCAGAGACAAGAACGTCAAGAAGGGAGATAAATGATGTCGTGTCATGCTCTCATAAAAGGTCTGGATACACCTACAGAGCCTTCCTTATGACTGTCATATAAACATTACACTGGGACTGTGTACAGGAGATTAAACCGAAGCACAGAGAAGCTTCACATGTGTCATTCTACCAAAGGTTATTTTAGGATCAGCTTAGAAGCTGAGTAGTGGGTGGCAGCTGATTATATTACCAGAGGCATATCCAAATATCATGGGCCCATCAGGATCTCTCATAAAGGGTTGTTGCTGCACTGGAACTTGAGCTTGAAGCTCAGCCTGAAGAGCAGCCCCCTTCCCCTGAAGGGGCTGTGGCAATCCTCCCTGGGTGTGAACTTCCCTCAAAGCAGGACACAGACACAGCACAAGCACTTTGGCTTAAAGGCCACATTTATTCAAGGAATAATGTCAAGGAACACAGCCACGACTCCAGCAGCATTTTCCCAGCCAGGACCACTCTGCTGCCCTATGAACTCTGGTAAGCCACCACGAACACTTGGGCACAGGGCACATCCAGGTATCACACAGACAGTCCTACATGGCCAAGTCACCACCAAGCTGTATTATCCCACAAGCCAGCACCAAGCCACAGTTTAGTTGCTTCTGTGCACGACAAGTCCCAGCAGCCAACTATCTCTGGGGTTCCAGCTGTCAGTGGATCACATCATGATGGTAACTGAAGGAGGGCTCTGGAGGAGCACAGCCCAGCTTACCATGATCCCATAAAAATGTCTGTAGTGGACTCATCTCTGCTTATATAAGAAGTGCCTGTGTTCTCCCACTAAGCACCCACCTTCACAATCTTGAGTCAGAAAACAATGCTACCTAGTCAGAGTCATGCCCATGGCTTGAGATGGCCAAACAATGCTGCCAGTCCTGTCTTCAAATGGCCTAATTTCAGGTGATTTAGAGGAAACCACACAGCTTATTCATACGGAGAGTGACCACTGAGCACAGCACCTAATGGCAGTGCTTGTTCTCACAGACAGGCAGGCCCTCCCCTACAAATAATCATCCAAAACAACTAGAAAATAACCATGTATTTGAGCCTCAAATGTTGCCATGCCCTCAAGTTTGCAGAAAAAGAAATCTCAATATATACTTAAAATATGTGTGTGTGTGTTTACATATAGTAAATATGTGTGTATATATCAGCATTAAAGTAATATTCTAAATATTGGTGTTGCACATATTATAGATCAACATATATAATATATTAATTATGTATATAATAATGTTATATAATATTAACATACTATTTTAATATATAACAGATCTTAATAGTTTCCTATCAATCTCTTCCAGATTTCTCCATTAAACCCCTGGTTCATAATTAGCTCTACTTAAATATTTTCAAGGCTCATAGCACAGTTTTTTAGTATTACTTGTATAAAATCTGCAAACATTTATTGAAGCTTTTAAAGAGAAGTTTATATTGAAAATGAACCATTACCCTGAAAAGTAGCTAATTATATCTTCATAAATTTGTAGCTGTAAAGCCATCCAAAACACTACAAAAAAGCCAGCTTCATTTTTGTTCAGATGTAGTTCCTCTCTCATTTCCAACTGTTCCAAGATGTTGGTACCTATGACTACATTGATGTGCTCAGTTGATTAAAGCCAAGTATTTCTATTGCAATTCTTGGATGAACCACTCTGTCAGGCTCTGCAGGCCCAGAAGTATAAATTAAATCTGAAACCTGGGCCTCAGTTTGGGTGGGCAGTGTTCCTTCAAGTTGTAAAAGCACTCAAATAACACCACATGTTAACAACACAACTGGTCCTCTGGCTTTGTCATCTAACAGGACATCACTCCTTGGCTTTTTTCAGCACAGGAGGCCCATTCATCACAGGAGGCCACATTCCCCTGGCTCTTCCCTGAACACGAGTTGGAACCAGCTCACACGGGACCCGAGTCTTTGTCCAGGTCAAAGAGAACAAGATGCCACCCAGTGCCCACCTTGCCTGCTCAAGCATTCCCAGTAAAGGGACAAATCTTTCTACAGAAGCAGAAAAAAAGTCATTTAGCTGTTCAAAAGGGGCCTCCGGTGACCCTACTTAGCTGCTGCACACCAAACTAAATACAACACACTCTGCAGCGAGTGTATATAGCACGGAACAGGCCAAAATATACAAATTTCCAAGGCAGGTACATAACTCTACTGACAAAGTAACAAAGAAATGGGTGCAAACAGCAGATACCAATACAATCTATATTGGTAAACACTGAGGAAAGGCAGTTTAATCTTCTGTTAGGTCAGGGTCTACACATTCATACAAAAAGAGAGAATTTAATTTTTTTTAATTAATTTCCTCCCTCTACTTCAATAACAAGTTTGGATTTTACTTGTTTCAGTAAAATCCAAACAACTGCAAAGAATCACCATAACCACTAACTTACACCACCTGCCAGAAATAAGATCACCTCAACAGTTTGCAATTGAGAGGTTAATCTTCTTAAAGTTTTAAGACAAATCACTACACATTATCCTACTGCAACTACACTCTTTGGCAGAAGGTCACACCACCCACCAAAGAGAAAAATACGTATCTCTAGCGGTTCAAACCATGGCACATCATTGAAGGACTATTTTTAGCCATCCTCCAGACAGCTTCAAATCAGTGAGAAATATTTCTTTCCGTAGCTTCAAATTAGTTTTAATAAAGAACTCTGATTGTTTCCCCAGCACAAGCCAGGCTGCCTGACATTGTTTGGAGGATAACTCATCCTCCTCTGAGCAGAGGTACAACCACAACTCCTTTGGTGCATAAACAAGAGAGGCAACTACCGATTTCACTCCTGATCAAACAGTCCCATACCTGAGCCTCCTGTTGTGCTACTCAGCTGAGTTATTACTCCTCGAAAAAGAACAGCAAGTAACTTCTGAACCATTTCACAGGCAACAGCCTTTTTCCCCCCTCCTACGTGAACTGAAATGCCAAATACCAAACCTATTTGTAGCAGTCAGGATTAGTTCTAACAGGAGAACCACTGAGAGGATAAACTGATCTGAACATTTATCTAATCGTTAACCATCATTGCTACTTATTAGTTTATTGTACCCCAAATGCACAGAGTATTTAATATAATAGAGACCGTTTGACCTGTGCCTGGAGGAACTCCCAAGAGTAGGAAAGAAACTGAAATAAAATGAAACTCTAAGAGAAACCAATCTCAAATTACAACCACTTCTGATAGCAGGGACATGGATCCTGGCTTTCATTCTGCAAGAACCCCTTTTAGTTGTTACTGGAACTACCCCAAAGAAAGATAACCCTCAGTTAGATAATCAGGAAGTTACACAAAACTGTAAATCTCTGCATCAACATCACAGAGGAGATGTCCTACAGGCTCTAGCACCTCGTGCTCTTGGCTGTTCTGATGTTCTTGCCATCTCTGAAGGCTACTCTGGAGGCATGAGACAGCAAGTCACCTTTGGAAACTACACACACCTTCAGCTTCACATGAACGCAGACCTAATGCAACTTGCTGATTGCATCAGTGCATTGCAGTGGGGTTGGTGATTGCTGGCACCACAAACCACCACAGAGTCCCAGCACCTCAGCTCCATGCAAACATCCAGGCTGAGACGTGATCACTCTGAAGGCAATCAGTGTGCAAGATCATTACCAACCACCTCGTGCAGCTATACCTTGAAAAGTGACTCCATGAAAGTGGTATGAGGGTGAGGTAGGGAGGAAAGAGGAGTGTAGTGTTTATTTCCTTTTAACTTTCCATTTCATATGCATTCGGTGCCATGTCTGAACATGTCCAGACATTTATTCCCCTCCCCATTTACTCTTCTTCCAAATCCTTGTCCTACAAATTTTTTCTAGGATCAGAAAATTAAGCTGAACTCATTTCTCTTTCTTATGCACACGCAGTAATAAAAAAGACTTTGCAATCCAAATTCTGCACTTGTGTACACCTGCGTTAACCCCATTGTCCTCAAATTATTCCCTTAACAATGGCTGTGGGTTTGTACAGGTGTTGAACAAGCCCGGTAATTAGAATTTAACAAACAATTCCAACAGCAGAAAAAAAAAAAAAGAAAAAAAAAAGTGAGACTTCAGCTCACTCCTTGTGGCATCAACTAACATATTCAAGTAGCAGGGAAAAAAAACAAACCACAAAATCAAATTTCAAAGGTATTTAGGCATGTGCAGATGCTGGCAGGAAACTCAGATTTCCAAATGCTGCCCATTTTCTACTTAGATCCACAAACCAGAGCAATAGCACAAAGCATAAATGAAAAAGTTGCTTCTCATTTGCACCATTTTTCAGTATTCTCTTTAGCCTCCTTCCTGCTTCACCAAGTATTTTGCTTCCAAAATAAACTTTATAAGCTTCCTCATGGGATCACTATTTAGGCCATGATCCTACAAGACCAAAAGCACAGACCCAGCTGGGCTGAAGACAATTCCTCAGAGGGCTACTATGGAGGCAAGCCCAGAGCATGTGCAGGACTGAGGCTTTGCATCACCAGCTCCCAGGAAGGGAAGCACCTCCAAACTGCTTCTCCAGTCAGAAACAACACCAAGAGCAAGCAGAGAAGCAGGACTGAGGAAATCATCACACAACAAGGAGAAGACATCAACTGCTTTGTGTTGCCACCTCAACTAAACTTGACAGCTGCTCTTCCAGGATGAGCTGGATTTTACACAGCTGTAAAATCAAATAAAAGCTTTCTGTTGCTGTCATGAGCTCTGGCTTGCAACCACACTTCAAATCAGCTTCTCCAAGCACCAAGCCACAGCCAGGACATGGACTGCAGACACGGTTAGGCTTTGTTGTGATGGATAACTTGGTCACAACAGTCTAATAGGAAATGTTATCCAGCTGGCAAACAAATGAGATCGGTGACTTTATAGGGCCAGCAGAATTACTACAGAGAACTTAACAATGAAGATATGCCCATTACTGACAAATTTTCAAAACAAGAAATTAATTACCAGCTGAGAAAATAATGGACAAGGGCTAAGACTGAGAGAGGTTCAAGAGAGGTCCATCATTTGCAACAAGTACATTCTCAACAACAATTGGTCCTGGTACAATTAGTACCACACTGGTACTCTTTCAGGATGGCAGACATCACAATTGGTCTGCAAATCATCAACAGTTGAGACAAAGTAGCATCATCTAAAAATGGAGTCACTGTTCAACCTGACTATGGCATTGTCCAACACACAAACCCCACTCTGTGCTCCAACACTGCAGAAGCAATTCAGCATTACTTCCAGGAAAACTGACGTTTCCCAACTCCTCTTTGCAACTCCAAGACAACTTCCCCAGGATCAGAAAGCCCTGCCATATTCACACACCACGCTCACAGACAAGGCAACTGAACTAGAGGAGCACGTGTTGCTGAACATTAATAGGCATTTTTTGAAATGCAAGCCTCAAGACAAGCAATTTTTCATGTTAGGGCAGAACCATCTGAAAAAAACCACATGATCTCTGAGATCCAATTTTCACAGCCACGACTATTTTAAAAAGTACCCATAATCAGCAGCAAGACCTTCCTTTACCCTCTGGTCCATCCATACCTTAGAAATTCAGCAGAGTTGCTGACTGATCCCAGATCTCCAGAAGAGAAGAGGGGAGGAGACACACAGCATTCATGGGGTGCCAACAAAACCTGACCGTGCCAGAGGCCTTAAATGTGATACAGAGAAACACAAGGGTGAAGACATCGGCCTAAATGGCTCCTCTCTCCCTCCCTCTGCCTTCAGTTGTAGAGGTGAATGAAGGGGAGAAACATAACACTGACTAAATGATTAAATAAATTAGCCAAGGTTGCCAGCTCCAAACCTTAAAGTGGAGATCCTACATTATTTTAGGGAGAACAAATAAAAGGCAATCACAAAACCTAAGCAGCTATTTAAATGGAATCAAAATTACCAACATTACACCCAGGATGATTACTTAAGAAACTCAAGGAGCTTGGTATTTTCTTTTCTTTAGAAGTAAAGCCATACAGGAAATTCAGCAGTCACACTTTCTTCCTTGGGCAAGAACACCCACACTGCTCAGTCACTCACTCATTCACTCACATTTTTCTCTGTGCAGTGTCTGACCAAGAAGAGCCCAGACCGAGTCCTCCAGACACTCTCCTGCATTGTGCACAAAAACAATCCTGATTTTTACAGTTTTATTTGGCTTGTTCACAAGACTCAGCCTCATGTAATCCACAGGCCTGATCCTTCTCCTAATAAGAGCAATGGCAAAACTCCAGCTGATTCAGTAGTTCTGGACAAACCTTGCAGCGACAAGAGGATAAACTTTAAGGGCTCAAGCCTTGTCCATTCACTTTTCTTGCTTCTACAAGTAATCCTTTTAAAAATAATGGGACTTCTCCTAAGAGTCAAATATGCAAGACTGAGTAAGAGTAAAAATCAACAGAGAAATATTTGGGGTTGCCCCTCCATCACAGCACAAGTGTATTTTCCCAAGCATCCTCTTAGTTTGGTAAATCAAACTACAGCACCAAAAAAACCAAACAAAACAAACAAAGAAATTAAAATAAAAATAAAAGCAAAATGCCTAAAAATGCCATTGAAGGCAGGAAGAAGAAACCCAAGTCCTTCTTCCTTTTAAACAAGGACAATCAAATGATGAGTAGCTGAAAATGTGGCCACACACACACACTCCTCCATATACACATACATACACAGAGGCAGTTCATCAGAAGTGAATCGGAGAGAGAAAGATGAATTTGAACCCTTTATCCCCTGTCCTTTATAAAGGCTGCCACTCAGTAAACGGAGATTGCTCTAATTACTGTGACAATTCTGCACCCCGTTCAAACAACTTTTGTGCTCTGGACAGGTTTCTCTGCGAGTTTGAAATTCTTGGCCTGAGAACCACTCTTGTCTAAAAGAGGTTTCTCGTTGCAAACGCAGAATGCAACACTAACAAGTTGTCCCTCTTTTCAGCTCCTTTCATTCTCCTCTTTTCCAACTGCCTGATTCAGGGCTTAATGGAAACTTGTCAAGGCTTTTCTTCCCACAAACCCTGTAGAGCCCCAAGGCAATCTGTGCACAGAGCAACCACAGGAATCTCATATTGTCAATTAAAATTGAATAGACACCTGATAACCAAGTATGTGTTCAAGGATAATATACATCACATGCATATACACAGATGTACCTGTGCAGCCAGTCCAATGCCCACATTTGGGCACACCAGCAGCACAGCAACTCACTACTTCCCATTTACAACCACCCAGTGACACCCAGGTCCTAGTTTTCACTTTTTCGTTCCATATGTATTAAATTTAATTTCACTTTTATGAAATTAAAAACAAAGTACTTTCAAGTACTGTAGTCGAGCAACAGAATACAATGGAAAAAAAACTAACTATATATATCAAGCACTTGGCCTTTAATAACCCTGGGGATTGTAAAGATATTTAGCTGCTATCCAGATAAAATAAGCTCTGTGGATATTCTTTACACAGTAGTTTGTGACCAATGCAGCAGTTATGTTTGTGACTATCTCCTGTAAATACCTTTTTTTTTTTTATTTTAATTGACACAGACATGATTTAAGCTACATTTTATGATGTAGTTTAAGAATTAATAAAACCCCATGGAAGAATATAACAGGGATTAAAGTAAACTGAGACATTTGATTAATAATAATAAAAATCTCAAATAACTTGACTTCCAGACAGAAAACTATAATCTGTAACTCCTCTGAAAGGGAGAAAACCTTCCTGTAAATGTCCCACAGAAAACAAAGCTAGAAACACTGACTGCCATCTTATTCTTCTGATGTGTTCATTCAAGGTCATACCTTCCCTCAGATTCTTTAATATTGGCAAACATTTACAACAGAGCAGTTTCAATAGCTGTCTGTTCAGCCTGGGTGTAGATCAATGCATCATCTATATGCCGACTTCCAGACCTTGTCTATGTCAGAGTAGTGGTCCTGGTTTTATAAATCTCTTAAATCTAATTAAACCAATGCAAACCTCTTACTGTCTATGTTCCCAAACCAGTTCACTCATTTAACCAAGTTAAAATTATTCAGGCTACGGTTTAAAGCAGTTCCAAGAGAACCTTTATTAAATATTACTATCAGTTAAAAACAGAAATCAATGTAGCAGCTTTTCTCCAGAACAGAAAAGCCTATAGTCTCAGATTTTTCCAGATCATTATTTAAGGAGTCACTGACTCCAGTGGGAGTTCGGATGTGCTCCAAGAGGTACGCCTCCACCTTTTCTTGCTCTGCTTTTCCCTTTCTTAAAATAGGACAATTTGTTTCTATTGCATCAACATCCAAGAATCTCTCATATTCCCCAGAATGCCCCTTTGCAGTATTTTCAGATTGGAAATTTCTATTACTTTATTACTTCCCACATTCCCATTTCAGACTATTTTTTTTTTCTTTTTCTTTTTTTTTTTTTTTTTGGTGTCTCAGCTGCATCACCACCAGTAGTGAATTAAGCAGCAGAGAATGATTTTGTTGTATACAGCATCTTTCATGCCACAGATACTTTGGAAAGACCTACAAAGCTGTGAGACAGACACAAGTCAAGCACATTTATATATTCACACTTGGTCGTCATAGGCATGCAATCATACTTCCCACGCAGCCTAGGGCACTAAAACCTGCTCTGCCAAGAGGGGAGAACAGTTAGGCAGGACTAATTGTGTCAGTAGGAAGAACTAAATGGTTAAATCCAACAAGAGTCCCTCCTGAATTCAGCCTCACTCCCTAGCTGAATGCCTGCAGGATTTTGTACCCAAAACATCTGACCCCAAAAAGAAACTGCCCGCCCATTTTCTCCCTCCTTTGCTGCTTTACCAAGCAGCAAAGGCATTTCAAACAACATAAATCCATTTTCCACTCAAAGCCTACTTGGCTCCTATAATTTCTATCATTTTCCTGTCATCATTTCTTCTTTGCTGAAGCCAGCAGCATATGAGTCAGATAACAATCATTAACTTTTACAACTTCCACAGAAATCCACCTACTCACATTAGAAAAGCAGAATTGACATGCAACACAGCCTCGGACCAAACCCTGATCCTGCCAGGATGTTCCACACATCTGTGGGAAATACTGCACAAGCAGGAGCTCATTCAAGAATTCACCATTGGAAATGTAACTTGACTTCCCCCACCCCCCCCCTCCTCCAGGAGCAAAAGACTATGATGAAGGAGCAATACATCAATATCATATTTAGTTGAGTTTGGCATTCTCAATGCCTTCATCCACTTTTGAAGAACTTGGCCATTGGTTCAAGACACACAGGGCCTGATGCAAAGCCCTTCGTTATTAATAGAAGCCTTTTTTCCAATGACTTCAATGGATCTTGGACCAAGCCCAAGGAAGACAAGATTTCACAGCAGTAAGAGTGACACACATTCTCCACATTGGAAAAAAAAAAAAAGGCAAAAGAAACAATACAAAGCATTTACAATGTCAATCTGTATAGCACAGTTTTGTTTGTGTTTTGCTTTTTTAAAATAGGCTCTAGGCTGTTGGATTACTGCACCCAAAAAGTCTCTCTGAAGGTGGAAGGAATCACAGGCAGATAAAAAATGGTGAGATACACAATAATCCCAGTACCTCTCTCAACTAAGATGTAGAGGCATCCTCTACCGCAACATTTCTTGTAAGTTGCTGCAGCCACATTTTAAAGTGTCCCAGCACTATAAACTCCTCCAGTAACAGCTACAGTATTACCCATGATGAATTAATTTATATTAATATGGCTATCACGCGCATTTCCGTATGAAACCCATTGTTCTGGAACATTAATAAAACCTCACTAAGTGAAGTAACATGGTACCTCTACACTTAAAGATATTTAGAATAAACACATTTAGAACAAAATTGCTAATATCTTTAGTTTATCATATTTGGCACAGCAAGCAGAAACCCAGTTATCTTCTCAGTACGTATTTATAGCATCGCCTTTTCCCATTCATTCTGCATTTTCTTAGAGAATCTGCTGTACCCTACATCTGCAATTCATTGACTTTACAATTTACCACATGTTGAGATGGAGAGGTCTCAGCTCCATTTGAATCACTGCACAAATATGCAAGTGATTTATCGTTTTAAAACTAAAGACTGCAGAAGAACGACTCCACTTTTCCTGAACATTACTCCTTCTGGCAGACCATGAACAATTACAGCGCGTACTAATTAAGCTCTGTAAATGTGCTGTGCCCTGCTAATGCCTACCAGGCCTCAAATTTAGTTGCATGAAGCCAAACTTCAGCCAGCAACTTAACTCATTCAGCACTGCCCAGTTGCCTGAGCGTGACCCCACAAAGAATAAGGGTCGAGGGTTGAGCCAACCTAAAACAAAGGCGTGAGACTGAACAGATTTTTGCTGGAAAGAATCACAGAGGGGAGATGCTGGAGGGGGTGGGAAGCATGTTGGGAATGAGGGGAACATCCTTGTTGATAACCTGTTAAAAAGGTACAATACCATACCAGCTTTGCAGTGCAGTGCTGGGGGATTCAGATCTGTCCCTGGGGGCTAATAAGTCACAGCGCTCCATTGATTAGGGAAATGCATAAAACCTTCAACAAAACTGTACAGCTATTTGTGGAAGAGCCGAATTGACAGCCCCCTCTTTTTTTTTTTTTTAAGTCAGGCTTTACATGGCTCTAGAAGAAAAACATATGGCTAAAGGAGTGCAGCTTTCCACCACACACGTAACTCTGCCTTTTGCTTAAATTAGTCTCCAAGCACAACAGTAACCTAGGGGGAAACCTGAAATCAACTGCCAGAGAAATTAAAGCTAAAAGTAATACCTAGGCATATTTGAGTAATCACATTATCTTGTTAAAACACACACACACCCAGCACAGACAAGACAGCAGCACTTCAAATGTGACTGTCCACTCTAGCAAAGCGTGTGTAATGGGGAGTGAGCCGAGAACAACAAGCTCAGTGCTGAGCAAAGCACTGCTTCTTCTTGGGCCCCAGACCCTCCTGACACTTAAGAGTCAATCCCCAGATCCCAAGCTTCCCCTCCAACCACCCATTCAAATCCTGGCGTTTCCCCCCCTGCCTCCCCCAAGTTTCTACAATTTCTCCTCACGCTCCAACATCCCTCCTTTGTCCTCCAATTACTCTCCAGTGGCCCCCCTGCTCTCACAGTGCCTCCCCCAGTTAACCCCTCCCAAAACACCACCCTGTGCACGTCCCCCTGCTCCCCTCCACGCTGACCTACACGTCCATCCCACATTGTCCCTTCCAGCAGGACACAGGGCTTCTCCCCTAAAAACTGCCTCTAACCTCAACATCTTCATTCATTCAGCGCATGTTTTCCCTTAACGTGGGCTTTTGCTGCTTTCTAAGAGGCCCTGTTTTGTACAAACAAACCAGTCTAATATAATCTATTTCCAAGCATCCTCCTTCTGCACAAAACCCAAGGCAGTTTTCTTTCATCCCCAGCTCAGCAGTATGGGAGAAAATTAAAGGACATTTCCAGGTGTCATCTGTCTTTAAATGTTTGCTTGTGCCCGTATCTAGGAAATACTGCACAATACTGCTGAGACCTTTATGTAAAGGACATGAGCTGTGCTAAACTTCTTCCCTCCTTCAGCCTCGCTGCATCACCCACTGCCCAGCTTCTACAGCACCACAAGCGTTAATTATAAACTTCGGAGCCTACGTAACCAAAAAACAGCACAAAGATAAAGCAGCAGTTGGGAAGAGTAGCAGAAATATTCTTCGCTTTTAGGTGGGGAGAGAAAGGATTTCCATATCTCCCCCATACACCCCCACCAATACACTTCATCTCTCATTGCTTATAATTAGTGAAAGAAATTTGACCCACTGCCAGTGTCTGTGGACCTTGGATATTATAAGGCCAGCGTGGCGTCAAATATCTTAACATTCATAAGTGTTATAGGCTGTAAATAAACCCCGTGGATTTATGACCCTGCCGTGCTTGCCAGCAAACGACTGTGGCACATTTCTTTCAGCAGACCTGTCGAGGTGCAAGTTTGCCTTTGGTTGTAAAATTAACCATTTCCTTCACAAATGTGCCCAATTAAAAGTCAAAGTTTTAAGGCTTACTTACATATTTGCCAGGACATAGGACTAAGGGGACACCCGGGGAACACAGCTTTAAACATCCCCCCCCCCAGAACCTCACAACTCCCTCCAAAGCAAAACTTCTCACAACAGCCCCAATGTGCAAGGAAGGTGTCTGGTTTCACCAAAAAGCCCTGAAAAAAACCCAAGCTGACAACCCGACCGCTGTTATATTTCTCCGTGCCTATCGCCAGCCCTCATTTTTGGCTGCTCTGAGGCTGGGGGGAGCAGGCATCTCCCCCCAGGCTGTGCCTGGAGAAGGATCTCCTCCCTTCCCCCAGGATAATGTCATCTGCTTCCTGTGTAGGAGAGCATTTGCTAAATCCAGGTTGTCTCATGCTTAACTGCCAATAATCCAACTTCCACATAACTCCCAGACAGCTGGGAAAAGGTCCTTAGAGTTTTTAGTCATGGTACAGAAACACACGTCCACACAAAAAATCTGCAGCTGTCCTTTTTCTCTACACCACATTTTTTATCTGATTTTGGGGCCCACTCATGAAAATCTTTACAAATTTAGGACATTTTTACCTACATTCTGGTTTACAAGCGCCAGTGAAAGCTGCAACATATTCCTTCCCCCACTCCATGTCCAGCTGACAAATCAGCACATACTTGCTTGAACAAAAAATGAAGAGGAAGAAGGGAAAAAATAAACCACACCACCCTATTTAACATCCTCAGTCCTTGTATGAATGCATTCAAAAAAACCTGGAAAGGCATCTACTGTATTTTTTTTACATACAGATCAGCCACCGTTACACCTATTAAAATTGTTCGATTTCCAAAGCAAATATTATTTTTAATGAAGTGCAGTCCTGCAATTATCCTGTACACTCAAGTAACAGTACTGCATTATATTGTTTTGCAAGGTCCCAGAAACATGAAACTTTTCTCTAATTTTCATAGCCCCCTGAAGAGAAACTGATGGAGTAAGCAATGCAGCATTTGCTCCAGAATAAAATCTTATCAGACAAAAAAAAAATAAAGAAAAAGAAGAAGGAAAAAAAAAAAGGAAAAAAGCATAGCATTAAAAATAAATCAGCTTCTTTACTGCAAGTAAGTTAACAAACACAGTCTGTTTGCCACTGTATACCAGCTATGCTAATGCTATAGCAGAGTGATTCAGCAATCAACCTAATTAAGCACAAGAAAAGTTTCTTTTATGGAAGTTCCATTTGATTTACACCACAGGATCATCAGTTCTTATTTAACAGCTTGTTTTCACTCAAGTCCAGAAACTTTATTAAAAGCATGTCCATTCATTTTTTTAAACAAAGCAAATAATTCACTCTCCACTGAATAGCTCTGTATCATAAAGTACCAAAGTGCTGACATATTAAGTTGTATCTACATTATTAAACTAGTTGGTGGACATTAATACTATAATCCATACTGCAGACATTAAATCTCAACCATAAAGATTAGTAAAGAATTAATATTGTCACATCCAGACCGAAATCTTAACACTCCAGCCATAAATATTTCTGAAGGAGATGAAAAACAATTAGCATAAACACCAAAGAAGGGCAAGAACACCTGTTCTTTTTCAGGGCGATAAGCATTTTATTGTTCTCTATTTAAAATGTAATGACCTGTGTAATTACAGTAATATTACATTGTATTGCAAGGGCTTGGAATGTCACACTTTGAAAAGTGTTGTCAAAACAATTGGAGGGAGGGGAAAAAAAAAGGACCACCATTAACCCTTCACATCCCAGGGGCTAAAGCTTTTGTATAACGAAGGATTACATTGTCTGATTCAGCAGATAAAGAAAAAAAATCAATTTTCAAGGCAATTAATAAAAAATGTTTCCTCCTAAATATAAAAATCAAGGCGATGGGGCTGCTCTCCACCACAGCTATTCCCAGCTCCCTAACAAACAAACTTTGGGACCAAACATAAGCTTATCCCTACAGTCTCACTCAGCCAGCAACAACTTAGGGGAAAGGAAGATGCAACAGCACTAGTAAAAATAAGAGCATCTGCCAGGAGGGTTTTCTCACATTATACGGCATCTATTTGCTCACCAAAAGCATTAACCAAGCTCCAAATTTAAACTAAAAATCAAGTACACCACATCTACGTTTTCCAACTCTGAAAGGAAAACAGTCTCCTTTATTATCCATAACATAGAGCCACCCCAGTCCCTCCACAAGTGCAGAGGTGGAACTGGTGCTCTCAGATGCATCACTTCATTACTATTTGACTAAACCTCTACTTAATAACATTTATTCTCATAAGCACACCACAGTATTCTACCAATAGCAAGATTAGCATGCAAAAAATCTTTGATTTTTAAAAATAAAATTATTCCTATCAACCTTAATAAAGAGTTTGCAATATTTAAAGCATTATCCTCGAGAAAAGATTATTCCTCATAAGCAGATTTTATGATACTTCATAATTCTTCACAATCCTGAAGCAGTAAAGGAGAAACTGCTGCCCACAAGTTTGCTCTTGAACAGACAATTACAGGTACATTTAAAAAAACACAATAATCCCACTCCACCCCCAAATAAAGCAACAAAAAAAATTCCAGGAAAAAAAAAACCCACAACAAAAAAACCACACCCACAGACTTTTAAAGATTGTACAACAGCAAAAGGAAAAGAAAAACAATTTTGCTATGTATCTGTATCACCTCTTTACCTTGCATGCTCTGACACTCAACAAATATGGCTCCGGGAAAAACTACATAAATAAAAATAAAACTCGTAATTATGCAGAACCATCTATACCTTTCCAACGCGTATTTAAAAATAAAATAAAATCAAACAGGAAAGAGAAAGATCTAGTTCATCTGGAATTGAAAGCTGGTACAGCAGAGAACTAGAATCCACCTAAAAATAGTGTGTGACAGACAACAGCTATCCCGCTGAATCTTTATAATATTCTTCTCTCAGGCCTAAATAAACAACTTTAATTTTTCCTGGCTATAATTAAGTGGCAGGCAAACAAACAAGCATACGGAATGTGAAAGAATAAGGTTAAGAAGATAGGAGAAGGTTGCTGGAGCCTGGATGTGGAAATAAGAAAATTGCCTATTGAGTGTGGAAATATCCTTTCAGAATTCATCTGATAACACAAGCAGGCCACCTGCTATACCAACAATAAACCAACCTGTAAGCTTTTGTACAGCACCTTTAATTCACACGAACCCAACATTCCTATGGAGGCCTTTTTTAGCGGTGGGGGAGCAAGGGGAGGAATGCTCCAGGAGAGCTAACTGCTGAAGGATCCTACCCCACATGCTAAGGGAAAAGGGATCTGTAATAAAGGTAATGAGGAAAAAAGAGCTGTAGCTGTTGTAAGAAAAATGCTTTTAAAAAAAGGCAGCATAGGTGTGCTTCCGATTAGTCTGCACTCAGAACAGTGGAATGCATTGAAGGTAAAAAACGAGGGGAAAAAAAAAAGGGAATACAAAGCTTCACGATTCGCAACAAAGTGATTTGGAACAAAGATTGTTTTGCCATCTGGATTCTGGTACTTATGGAATTTGGAATTTATCACCATCATCCATATACATGTGGGTGACCATACTCAAAAGAAAAAATATAATGCATTCAGCCCTTGAATTCCCCTCCCCATCATTACAATTGCAAACTGCAGTCACCCCTCTGCTACTGTCCCAGAAATCACCTCCTCACAAAAAGAGCCTCACAAGCTTCCAAAATAAAACTCTGCCACAGCCCTAAACATATGCAAAGTCAGAGAACCTTCCTCACAACCTCCCTGTCACTCTACATTTACTAATCTGTGTCTACTGACGTTTTACTAAGTGAAAACAAGACTGACCCGATGTTTAATATTTTAATGCTTTAAAACACTTGTAGATCTGATATACTGAAGTTGTCCAAGCCCTCAGTCATTAGTACGGCTTCAACATCTACCCAACAGTAGATCTATTATTGTAAATCGCTATCTCGTGTTACCACAAGGATAAAAAAAAGTGTATAAACACACATGGTGATGGTGGGAGCGCTTCAGACTCAGAAAAACCCAGAAGAAACAAAACAGCAACGCTAATGCCATCGGGAGGAATCAGTGGTGTTTGAAAGTCCTAGTGGATTTAACCATTCAAAATGAAAAATTTTTAAACTCTTCAAAAAAGGAAAGGTGACACTTGAGAAATCTGATGTCAGAGTAGAGCACACCGTAGGTGACACTAAGAGCGGGGAAAACAGCTGGGACTACAAACCCACCAGCAGACCCCAAAGTTTCCTGGGATCTGGGCTAAACCTCGCTCTAGCTCCAGGCACACGCGGACCTGCACCCCCCGCCAGTGAACCCTGAGTTAGGGGTGAAAAAAAAAAAAAAAAAAGGGGGCAAAAAACCCAACAACAAAAAACCGGACGCTTTCAGCAAATTGCTTTCCTGCCAGCATACTTCCAAGAGGAATTTTGCTCGACTTGTCTGATTATTTTTTGCGCGGCTGTTGTTGTTGCCAGAGCCGAGCGAGGCGAGCTGTTTCCGGGCTCAGCCCTGTGCCCCGAGCGCGGCTCCCCCGCCCCGCAGCGGGACGGAGCCGCTCCCGGCACGGCCGCGGCCCCGCCGGGCAGGGCAGCGGCGCTCGGCCCCCGCACGCCGCGGGGCGCGGATCGCGGAGCCGGACCGGGCTGAGCCCGGGCACAACTCGCGGCACCCGCGGCCCGAAGGGGCACAATGAAACCGCTGCTCCCGCAGGCCGGGGCGGGCGAGGGCAGGAGAGGGTTAAGGGGGAGGAAAGGGGAGGGGGAGCCGGCCCAGCCGCCACGGAGGAGGGCAGAAGGCGACGGATCACCATGGAAAACGAGGAGTTTGGAGGAGCGGACCGCAGGCTCGGCCGGGAGAAAATAACTCCCCTCCCCAAGGAAGGGGAGAGGAGATGGGAAAGATGGGAAAGAGGGGAGCGAAAAAAAAAAAATCCCCAAAACGCAAACTTCTTGGGTTTTTCAAAATTTGTTTCCAGTTTTGTTTTGAGGCTGAAATAGACGTTGTTTGGAATTTGTTTGCTTTTTTTTTTCTTCCCCACCCCCCTCCCCCCCGCAGCGGAGGTTACAAGGGCTCCAAAAAAACTGCCCACAAAACTGAAAGTAAAAAAAAAAAACCAACAAATAAGAAAAAGACAAAATAAGAAATATAAAGAGAAGGGAAAAAAAAAAAAAAAGTAGTATGGCGAAGTGTAAACAATCCCCCTCCCGCCGCGGCCCGCGGAGTTTGGAAAGTTTGCGGCGCGGGGGAGGGGGCGGCGGCAGGGCCGGGGCGAGCGGGCACCGGGAGCGCGGCGGCGGCGGGAGCCGGGGAACGAGCGTGGGGGTGTGGGGGAGAGGAAAGAGAGGGGGAAAAAAAAAGGCACTTACCGTTCTCGCCGTCGGAGAGAGCGATCCATTGGGCAGATACGGGCTGCTGAGGTCGGGGATCATTATAAAGGGATAACCCGGGTATGGTGGGCCCTTAAACAACCCTCCATCTTGCCTCTTCGCAGCTAACATGGCGGGGAGACACGAGCAGGAGCGGGGAAGGAAGGGGGCAACAGGGGGAAGAGAAGGGAGGAGAGGGGGGAAGGAAAAGTTTTTTTAGCAAGTGTCCCCAAAAGAGGAGCCGGGCGCCCGGCGGAGGGGCGGCGGTGCGGAGCGGGCGGCGGTGCCGGCCGGGCCCGCGTACTCACCTTCCTCTAAACTTTCCCGGGATTTATCTCTGAAAGTTTCGGACCGAGGCGGGGGCCGCCGCTCCGCCTGGGAGCGAGCCGGGGGTCGGCGTGGGGCAGTTGGAGAACGGGGTGGTTGGGGTGGGGAGGATGTTTTTTGGGGGGTGGGGGGGAGAAGGGACAAGAGGAGGAATGAAAGACGAAAAAGAAGGGAGAGGTGCGGGGAGAAGGTGGAAGGGGAAACAAACAGAACAAAACAGAAGGCATCGTTACAAGTTGGTGCCGCGGAGAAAGTTGGGCGCCGGCGGGAGCGGGACCCAGCGCGGCGCCCCCGGCCCCGGCGCGGCCCCGGGCACAGCGCGGCCCCCGCCCGCCCGCCCGCCGCCCCGAAACGGCCCCGCGGGGGGCTTCCCCCGTACCTCCGAGTCTGAGGAGCTGTTTTGATTCGTTTCTGATTCATTGACGAGAGACGACTTGACATCAGCTAAATCCCTCTCCGCCGAGGAGTTCTCGGAGATCTTCTCCTCCTGCTCCCCTTCGTCTTTGAAAGAGATCAGTTCATCGTTGGCGCCCAGGTCGTCCCCTCCACCGCCGTTCAGCTGCGGCATTTTCCTCCTGCTTCACCCCACCAGCAGCAATTTTGCAAAAAGGGGAAGGGGAAAAACA
This sequence comes from Lonchura striata, assembly GCF_050655825.1. Lineage (NCBI taxonomy): Eukaryota > Metazoa > Chordata > Aves > Passeriformes > Estrildidae > Lonchura > Lonchura striata. Next base: position 32,397,978 of record NC_140708.1, on the reverse strand, counting down.
AAAGAAAAAAAAAAAAAGGAGGGGAATGGGGGGGGGGGGGAAGGAAAAAGAAGAGGGGGGGGGAAAGTTTGCACCAAAAAAAGAAGAGTCCAAGGTGAAAGTTTCTTTTTTTCCCCTTCTCTTTCCTCCTGGGGAGGGGAAAAGAGGGAGGAGGAGGGGAGGGAAATGTCTCTTCTTTGCTCCTTTGCACCAGTGACTTTAGGCTTCTTCCTTTCCTTCTTCGGGATTTTCTCTTTCTTTCTTCCCGGGAGCTGCTCGGCGTGCACTGCGCGCACACGCACACCCGCGCACGCACTCGCGGAAAAATTAATAATAATAAAAAATATATAAACCGTGGGGAGGGGGGAGCAGCGGGGGGGAGGGGGGTTAAAAAAAAAAAAAATAATGCAACAAACCAAGCCCAGAAGTCAGCTGTGACGGGGGGGCAGTCGCCGCGGATATGGGGAGCCTGTGCCGCTCGGGTTTGAGTGAGTTGAAGTTGGACTGAGAGCTTTTCAGTTCAAAGGCGGCGCTGATTGACAGATAGAAAAAGGGGGATCGAAATCCGGAGGAACGGAGAAGTCTGGGATCCGGGATTATTGACAGGGAGCGAGAAACACACCAGGCACTTAATGAGATGCAGGAGAGGGCGGGGGCTCCCCGGTGACGTCTGCATAAATAAACAGGTCTGGGGCGCGGGAGGGGGAGGAGGAGGAGGGTGGGGAAGTAGGAAACTAACAATGATCCTTTTTGGCATGGGAGCGGGAGCGCGAGGGGAGGGCGGCGGGGGCGGGGGCGCCGCTGGGGGGGCCGGCACGCAAAAGGGGGGTGGGGGGGAGGTAGGGGGAAAAAAAAAAAATTAAAAATTGTGCGCCGTAGCTCGGAGCTGCGGGACGGGGGGGACGAGGGGAAAAACACTCGAACGGGTGTCCCTGACTCCGCGCTCCGGGAGCGCCAACTTTTACATTTTGGACATTAATAAACATATCATCCCCCCGGAGCCCGGGTTCTCCTGAAGGATGTTTGTGTGCCCTTATTATTTGGGTACATGTGACGGCAGGGTGGTGCGGTGGGTGCTTTTTTTAAACCGTTAACATTTTTCATGCCACTCGTTGGAGGTAAGAAACTCCAATCATAATAAACACTAGAATATAGTAAAAGCCTTTTTTTTTTTTTCAGCGGCACTTGGTCCTTGCATTTATTATGGTTATAACACGCAGGATAAAAATGTGTGAGATCACTCACTGAAGATCAGATATTTCCAAATTATCTTATAGTAAGGCATAATGTTTTCTGGTCCTTGATGTAAAAAAAAAAAAAAAAAAAAAAAGAGAGAGAGAGGAGGAAAAGGAATGTGACTGCTAAGAAGTTAATTAGCATGGCAGGACGGAGAATCAAGGACTCCCAGACTTCAGAAGTGAAAAGTTGTGGTGGCGTAAACATCACGCTGCTGGGGGGAATCGAAGAGAAGGGGGGTCCGTGCTCCGGCCGCGGGGTCCCCGCGGGGCGCGGAGCCCGGCCGGGGCCGCCCGGTCCGGCCGGGGCTGCGGGAGGCACCGGCCGGGCTCTGCCTGCACGGCAACAAAACGGGGGGCAGAGCCATGCGGATGCGAGAAATGGCATCTGTTCCCCGAATCTAACGTGGCGAGAGGAAGGGGAAAACAAATTGATCTTCCAGCAGTGACAAATTGTAACAATGGACGAGTCAATCGGAAACTTTAACGTGGGCAAGGAACAAAAGGAGGGGAGTGGGGAGGGGGGCGGGGGGGCGACAGTAATTTCAATGGGAGTTAGTAAATTGCCTAATGGAAATGGTGTTTGAAAGCAAGGGACAGGCTGTACTAAATAATCCAAACATTCCTCCAGAAATCTAACCTGCTGCTCATGCTAAGGGTCATTCAGCACATAGGGTTTCCAAAACAAAGCCAATTTGTCATGCAATATTTAGAGTTTGGGGGGTTCAGCTAAACTGTCTTCTATAAAAAGAATAAGAAAAATAATAATACAGAGATCGACAAGGCTAACACGAATTCTCAGGCATTAAAAAGTTCACATAGAAATTTGCATACTAAAGGGAAAGATGCAGACAAAATAGAAATAAAAAAATCACTGCAACTTACAACTTTAATATTAATCAGTAAAGCAGAAGTAGAGTGAAAGGAAGCATGAAAAGAAGTAAAACAAATGTGTACATTTAATCAGACAGGATTGCATAGGACACAAAGAACAGGGCTAATTAGTCTCAGCAGGTAGGGACTAACCTTCAGACTTCATAAATAAATAAGTCTGTGAACAATGTCTAAGTGGGAATATGGAGACAGAAAAGGGATTATTTTAAGACACCAACTAAAAACATGACTAATGAAATACTTCACTGTTAACTCAATGTACAAATGCATTGAACAGTTTATTTTTTCCACTGGTCTTTTGACTAACTTGCTTTTTACTTTCAGAAATTGTACTAAATAACTGTCTGTGGGCATGCACACTCCCCATTTGCCCCTGATTATATACTTAGTCTCTGCAAACTAGTGCCTTGCAGAGTGACACCTTAACAAATATTCTCCATTTTTGTTTGCTTTTTGATTTCAAATGCCTTTATGTCCCAAAACAATATGAGATTAGAAATACAAATGTGACAGACTCCTATTTATTTTGCAGGGCCGTGTGCTATAATTTGATCCAAATGAACAAAAACAGTTACACAGTTTTGTTTTGTTTTTCTAAGGTTTTTCTGCTGTGTGTTTTTCTTTAAACAAGCATGCTTTTGCTTCAGTCCCAGCGTAGTTGCTAACTACTTAGTAAGCACCATCAAAAATCATTGTGCAGGGCAGAGCCAGTTGTTGCCCTAAGCTGGTTGCAGAAGAAGGGACTGATTCTGTAGAGGCTGACACGCGTGAGTCACATCACTGCCAGGTGACTTGTGGAGGTGATGCCACACCTGGACTACTCATGCAAGTCATGTTACTCACATGAGTAAATGCTGCTGGAAGGGAGCTCAGTGTTGTTTGCCCCGGTGCCAGCTGGTGGTCCTGCTGTGGAAGATGGCTCTGGAAGGGTGAGGGGCTGTGCCCCAGATGTGGAAGGTGTTTCCCAGGCATGTTTTTGCAGCTGGGGTTTTGCCTCCACGGTGGATTCAGAGGAGTCCTGTGAAGGGCTAGGGAACTGCTTTCTCGTTTTCATCAAGTTCTCCCTTTTGCAAACTTCATGGGGTTTGTTTCCAAACTGCAGCCTAGAGCTGGTGTGGTTGTGAAGCCCAAGGATTGTAGATGGCTACTGAACCAACAGTTTAATGAAGGCAGTACAAATAACTTCGGATAGCTTGTGCATCTAATTTGTATCATTTCTCCTTATGTAACAATTTGTTTCACAGTCAGGGAAGTGAGAGCGCTCCAGGGGTCAATGGCAGTTGTTGAGTAGTAGGTTCTCAGATGTTAGCTTGGATTTTTAAAATGTATACTGTTTAACAGTGAAAGAAACACAATATTAAAAAAAAAAAAATTCAAGCTAGTCCATGTCACGAAACATGATTTATTGTTTGAATACCCAATTTTAAGTGACAGCTGGAGACACAAAGCCAGGTGCTCCACATTCAAGAGATGTTGTCTTTCTTGCCAAAGCTGACCTCTAGCACATATGAAGAAGTGGAAGTGCCTTTCTCCAAGCTTTTGTAACCCTCACCACTTGGAACAATTATACCAAATGCTGAGCTATGGGGTTTGGTGACCGACGACGGAGTCACCATTTTACACTTTGGCCCAACAGTTTGGTCCTAAGACTCCTGCAGGAGAAGAGCAGCAGTGAAAAAGAATGTCAGGTTCACCTCACAGCTCACAGTGCAATGAACCGAAGAGAGAAGAGGTTGACATCGGCCAGACAAGGAAATTTACTGTTTTATGAAGAATGTTTTGGAGTTTTAATGTCTCACCAAAGGCCCAAGCCTTTATTGGAGAAATATGGCCTGCTAAATGCCAGCTGGATCTCCTGGCTAATGTCTACATATTTGGTGTGAATCTGTTTTCGTGGTCTTCTTCAAGAGGTCCCAATGTAGGTTGCAATGTGTAAAATTAAAATTATTTATTCTGGAAAGATAAAAGTTCTTTGGTTGACCAGACTGGGATTTGAGTCTACAGCTCAAAGGAATCTGCATGTTTACAAATAATCTTGGATCATTGAATCTGCTCTGAATGTCAAAAAAAAAAAAAAAAAAAAAAAAATCAATATTGAAAAGGTTCCAATAACTGGAAGCAAACACATCTGCCTGGTGTCTTACCAGTACTGGCTTTTCCAGAGTTAGCAAAGAGGGGAAATTTTTTCTAGGGCAGACGAGATGACAGCATGAAAACACAGAAACCATGGCTCCTGTCTGCAGTTATTTGCATTGACTGAAACAAGCACACGTGAAAATTCAAGAAACCTATTAAACAGGAAAATATCAACAAACAGCCAGATCATGGTGCTACTGGCAGATTATTTTGTGGCTTTAGATGTCACACATCAGGTGTGACACCACACATCAGGTGACAGTGACCTGTCATGAGGTCACTGTGTACTATTTGATTAAGGAGGACTTTCTATCTTCATTTGATGGAGAAACATTGGAAAATTAGTTCCAAAAAACTGCATGCATTTTTTTTCAAGCTCATAACACAGTCTAATGGCTCTCAATCCATGCTTTGCTTCCCAAGTCATGCCTATTGCTCAGTAGGAACATCCCTCCCTTTTAGCACCTAAACCACAGCTGTACCACTTGCTTTTGTTAGAGATAATTCTGTCAAATAATAAAATCGTTAATGGGTAGAAATATGCATTCATGCAGGGATTATTCACACTTTATCATGAGGTGATATCAAGCACTATAGGAGTGAATGACAAGAAATAGGCTTCTGAAATGCAGAGCCCTCCATAAATATACCATTTTTATTGACAACTCATCTTTTAACCCTAATAGTAATGGAAGAAATCCAATAAATGAAACATTTACTGCATAACTTGCCTTATTTTCGGGTGGTGTCTGATTCCTTTCTAGCTGTCTCTAGAAGATGTTTTTAGCCTAATTTGCTCCCTAGAAATTTCACTCGCTAGAGTTATACATCTATGACGTTTTATTGCCTGAAGCCAAGTCTGAATAAGAACTTTCTTAAGATATACTTATCCTAATGTCAGTCTACAAGTACTGGGCTGCTTTAGTTTGATTTATTTGTGCAGCAGAGATATGGTGCACCTTATAGCTGGCCATAGCCTCAGAATGTATCTAATATCCCAAACACAAACAATACGTGAAACCAGCAAGTTTAGCCGAGGTTAGTTACAAGTAGGCACTTTTAAATTAATTGCCTTAGATTTGTATCTATATGTTTCTGTTTTCCAAAACAACCAAAGCAGTAGACCACTGCAAAACTTCATTTCACAGGAAGGGCGAGTGTAGGTGTCTGTAATGTCTGTATACGGTCACAGACACACACCAAGCACTAGCCAGATGTGGTGTGCTTCGACTGTCTAGGGAATACAGGTTGGTATTTAAGGACCAGGAGCACAGAGGTCACTGGCTGAGCTTGCAGACCACTGCCTGGCTGGTTCCCTGGGCTCTTTCTTCTGCCTGTAGCCTCTAGCACCCATTTGTGCAGTCAGTCAGTGCTTTGGAGCAAGAGCCTTCTTTTTCTTGATGGTTTTGCTGGTCCCTCACCAGAATTTGTGCATGTTATGGTGATGCAGACAATATAGTGATAATACTCTGGCTTGCACTAATGCAGCATCAGTGAGGGTGGTCTTTAGGTGAACCATGGCTGAGAGCAGATGGTGGTAGGCAAGGAACCCAGCAAGCTGAAAGCCTCGAGCATGCCCTCAGCCAGAAAGGACTGCCCTTTCAACTGACACACAGTAATGAGCTGCGTATGCATTTGTAGTCTGTTGCAATATGAGGTAAAAGGGATTCATTTTGCAATGGTCTAGGAACATGAACATGCGCCAGCTGCATTCCAGCTGTAGGGATTCTGGCTGATGGATGACAATAGTCAGCACAGGGGTAGTAACTTCTTAAAACAATCAAGTTTAACAGCATAAAATTATTTGATCATACCAAGCAATCACAGAACCGTTCATGTTGGATGTGAAGATGCCTTCACTCCAGTCTCCTGCTCAAATCATTTTTTACCTCTGAATTCAGACCCGTTTGTTGGGGGATTTGTCCAGTCAGCTTTCAAAAGTCTTCAAGGACAGAAATAAGACAACTATGAGTTAGGACTTTGCATTTATTCTTTCTGAGTGTCATGATGTCCTTGTTGGCTCATTCCTCCAGCCTCTCCAGGTCCCAGTGGACAGCAGCTCTGCCCTACAGCATATTAATTGGACCATCCAATTTTATGTCCTCTGCAGATGTTATGAGACCTCTTCCAGGTAATTGTTGCAAATGCCAAAGAGGACAGGCCCTGGGATTGGCCCCTTTAGTAGTGCACTGCCATTGACAATGAGGACTTCATTGTAATCACTGTTCTCTGGGTTTGGTAATCCAGACATTTTATGTGCATCCAATTGTCTGCCTATCCAGACTGTAATGTCCTAACTTGAGTGCCAAAGTTTCCTCTCCTGAAGCCTCAGGTTTGTGCTCTGCTGCTTGTCTTCTACACTCCTGTCACATTTGCGGCTCCTTGTAGTCACTACAGACACAGCTGCTGTTGTTTATCACATCCCTGTCCAATTCTTCCTTGCTTGTGAGTAGCAGATCCAGGAGACCATCACCCACCTTTTGGCTATCCACCATCTGTGTTACAAAGTTTTCCTCAACAAACTCCAGAGACTTTCCAACCCTATTCCATCCCACTGTTTTGATCTTTCAGCTGAAGTCAGAGAGGTAAAATTTTCCCAGTAGCAGTGTGAACTGTTATCTGGAGACTTCTAATTGTGTAAAACATTATTGACTTCATCACCTTAATCAGATGATCTCTAACAAACCCATCACAGTGTTACCCTTACTGGGTTGCCCTCAAGCTCCCAATCTCAAGCCCACCTCTGTCTCCTGTTTCTGTATATTTGTCTCCTGTTTCCATGTATTTGTGCTGCTCCTTCATATGGAAGGTAGATCCCTTGCTTTTCTTCACTGTCTGTCTTTCTTAAAAAGGCTCTATCTGTCTGTCACAGATTTGTAATTATAGGAGTGATCCCAGCATGTCCCAGCTGAACTATCCTCAGAGCTCAGGCAAGTCAGTGCATTCCCTTGTGCCTCAGTTTTTCTCCAAATCAGTCCACTTAGATTTCCTGTTCTTCAGTGTACCATGTCTCTGGCACTGTGTTTTTCTGTCTCAGATACCTCAGATCTTTAGAGCATCACAATGCAGTCAGTAATGGTGAGGAAAAGGAGGTCATTTTGGGCCAGGGCAGGAAGTTTTAATTTAGGCTAGGAAGTGAATGAGTACTGCATTTCCTGCAAAGCCAGAGTTAAACACCCAGCCCAAAGCCCAGGAAGGTCTGCAGGCTGGAACCACATGTCCACATGAAGTGCACTCCTCTCAGGAGCCACCAAAGGCAGATTTTCATTTTACAGAAAACTACAGGAATGTAGGGGTTTTTCTCCACAGAAGCAGTTGTTACCAGTATTTTGCACAGAGCCACCTCTATGCCACTGCAAGTGCAAACAAGCTCCCGACACTTGAAGCTTACAATTATATTAATTAATAGTTGATCTATTAGCTCATAAACAAAGTAAAAGGGGTCTCAGGAAAATCCTTTTTAACTTCCTTGAGAGTATTTCAGTAGCTTGACCAGGACATTTATAATAGATATATTTACTGTATTTTACTGTCTCCTAACAAATAACTTTCTGATTAATAATTCTGCTTTAAAACTTGTTTTGGTCTTTCTTTTTCTTCCTCCAGCTCCTGAAGCATATGTCTTCCTTTTTTTTTCTCCTTCTCATTTGGCAAAGGCCTCCCAGCTACATCAAGCCGTTTCAAGTCAGCCAAGGAGATAGACAGAGCCCTGCTGAAGGAGCAGAGCAGTCTCTCTTTGTAAAATATGCTGCCATTTATCAGCAGACAGAGGTTTTTCTTGCAACAAGGAATCTGAGCTAGTGCATACCAAAAGAGTGGCACTGGAGACTTTGTGGTTGGCTGTTGTTTCAGGCACATTCAACGTTTACATAGCCTGAGGGCATAAATGAGCAGGCAGGAGGGAATGGACAGACCTTCCTACAGCACAATTAGGTGACAATGAGCTATCCAAAACAATCAGGAAAGCAGCAACATCAAGTGCTTTCCCTGTGTCTCAGGAGTCCTCCCAAGACTTATTGCATCAGAGGCTCTGTCTATTGCTGGTGCCTCTAGATGGTGTCTCTGGAGAGATGCAGTTGTCAGGCACTCTGGAAGAGGATCCTTTCTGGGAAATTTCTTGCAGCCTGAAATATTGCAATTAGCTCCTGTGGAGCTGGTTTCTGAGCTCCCTGTCCTTACTTAACGCAGGATCCCCAAAACAGAAGAGATGGACTTGCAGGCATTACAGGAGGCATGTGTAAGGGGGATAATTTACAGGAGTAATTCCAAACATCCTCCATCTACTAGATCAGGAAAAGATGAGAAAGGACTCGGGACCTTTCTGCTCTGATTCTTCAAGTCAGTCTTTCTTGACTTTCTCCTTCATAAAGCTTGCCTCACTTTCTCCTTTGTAAAGCTTGCCTCTGAAAAAGGGAAGCCAGGGAGCTGCTCTCCTGCTCTTCCACCTCGGCTCTTTGAATCCATTAGCTCCTTCCAAGGACCCTAATCCTACAGAGCTCTGTTTTACAGGGGACAGATCAGAAAGACGGTTGCAATTTCAAACCAAAAGACATATAAGATTGTCATCAGCCTCTGTCCACAGAAAATGCATTGTGTTTGGATTTCAAGGCATTTGGTAGATGTAAAATTCCACTAGAGACTGTTCTGTTTAGTTAGAGAGACACAAAGGGCAAGGGTGGGTCCTGCACTCACAAGAAGAAATCCAGTGTGTTTTGTCAGCTATTTTACCTGAAGCTCAAATCTATCATTTACACCTGTTCCATTCACTTTTTTCCAAGAACTCATGGTTGTACAAGAACCACTGTAATTCTTCAGGCAACAGCACCCTTAGGACATCTCCTACATCTGTGGGAAGACATAATCTGGCATTCAAGGCATTGTGGTAGAATTGGCATCACCACTGTTTGCCTGAGGCACAATCTTCTTTCTGTGCCTTGCCAGCCTGCTTAGTTTAGCCTCCTTCTCAAAGACAGGGAGCTAAGGCAGTGCTTTTGCCAAAGAGGAATGCAGAAGAAAGCAGAGATTACAAAGATAGAATACCATTGGCCTCTAGATTTCTTTGCTGATGCAGACTGGAGAAATCTATGTTCAAAAGACCTGGGAAAACTGTGCCCATGGTTATGAAAATACATGTGTCCTCAGGATTGCTGTCTTTGTCCCTGTGACCTAAAGCAATCTTTGTCCAGACTGGAGTGGAGAACATAGCTAAAATAGCACATGCAGTCCATTTTGCATACTTTCCTGTGGCACTAGAATTAAATCATTTATAACTGAAATATTGACTGTTGCAGTACAGGACAGTTACAGGAAAGCTGGCAAGGCAGAAATTTACCATCTTGTAGGAATATGAAGTTCCTTCCTTCTGATTTCAAACTTGTCAAGTGGCAAACTACCTTCACTCTCTTTGGGAGGATAATCAAAAGCTTGCAGAATCAGACCTTAAGTTGTTCTTGTCTGGACAAATAAGTGCTGTTGTCAATGACCTCCTACAGCCACCTCAGGAACATGCAGTGAGCCTTGGGTACTTACATGCCCAGAAATCCTGTTCCACCAATCAGGTCATGTGTGCATGAATCTGTTACCAAAATCTATGAGATTCTTCTTGTGCACAAATCTAGTTGTTTATGTTAGAAAATGGGTATTATATGCTCTTTTGGCAATGACTATCTATTTTTACTAAGTGCATTTACAATGTTTAGCAGAAAATAGCAATGTTAGTTTTCATTTTGCACAACAAAATTTTAAAGAATACATTTGGAGTTTTTTCTGCAAGCAGATGTTATTTGAATCTAAGCACTCCTTTAATACAAATAAATAAAAGTAGGATTTTTAGGAGATTATTATGATCTCCAGCTCTGAGGTCCTGTATTACAGAGGTCATTGAATTTCAACAAGTGGTTCCTGCCATGAGTCTGTCATTTCTAGCTGAGCTACAATATTTCATTTAGAGAGACATCTGACCTGGTTTTAAATATTTCAAGTCAGAACTCTCCTTCCACTGTAGGCAAATTTTGTTCCAGTGATTGTTCAGTACCCTCTCTGGGGAAAAAAGAAAAAAAAAAAAGGAAAAAAAGAGTACCACAATTCCATTTCAAACTCATTTTTCTCTTGTTTCAGCCATAATACTATAAAAGAGTATCATCTTGTATTGCCTTTTCCTCACCAGTAGCTTTCATTCCTTTTCCTGCCATTCTGTGGTCCATGACTGAACAGCTCCTCTTGCCTTCACATTTTCCTCCCTGGCAGCAGTGGGACACCACAGGCAGAGGGCTCTGCTTGTGTTTTGCATATTGCTGGATAAGGCAGTTGAAAACAAATTTGAAGATTATCTGCAACAGTAACATATCAGAGAATATTTTGTCTTCCCTGGCCTAAGTTGGTCATCTGAGTGACCTGCAAAGTTAATATAGAGGCCCAAACAGCAGCTTATCCCAGCTAGACTAAAACATCCCCACTGTGCAATGCCTCACCTTGCTATGGTACCTGACTTACTCCATTGACTGCAGCCAGTGCCTGCAGGACTGGCAGACTGCACACAAAAGGTTTATATCCCTTCAAGCTGAACTTCATTTCTAATAAAGATATTTCCTGGAAGGAAAATGCTATGAGCTGCCAACAGAAAATATCTTTGTATACACTAAATTTATTGTCTGGAGTACAAAGCCACTGTACTATACACTATAATTTTCATTCCATAGTTGAAATCTTGACCATAAGGACTCTAATGGATAGCCATTTCCATTTTTTAATAAAGAAAGCACAGAGACTCTGAGAGACAGACATCTAGGAACTCTGGTTTTAAGAGAAATGCCAGAATTGTGACATTGGGGATACACTCCCTTGACCTGGCACCAACATTAATACAATAGAATATGTGATATTCTAATATAGTTTTGACCAGAACTCATAGAAGTTTCTGTAAAATCCTTCTGGATTTCCTTCTTTTAACAACATAGAGCACCCTTGTTTTGTTTTACTTTCTAAAAGATTTATTATGCTTGTTTTTCATCAGAGAGATATATGAAGTTTAACTTTCCCTAGTTTTGTTGGCTGACAATCTCACCTCTTTTATCTTGGCTTCCTGGAGAAAAGCAGCTCACCTCATCATGCTGTAGCATTTGTAACCATAGATTAATTTCAGCTGAATGTGACAGGAGATGGAGACATCAACAATATTTATGTCCTCCAGTTTAATGACTGATAGAGAAGTCCAGCTTAGCACCCATGGGAGGGAAGGTCCACAGGGAAAGGAAGAGCAGTGTGGATGGCAGAGAGCAGTGAATCCATGGGGAAAGGTGCATGGAGAACACACTGCCCAAGCCCCACTGCTCACCCCACTGCTTGTTCAGTGTTCTTAATGCTGTGGTCACACACAGCTTACTCTGTGAACCCCTTCTCCTGCCTACAAATATAAAGTCCTTTTCCTTTTCCAGCTGTGATCACATCATATACCTTGCAGTTATAGTCACTGGAGGGATTATTAGGGAAAAAATGCAGATATTGTTGACTGCCTTTAGATTTTCTTTTAATTTTTTCTTAACTCAATTTTATTACAAAAACAAACAAACAAACAAACAAACCCACCAAAAAAACATGTTCAGACCCACCATACTCTCAGAGATATACCAATGGTCTCCTATGCAGAGTTTGGGGATTTCTGTGCAGGAGTTCATCTTGGAGTTTGTAGGATTTGTAAGACTTTTTCTCTTTTTTTTTTTAACAAAAGCTTAAATAGAATCTCCTGATTTACTCCAAACTGGCAGTGTAGACAGGGAAGTGATACTTCAGCTGTTGTAACACACACTTCAGCAGGACCAGCTCGTACATCATAAAGCACCACTTGCCTTATCTGTGCTGGAACAAGTCGCTCTAAATGCATGAACTATTCTAACAAAAATAGTGCAGACTTATCTCAGAATGCACAGGGGGAAGTCTCACACGTCCTGATGGAAGGGCACAAGGGCTGAAACTTTGCAATGATTTAATCTCAGTTACATATTTCACAAGGTTATAGTTAAGAGCAAATAAGCAAAACCAGAGGATTTTAACAGTTCCATGAAAAGTGGCTTCCCAATTTGTTCAACTTCTGATCTTTACTTAATGGGTAGTCTTGCTTTTTTTTTTTTTTTTAAGAACTCCAGTGGCAGTGTAGTCTGCTGTGGAAGATAAGACCTATACTAGCAATGCAAACAAGCAGCAAAGACATAGCTTTGACTACAATTTTTAAGTCTTCTTCATATATTACAAACAAGTACCATACTGAAAACAAAACAAAATAAAAAAAAAAGAAAACTAAGGGGGAAAAAATTAAGAAGAAGAAAAAGCCCACAACATCTAGGATGCAATGATTTTTATATCATCCAAAGAACAGGGGAAAAGTTTGATTACACTTAAAAAGCCTTGGTAGCACTGAAAATACAGCAAAATCCTACTTGTGTAGCAACAAGGCTCAGCGGCCTCCTTCAAATCTCCAGATCTCTGTGTCCACTGTTACACTGACAGATCTACCATTGCCCAAGAAGAATTAAGGTTAACTGTGAAGCTGGAAATTCAGTGGCAGAGATGGAGTTTCCATCTATGGGGCTGTTCTTGGGAAGACAATGATCCTCTCTGTCCCTTTTCTAGCACCTTTGCAAATTGGAGTATTGCTGGCTGAATGGGTGAGGGGTTTGTATTTTAATTAACTTGTAAGGTCTTAGAAAATGTTTTCATTCTGTGACCTACAGACTCCTGCTACCTTTACTAATAAAAGGTTAAGGAGAATGGGTTTGCAGATGTTATGGAGCAATCTCTGCATATGGAAATGCTAAAGGGGGCTATACTTTTCACTGGAAATTTGTAGGGGTCCAAAAATCAAAAAAGACTGGGAAAAAAGTGTGGCTCAGATCTCATCTGTTCAGATGAAAGAAACTGCTGAAGACTGAAGTGTAGATATGTATTAATATATCATGATATTGTAACTAAAGAGCATTGTACAGCAGCACAATGTTATAACATAGTTCCATCTATTGAGTCTCACCGGGCTGTAGCAATAAAAACATAACAAATGAAGCCAGACTGGGCTGTTTACTTTTAGCTCATGATTTTTAAAATATGTTCTATTTGCAATAGGTGGTTGTTAATGTTTTTAGCAATTATATCCTTGAAATTATTAATCAGAGTTAGAAAACAGCTCCACACACAGGTTTGGCTTAAGAGTAATAGCTGTGTATGATAAAGGAAGCCATGAAGTCATGCAGGGCATCTTAATATGATACATGTATTAGAAAATATTGCATAGATGCAATGTGGCCCCCAAGTGTAAAACTCAAACATATTCTCTCCTCCTCCCTCCCTCTTTCTTTCTCTCTGTCTTTTACTTGTAGTCTCTTTCTATATTTGCTAAAGCTGAAAAAAAATCTGTTTGTCACTAGACTATATGAAAGCCAAAATCCTCTATATTTAAAATTATGAGGTCTAGCAGAAGAGAAGGAGCACATTTTGAGGGAGGGAGATAGGATTTTTTTTCCGTATCAGCAAAAAATATTGGAGGTAGATATCTGTGCAGTTGCTGAGCTTTTGTGTTCTGGGGCTAGGAGACTTGAATATTATTAAGGGATCAGTCACAAAGTGCATCAATCTGGCATGTACTAGAGCCAGATATCTATTTGCCAAAAACTGGAAAAAAAAATCTCAGCAGGCTCACAGCTGAAGAATGGTGGACATCACTTTGATTCAAGAAAGCCCTGGCACAGATATCTTCCTGGATATGGATAACATAATGGACTTTGGGGAGCATATTAAGTCACCCCCTCTGTGACTTGCTAGCAGCTCTGGATGTGAATTATACAACTCTGGATTGATATGTTAAGGACTTAACAATTTCTGTCTGCAGCATTTCCAACCTCTGAGTGAAGTATTGGGTTATATTTTTTCATTTTGGTTTGATGGCAAATTGTGCTATGCTGGGTAATACTTTTTTAAAAGCCTGCAAATAAAAGAAAGTGTAAATTAAGTGGGGTGGGGAGAGAGACTGTGAATGTGTGTGATGCACTGCACTAAATATTTTTCTAGAACAAAGTCACACTTGAAGGCTGGCTTCTTTATTTATATTGTTTGTTTATGAGATCCACGAATGCTTCTTTTCAGCATGAAATAATTTTTGCAGTGGCTTCAAATGAAAATATGTATTCACTAAAACCAGAAAATCAACTGGGAGCTCACCACTGCACTGAGGCCCATTCAGACTAACAGCAACCCAGCACCCAAGGGCTCATTAGAGATTCACCAGGAGCAAACTGCTTGATTGGCTCTGCTCTGGCTGAGTCTGGGGTGGCTTTCCTGGAATTCAGCTGAAAAGTACAGGTGTATGCAACAAATATGTTGGATTTTTGATACCTGACATCTGGTGGGGATTGATACTGACTGACAGGTGTTGGCAGTTAGGGCAGGGGGAGACTTCTGAGAGGTTTCCTAGCCCTATTTGGTTTTAGGATCAGAATTTTTTCTTGATGACAGGACTTGGATTTGATTACTTGAGTCTGATCACATGTGTTCATACACAATGCATTAAAGTTTTATTTACTTATAAAACCAAAGTGGTTTTATTCGTACTAAGTATGAGGTGCACAAGGCAATGGAAGGCCATGTCACTTTCTAGAGTATAATTTGTGTGAAAAATTCAACAACAGATACAGAAAATATGAATTAAAAAATGACTGTGGGCTCCCCAATCTGTGTATTATAGAGACAAATTTTTTATGTTGCTCTGTGGATACTTTGTCTTCTATCCCTGATTTCATGGACCATCATTTTTTATTTCATCCTGCACAGACCATCTCTTAGCCATAATTGCATAACATATGAAAGATACAATATTTGCTTATGTGAGAAAGTAGCATTAGTAAAATAATGATATTTTATACCTAAACACTTTGTCCTCTTTTCTTCTAATAAAAAAACTGGCTGCCTGTAAGAGCACTAGGAAGTGACAGCTTCGAGTTGGAATGACATGACTGGACATCCCCCAAACAGAACATCCATTCATGCCCCAGAGACCACTGGGTTTCAGACGCTGTGATTTTAATAGCAATAGCAAAAAAAGTCACTTTGCAGATGACTTTTTAAAAGATATGATCAAGATCCTGGATATGTGAGGATATTGAAGTGGTGAGAGAAATTTATGCTGGAAAAAAAGATGGATCAAGGAATAGCAGTGAAAGAAGTAGGACTGGAATTATGGGTACAGAGAGCACAGGAGAAGAAATCTTGTCATTTTACATTTCAAGCTGTTTAACTGCCAGACAGGTCTGATTTACTTGGAATAATTTCCCATAAGCATCAGGGAAATAAACAGTATGGTGTGTAAGGCAACAATTAAGAGACTTATTTGGCATGATTGCATAGGTATTAGTAAAGGGTTCAGTTATATAATGGAATTGTAACTGTAACACACAACTTATGAATGCTGTGATTATACTCACAAAAACACTGGACAAACAAGTTCCATTGCCCACCCCTGGCTGCTGTCATTGGCTGAAAAAATCAGAGAATATTTCTTTTTAAAACAGTCCCCTCTTCTACCACTCCACTTGGTCTCCCTTGTGAAACACCTAGTCCGTGGGGGTGTAAACATCAGGAGGGATAAAATGGTCTTTCAAGAGAATTCTTTAAGGTTTTCAGGTCTGATACTCATAATTTACATGAAGAAAAAAAGAGCTATAATGGATGCTTATAAATTCTGTCAGGAATGAAGAAATCTGTTAGCAGCTGAAAGTAACTACCCAGCATTTTAAAAAGCAGCAGTTTTCTATCTTGTTCTGTCACAGGGTCATTGAAAGTCAGAATCTGAAAGATCTTATCCAAGTAGATTTTTGCCATCATCCTGGAGCCAACGGGCCAAGAGGGATGGTTAGTGAGATGGATAATCCTGCCCTCCACACATTATGCAGCCAGGGAGAAGGGCAAGCATTCCAGTGGGAGGGACACTGTCAGACAGCCTTTGTGGAGGTAGTTTTCTGGCAATAAGAATGAATTGGAGAATGAAGTGCAGCACCTGTGATAATGAGTCTTTTAAATCATTATGTCTAAACATTCTTCTCAGCCTTCTAAAAACATGTTTCAGTTTAAGCCAAACAACACCATTCAGCACAATATGTCTGAGGAAGAAAGCCACATATTGTTCTTGCATTTGTCTTTTTCTTTTCTTTTTTTCAGTTATTTAATTTTTTTTAATTTAAGAACACATTATGAAAGGCACAATCATTACAGTAAAAGAACAAGTCCTGCAAACCTTCACACATGTGATTTTAATAGGTGTAGATATGTGAACAAGGATTAGTAACACTCAGCCCTTTCTTAGCATTGGTGTGTGGGCTCAAGTTATGTTCTTGCTGTGAATTGGCAATGAGACACAAAGCCTTTCGCCTCTAGGGCTCTGGTTCAAATGCAGTCTGGGTCATTGGTGGCTCTACACAAAATGAGGGGGCTGTTTCTATCCAATTTCACCCTCTCCCTGTTAAAAGACAGTAGAGAATTCAAGGTCAGAGTGATCTCAGATTCTCTCATCTTATTATGAATTGTTATTTTTCACTTACTATGCTATACTACAGAGCCTGGAGGCTTCTGCCAAGCGTGGGGCATGTCACACTGGTTACTGTGAGAACAGGTGCAGCTCCACTTATTTACAAACACACTCAGTGGAAGAGGAAGATGAGCATAAAGACATGAAGCGCCATGTCCAAAGGACAGTGGCAATGCACAGAGCAGAGCACACCTTTCCCCACAACCTGACTGTGCTACTTCCTTCTCCATCTGCAGCTGTGGGCAAAACAGTGACAGGAAACAGTGTCCTTGGACTTTTGCTTCCCAGCAGGTAGCCTGCATGGCTGTCAACCCAGCAGAGTTTATGGTATTTTTTTAGTAAGGTGGGGATAATATAAAACAAAGTGTGTGACAGATGAAATGCATTAGCCCCAACAATATTAATGGATGATAATATATACGGTAGATCATTTTATCACACCATTTACATGTAAGTTTGTTTGGTGCATTATTTTTGACACAGTGGAAGATTCATAGATCAAGAGAATTGGTGTAACCCAATTTCATATGTTTTGTTGGATCTTGGAACAAAAGTGGATGCATTTTGAGTATACATTAAGCAAGTGCTGCATTAAGAACTTCCTTGCGACACCTGGCACGTACTTTTATGGCTTATTTTGTCAGATTGTTTCTTCTATTCAAAGATTAATTTTCCCACTTGCTGAATTTGTTAAATCTTTGAACATTTCAGCCAACGAAGAGGTTTTCAGATCTGAGTTTTCTCAGGATTAAACACTTCTGTAACAGCAAAAAACGCTACTCAGTCAATACAGACAGACTTGTTTGAAACCTAGCATTTGTTAAACAAAAAAGGTTAAGCTGTTTATAAAGAAAAGCCTGGAATCAAACATGCCATGGCTTTCAAACATGCCATCTGTAACTAAATAGGCATTGGCTCAAGCACTTACAGAAATGCTATTTTATGCTCATTTAAAATTTAAACCAAATATTGGCTTACCATGTATCTGGTTTAAAATCAAGGTATATGCTGTTTCCTAATGTAGGAGAAAGGTGTGACACCCCTTCCTAAGGAGGAGACACCATCTTTGCAGCACCTTTTTGGGGGTCAGTCCAATTGCTGTATCAGGTCAGCACTGTGCAGGCCACTGATGGGAAATCTCCACTCAAGTACATCTCTGTGTCCATTGCAGGACTTCTCCCAATGCATGTGCATCCTCTCACCAGACTTGTCAATTCACACCATTTTTATCAGTCACTCCCCTTGGCAATGATAACACAGAGAAAACTTCCCTGGGACTTTCTATGAGCTTAAATTAGAGATGAGGTGCTGGCATCCTCAAAGCATTCCAGAGCCTGGGTTGTACCCAGTGGCACAGCTGAAAACTGGCACAGCTGTTGGATGTACCAGGTGCCAGGTCCACAGTCCTACCTGTGAGGCACACAATCATCAGGTTTAAACCCAAGTTTTCTACTATGTGCCTGGCATCAACTCCTGCAAGCTCATTCTTCATTGGCCAGACTCGATGACATTCCAAACTTCAACTCAAACACCTACAGGCATTTGCTAATTTCTGTAAAGTCTTTTCCCAGTATATTGGGATTTTTGCCATTTTTAACCTGGAAACAGGATTCTAGTGAACTGTACCTGTCAGGGTTGTGTTTCTCTGAGACTTCAAGGCCAGTATGGAAAATCCCAAAGCCTCAAACACATATTTGGGTAGATTTTCTGGGGGAGTGTTGCAGAGGGCTCTGGGGTGTGAGAAGGAAGGCTTAGCAAGGCTGCTAGTGGGGCTGGTCCCTGGTGTGGCAGTGAAAAGACGGGCCGCCCTCCTGGCTTGGCTCTGCCTCAGGAGCACTAAAGAGCCTGCACACAACTGGGGACAAGCCTTCAAACTTCTTCAAGTTCACTCATTTATAAAAGCAACTAAACTCTAAAAATAAAATAAATCCCAGACTAATGAACAAAGAGAAGACAAATGCTTAAAGAAAATGAAAAGGATAAGGGATTTAAAGCTATATCCTTGTTACCTTTGTTTCTCCTCCAGGAAGTAATAATTTTTGATCATCAAGATTCCTCTTCCATAATAAGGTAAAACATCAGATTATAAAGAACGTTTTTTAATGAGAATTCAGGGACATTTCTGGGCTGGTTGAGAAGTATGAAAGTATTTAACCTCAGTTCAATGGACTGCCCTTTATTAACATTTTTCTTCTAGTGCCACTCACATAACTGCCCTTTCACAAGCCCCGTCTCAACCATTTGGTACTTATAACTTGGTTTTAGCCAGAGGGTGCATTACAGAATACAAATCAATCATTGACTTTATTTCTTGTGACTAAAGGATTTCATAGACAGTATCTTTGTGGACAGAGCTACCACTAAGAAAACAGTGCTTAATGATTAAAATGTGTCCATTTTTCTCTCCATTCAGCAGTAAAACTGTCAGAAGTGTTTGGAAGCCTGTTCAGTGAGTGATGTGGCACTGACAGTGCAGCACACCCCTGCTCAGCTGAGCACATGCATATGTAAACAACTCTGCTATCAAACACTGTGCCTTGTCAAAGATTAAATGTGTCTTTAGGGAATGGGAACAGTGCCATGCTAACACCTTAGCAATACAGGCCAAGTGGCAGGACACTTGGCTTCCTATCAGTTTGTCAAAGCCTCCCTTGGAAACATTCTTCTGGAATCATGAGAGCATCCCTGTCATGGGTTTCTATCCACTGGCTGTTCCCAGTGAGCTGCCAGTGCTCCACACATTGCCAATGTTAGCAGTGCTTTTGTCAGGTGGACACTTGCCCACTAGGAAATGGATTGAAGCCACCCATGTACTTTAAATGTGGCACTGTCTGAGCTCCAAGTGCTAATGAGAGTTAATGACATCAAGTCTGATCTGGTCTGGAGTCTTGTAGGAGCTGTATCCATGCCTCCCACTGTTACCTTAGAGGGTTCTATCCTGCCTCTCAGTATGTAATGTTTGTACTACACCTTAATGCAAGAGGAATATATTTGTATTTCTACATTGCACAAGGGAAACAGAGCCAAGCTAGAACAGAGCGTAGCAACACTGTTTATGTTTTAACTTAGGAAATTATGGTGAAGTTGATGAAAAACACTGATGAGGTTTTGCTGTTCATGTAGAACAGCCAAGTTTTATCCCAGAGACTCACATTCAGTTAAGTGCATTTAGCTCTGTCTGCTATTGGAGGGTGTAGAATGGATACCAGCTGCACCTCGGATGTTTTGGAGTGCTGACACTTCCAGAACGTTTTGTGAATTTTAGCTCAACAATTTTGACAGAGCAGAAATTCTCAGGCACGGTGATGAGAAATTCTGCAACCCAGTGGACATGCACTAAACCCTGTCCCCCAGCCGTGGGGCACAGAAGAACTTCTTGAAATAAAAGGCTTTTCTTACAGGGCTCTTCCCTTGCCAGTCTCCTGATGCCAACATTCATTAACATCCCAGTGCAGAAGCACTGTACCTGGTACATTTGGATGCATGGCCAGTGCTCACCCTGCTTGGGCACACCAGAAACTCTCAACAGCAGCCAAGAAAAACAAGAAGAAAGAATGTCCATTAGGAGATACTTTGTAAGAGTTACAGATTCCCAGAGCAGCACCAAGTTTTGAGGTTGAATCCTTGGGTTTCTATCTCTTGTCTTATTTTACAGACATAAGCTCAGACAGATTTGCAACACTTAACAGGCAGAAGTCAGTAGATTCTTGACCTCCTTGATGTCAGTGGATTTTGCTGCTATTATTCATGGAGCCAAGATTTAAGTCCATTTTAGCACTAGATGAACTGAGGTACATAGGGCAAGACACTTGTGACTAAAGGCAATGCATTTGCCTCTGTTTTTCCAGGCATGTTGGTGACACATCTCATAGTCTCAAAGCATTATAGCAGGAATATGAGATTTAGGCCTTTCAGACAGGAAGGAATGCCGTGGCAACAAATGCAGCAGTAAGCACAGCTTATGAGAAATGCAAAACAGGTTAACAATAACTGTCTTTATCAGAAGAGAAGACACATCTAGAAGCAGGTGTGAATATCAACTCTCAGAGCAGGAGGTAGTCTTGCAGTCTTGAATACTCAGCTAGAAAATTTAGCATGACATTAAAAAAGCTGCTGTTTTGTTGTTGTCCATTTATTTTGTTGTTTTCAGTTACTAATCTGAACTGCAAAATCATTTTTAGTAGTAGTAGTAGTCATGTTGTTTGCTGAACAGTTCTTTCTAAACCTTAGGGTAGTGTACAATGAATTAAGACACACACACATATACACCTGCAAACTATTCAAAAATCCACAAAGAAAATTTTAAGTAAATACATCAAGGAAGAAACTGGCCTCACATCCACCATTCAATCTTTCACCACTGTGTCTTAAATGAGAAAAAAAAGAGAGCCACAAACTTTGATTCTTGCAACCAGCAGAATGGTTCACACAATGGGTTTTTTTTCACTTAAGGAGTCTCTTGTTTTAGCAGTGAAAAGAAAGAATGGTTTGCTTTTGCCATTCATGTATGACACTATTTTACAGCTCACAGCTAGCTGCATGCAGACTTTAGTAGATGCACAAGGAGGTGTTCATTACCTAATGCAAAAGTTTAAGCAATCACAATTTAGCAGAATCTCTTGGCCCAGGTCTCATTAGCCTGGGAGTTCCAATTCCCCTGGAAGCACCTTGTTGAAGCAGACAGCTTGCCTCTTCCAGCACATCAGCTCTTCCTTTGTACAAAGGATGTTACAGGAGAATGATTAGATGGAGGAGGATTTTTCTGCTAAGGAAAGAGCTGGCAGAGGGGGATGTTATAGTAGAATATAAAATCATGAATGGCACATGGAAGGCAAATAAGAAACGGCTGTTTCTTTTGCTGGCCCTAGTTCTTGCATGAGGCAAGCAAGTGGTATGTTCACCAAAAATAGCAAATGTTTTGTTGTACTCCTTCACAGAGTACAGACTGAAGCAAGAAACTTCTTGCCACAGAAGTTTGTGTGCAAGAAGTTTGCACAGATGAAAAAAAGGAGACTAGATAAAGTAATGGTATTAAAAGCATTACAAAAATTAATGTACCAGTAAATCTTGATATGCCCTTCAGCCTTGGGAAGGCTTGAGCTGCTGGAAGCTGAGTGAATAAACTTGGGACATATAAATGCCGGGATACATTTGCCCTGTTCTTATGCCCTTATCTGGGCACCTGGTATAGCAAGAACTCAGACCTTTGGCCCGACCGTGTTAGACTGGTCTCGTGTTTGCACCTCTGCCTGGTTTGTGCTTATCTGCAGCCTCCTGGTAAACTTCTGTACAGCCTCCCCCAAAATGTCTTTTAAGAGCTTAAAGTATCATGAACTTTTACCTAGCAATCTGTGCAGATTTCTTGAACTTTAGAAGAAGCTATAAGTAATAACATTTGCTGAGGAACACAGTAAGATAGAGTCAAACAGGCCTAAGTCTTCTAAGTGTCTGTATGTGTGTGCATGTATGAGAAGGAGAGGGAGATGAAGAGAAAATATGTGCATGTGAAAGTAACTTTGTGTATAAACCAGATATTTTCCATGACATGTGCTGATGAATTGAATTCTGTTAATTTATAAACTACATTCAGAGCTGGTAGAATTTTTGCAGTGTTTCATGATCCTGTGAAAGGACTGGAAAAAAATCTGTTCCAATTTATTCCACGTTCTGCAG
This sequence comes from Lonchura striata, assembly GCF_050655825.1. Lineage (NCBI taxonomy): Eukaryota > Metazoa > Chordata > Aves > Passeriformes > Estrildidae > Lonchura > Lonchura striata. The sequence goes on along the minus strand of NC_140708.1, from coordinate 32,375,499 downwards.
TGATTTTCTAACTAACTGTGTGTGAATTATTATATTTCGATCTGTATATAGAGCACTGAGCACTCTGGCTCCAGCCCAGACAAGCAGTTAAAGGAAATGTCCTGCTGAATTCACAGACTGTTTGCATTCTTAAAGTTAAGCATGTGCTTAAGGGCTTTGCTAGATCATAACCAAAGATCTCAGAAGCAGTTGGCAAGACTGATACCACAGAGAATAGAAGAAGAGGAAAACAGCAAGAAAGATGTCAATAGATATATTGACATGAATTTGGAATGGTGCTTAGCATTTGAGCGCATTAAGGAAAAAGAGATCTAAAAAGCTCAAGAAGAGTATTTGAGAGAGTGTGTTGACTTCTAAAAAACCACTTCTTTCTAACAGCCATACATCAAACACTGACTTTCAAAGGAGAGAAACATTGCAACGTGTGTTGCACCATTCTCATTGTATTATTTTGCTGTGTGTAACACTGCAGCAATTTTCAGCATACAAATTCTTAATCTCATTTTGGTTCTAAAGCACTCACAGATCACATCATTGCTGAATGGGCATCTCCAGAGATTGTCCTTTCAGAGCAGGGGCAGCTACAGCAGGTTGCCTGAGTGGTTGGCTGTTTCCAGGGATGAGAATACCACAGTCTCTCTTGACACTTTGTTCCAGTGTCTGACCACCTTTACTGAGACTTTGGTATCTTCTTCCAGTGGTACAAAACTCCTGTCAGTACTCTCATAAATGTTTAGACCTTCTTCCTATACACATGCTCTGCTCTACCAAAACAGGTGGGCCCCAAGATTTCGAAGGGATTAGCCATAGGACTGTAAAATAGACATGAGTGCTTTCAGCACTTTAGGTGGCAAGTCAAAGTGAGTTGGTCAAAGTTGTTGTAAAAATGGAAAAAACCCTCAAACTACATACTGCAGAACTCACAATTTCGTGACACAGGTATTGCAATGTGTGTGCACATTTTTTCCGCTTGAAATTTAGAGGAGTATTATTTCTTAATCCTGGGTCAGATTGAAAAATTTTCAGTTTTAGCTGTGGTAGTGGAGGGCTTTTAAGGATTCACTCACATTCTGCTTCCTCCCCTCCTTCCCCCTCCCCCTTAAATTTAAGAGCATTTTCTCACTGATTCTGATTTCCATAACAGCCATAATTTCACTCTTTCTTTTCAAAAGTTCAAAGCTCCAGTACTGGTAAAGTGTATACGGATAAGATTGAAGCCTTGGAAAACAGCAAAACACATGAAGGCAAAGGTGCATGATAAAGCAATTTATCTGTGGCTTTGCAGTTATTACACAGATAACATTTTGATATGTGTATTATGTTTAGTAACTCAGTATCTATGTGCATAATAGACAATTTTTTAGTTAGAAGTTTATCTTCCAAAACTGTACCTCGTTTTTCAATGAGTCAGCTGGTTACAGTGACTCCTGCAATTTGTGAAGTAAATGCATTTATGTATTATGGTATGAAATGTGCTTCATTCATTTCTGCGCCGCTGTTTATTTATGATAATACTTCACAGGAGATGAGTGAATATTCTATAAAACCTTTCAAGAGGTCAGTGTAGCCTTAACTATAGTGTCTTCACTCTGCACTGACTGACTAGTAAATCTTTGTTGAGGGACGAGGTGGCTGGGGTTTGTATGCTCACCATGACCTGCATGGATTAATGGAGAGCAAAGGTTCCAGTGAGTGTGTTTGTGCAAACATATAACTACAGGAACCTTCAGGCATCCTGAAAACTCATCTTCTTCCTCAAGGATTTGAAAAGATCGGGAGGAGGATTAAAGGAGTGGCTAATAGATAGAAAAATATTACAGTTAAGTTAACTTCTAATTTTCTGGGCTTGCTAGCAAAACAGAAATTGTTATTGTTTAGTTAGCATGAAGATGCTGTGGGGTATTTGCATCTTTCCCTGAAATAGGGCATTTGGAAAGTGGTTGAAAAAAATCATTATTTTGGTTCTGTGTGGATTTAAAGACAGAAAACAATTGATCTGCCCTCAAGTCCACAGCTATCTAAGGAAGGGGAACATAATATTGTCTATATTGTACATAAGTGGCTACAATATGATTTTAAAGTGAAATTACTAGCATCACTTGAAAACTTCTTTCTTTCTCTGCTGGTGCCAAATTTTCAAAACATTTCAAGCACACAAAATCTATTCCATTTTTTCAGAGCAATCCAGATGCTACCAGAGTTGCCATGGCCATCCATCTCAGCAGCCATGCTGCTTCCAATGTTTTGTTGGGATCACACAGCAAGGTAGAGGGGCAGGGACTTTCAGTGAATGATTGACTTAGGAAGTTTTCCTGGCACCAGCTCTCCTTCCTTTGCACAACATCCCTTGAATCAGGCTTAGCGCCTTTTTGAAACAGCCCACCACAGGGTAAAAAACTCAACTGGCAAAAAATGTGAATAGCGCTCCAGTGGTTGAGTGAGCTGAACTGCCTGACTGAAAAGTGAGAACGGAGGGGGAAGAAAGAAGAGAGAAGAGAGCCACTATGTTAGAGCCACTTTCTCTTGAAGTCTTATCCTACGAAAAAACTCTAGGTAAGTATACCTGCAGGCAATGAAACTCAGGTCTGTTTTTCTCAAGTGCTCAATACTTCTGCTAACTCCCATGGTGACACCTTAACAGTCAGATTCTCAAAAGGACTTCGTCTTCAGTGAGCACCCAGGGTGCTGAGGCCTTTAAAATTTCTGCTCTTTTCCTTTGCTGCCTACTTGGGAAATGAGATTTTTGTAAAATTCTGGCTTTACTCAATAAGTAAAGCTTCTTAGTTAACTCCACTAGCTGGGGGAAAGAAATGGATCTTTAATACACTCTACCAGTATTTGCTAGAGCACTCCAGGTTGATTATAAAGTGTGTCTGCATGAAGGAAGCTGGTGTCTGTATTTCCCTCCAAAGCCAGTGCAGAGTGCAGGGCATGAAACACCATGAGATGATGGGTCAGTCTGCAGGTCATGGCCAGCAAACACAACCCTTCCCTGAAAATAATTTCTTTCTCTCTCTAGCTCCAGGCTGGGTAAAAGTCCTGAAAACCATATTCTGAATTTTGATGAAATTGTACAGTGCGTGAATGCAAGAAGATGTAAAGACACTCTGTCCAAGGACTCCAGGAAATTATGCAATCTAGAAACCATTTACTACTTGTGTGTTTTACCCTTGGATTTTGCCAAGGTGCTTAACTCTGCTTTATGGACTTCCTATTAAACTTATCTCATTGTAAACCAGTGTTTCTTTAGGGAGGGGAAAACGTTTAAACCTTAAACGATTTAAATCAAAATCGGTGAGGAATTTTACACACCGGGAAGCTGCACCAGCTAGTTCTAAACAAACACACCCCACTCTCACTGGGGCAGCATTGGCTGACGAAGGCTTCACCACTCCCACCTCCATTCACCACAGAGCGGCGGGCAGGGAAATGTGCCAGGGCCTCAGCTACTCAAGTGTAAAATCTGGCGTATTATCACAAAGGCTGAGAAAGGTAGTGGAATATAAATTGGGGCACCTAGATGTAGGATGCAGACTCTGTCACTTTGGTGGTGTGACAGCCTCTGACGAAACCTTTTCAGTGTGATTTAGCTGAGGAAAGAGCAGCCTTGCAGGCAGCCATCCTTCATGGGCGATGAGCAGGGTGGGGACTTAAGAGTAACTGCAGTCCCTGCACCCCTCCGACCACAGGCTCCAGACTTTGTCCTCTCTCCTTGTCCTTGATTTTGGCAGGCAGACAGAGAGAGGAGAGCACGTGGGTGAAAAGGCAGAGACAGCCTGTTGAGGCTTGGCCTCCTGCCCTCAGAGCTGGCGTGGTGGTGCCACCGCTTTGCAGCTCTTACCTCTCCTCTGCCTCCACACTGCTTCTCCTTGCTCATTAACACCCCCTGACTTGCTAATGAGCATTAAACTGTAATTTAGAGCATCCAGGAGAGTGGGAGGAGAGGGACGGGGCAGAGAAGGGCTGCTCAGCTCACCTCTTTGGCCCCACAAGCTCCTCCCGGGCAGCTGACACTTCAAGTCTGGGATGGTGTTCAGAGCTTCCCAAGCAGCTCCAGGCCCGGGCAGGGAGCCTGGCTGCTGCTCCAAACTTCCCTTGGGGGTGAGGAGCTGTCTGCCCCTATCACCTCCAGTGTTGTCCATCCATCACAGGACTGTTTCCCAAACTGTTGGGGAAGGTTGTGTGGGAAGGGTGGCCCTGCTCAGCTGTCCTTGCTAAGCTGTGGCACCCAGGTCTCCCTGCTTGGGGCTGATTCTGTAGCCAAAAGCACTACAAAATGCATACACATCCTCAATTTTGCATGAGAAAAGCCAGTGTTGTGCAACTCTCTCTCCAAAATAGGATCCAATAGCTCTGTTTACATGGCCTCAGGCTGATGCTGGCTAGGCCATAAATATCTCACAGCCTGAGCCATGGGCATGCTGGAGCCTGTTTTGGGGAGGAGGGGGATATCTTCATTCCAGACATTGCAAACCAGAACAGCTCCCCTGCTATCTGAATTTGCTGCTCCCTACTTACTATTAATTTGTCCCTTCCTGTAGCTGATTTGTACCTCAATTTCCCTCCTATCTTTCATTTGTTGTGTTTTGTCCTACGGAATGGTGCTTAAAGACTGATTCCTGGCCTGGCATTGGCTAGTGAATATCCAAACGAGATATCATAGTCTTCCCTTTAAGACTTCAAGGATCTGCATCTGAAAAATTAGCTTATTTTATTTTTCTTTTTTCTTTTTTTTTTTTTTTCTTCCCTGCTTCGAAATCCTGGAGGATAAGGTAATGTGGTCACAGCACTTGTGAACGGATATCCCTATCTCAGGGAAAATAGGGACAAAAAGGAGACTTCTGATCTTGACTTTCTAATGAGAACTATTTATCAAAGATGCATGTTTAACTGGAGAAGCAGTTTTGACCTCCAGTTAAAAATATTTTTGACATATTTTTTCAGTGTATTTAACCAAGGCTAAGATGTGTCAAGAAAGTGGAAGGAAAGGTAAGTGTAAAATGGGAATGAAGGCAGCTTGGAGAGAATGACAGGGCAGCAGACTGAGGGGACACGTAAGCCCAGAGTCTGTCCAGCTTGTGACCACACCAGTGTCTGGATCAGGGCACAGGCCACAATTAAAAATCTTCCAGTGGATCCTTCATGAGAAGGTGTGAGAGACAATAGCATTTCCTGACCGCACTGATTCCTGTGATCCTGTGTGGTCTTAAGCTCATTTATATGGAACACAGCAAGCTACATAACCTGAATTAATGCTGTGAGACAGAAATGAAGCCACTAATGGACAAAAGGAAGCATGAGTCTAATGGTTCAAACACAGAGCTGAGGAGTCAGGAGACCAGAGCAGTTTTACCTGATTTAGCTACTGACTCATCTTGAGAGACTGTGAGGAATTCACTAGTATCAAAACTGTTGCTGATTTTGGTTTGGTGTCCACGTTTTCTGAGGTTATGGTCATTTTGATCACTTAGACCTGAGTTACTGAGTGCCACGGCTGCCTCATCTGGAGGCTGTGAGCATACACTCATTCATGATAGTGCAGCCCTCTGAACCTCTCGGGGGGGAAAGGGCATAATATTATAATTTAAATAATTTACTTTAAACCTTAGCTCAAGGGACAGCATGGCTATTAAGTAATGGCCTTTGTAATCTAGAAAGCCTTCCCTGAGATGGATCCTGTACTTAACACGTCACCTGGCAAAGCAGAGAACAATTTTCCTCCACTTACCTTAACAAGGCAAGTAAGTCTTTTACTCACCACACCACAGGCAGGCTGGATGCTTTGATTGAGATGTCCCCACACGGGCTGTATAAAGGATGACTCAAGAAAAGTTTTGTTAATCCTAAGAGTCTCCATCAGGCTGTTCTGCGGTATCTGTGCATTGCCACTGGTAGCCAGCTTGGGGCTCCTGTCTGCCCATCGGCTTCTGTTGCACCAAACACGAGGTCACACATAGTCATATGTTAAAGGTTTAATTACAAAGGAACTGTCAGCTTCTGCAAACTTGTTTGTGGGTAATTCTGTTGAGGATCATTCTGCTTCCAGGGGTAAATTGGGTGGAATTGAATCTCTAACTTCAAAAAAGGCTGTGTTTAGGGACAGGTTTGGTGCCTGTCATGCTGTCACAAGTGACACTAAGAGTAATTGGCTTGCTTCAAAGTTGTGGGGCATTTATACAGGCACACAGCTTATGTAGTGGTTCATGGGGGAAAAAAGAAAAGGAAAACAAAACAAACTAACTAACCAACCAACCAAAAACCCCTGAAGTCTGTGGATAAACAATTTGCTTTCAGAGGTAAGGTGAAACAAGGTTCTGACCCAAAAATACCTATTGAAAATTTTCTTGTGAGGCAAGTTTGTGAGGTATGTGTAGTTGAAAGCAACAAGATGAGTGCAGCCATGAACTCTGTCCTCCCTGCATTTTCCAGTGGTGGGCATAGCCTGGGACATGCTAGGAGGGAATTTATCCACACCAAGGATGAGTGCAGCCACAACTTATGTCTTTCTCCACAGCACTGGGTACTGATTTGTGTAAGAGAGGTCACTTGCTGAAGTATATCCTGTCTCAAGCATGATCTGGCATGGCACTGCCTGTATGTTTTCTCAAGCAAAACTCTCACTGACATCAGTAGAAGTCTGACTTCAGAGGAACCTGAATTTCTGCCTATTTAATCTGATTCAAGCCTTTCTACATGAAACACAAGGGACTGATAGAGCCTCTCCACCCTGGGAATCATATCTCCCCACACCACAGCTGAACGTGCCCCAAGGTCTGCTGTGGCAAGTCTGAGCCATTTTCAAAATGTTGGTGGAGTTTCACAGCCTCGAGCAGTCATTATTGCACTGGGTCATACCCCTGAGGTAAATTATTAATAATAATAATATGTTATTTTTGTTAAACCTGACATCTCCTTTCATCTCAGCCCCATGCTTATCAGGAGCTCTGCAACAACAAAAAAGGAAAGTTTTATTTCCACATTTCCATCCCTTCGTCTCATCACGCCACGTCTGCTTTGGGGAGTGAAGAGTAATCTGTGGAAAGCTTTCATGCTCTCAAACCTACCAAAACATGCAATATTAATTGGGATTATTAATTGTATTTACTGCACTAGCAAGTCTAACCTTGTTAGAGGCCAGTGTGAAGATGTGGGATCATTTCTGTCATTTGGAACATCCTGCATGCTACCTCCTCTCAGAAATCAAAAGGAAGATTACCTCACTTTTATTAATCATCCTTTTTCTTACAAGATTTTGCCTTTTGTTTAGCTGCACTTCACAAGGAGAAGGTGTGTTTTCTGTGCTGCTTTGAGATCTTGGCAGTTAATGGAACTCTTTGATTTTTAAATAAGAGTTATTCCTCTGAGTGTACAGTATAAACCTAACAGGCAAGGGACTGTGCCTTTAAGTTCATCAGTTTTCCCAGTGCTGTACTGGAAGGATTGGACTGAAACTTTAAACATTTCTAGCCATACCTAGCATATGTATAATTTATAAGCCACACACCGTTTTCTGTCAAATAGGCGATTGATCTGACTCGGATCTCGTTAATTATCCTCCACATACATTATACGTTAACAGATCTTCAGTATACTGTGTATCAATATTAATAAGATTATAAAACACTATTGATAATTAGGAAGAGAAAGAGACCAGGCCTTTGATTCACTCTGTTACTAACGCCCCTGCATCTCTAGATTAAAAAGAGACCACTTTTCGTTTAATAATATCAGATCAGTACATCCATCTTCTAAAAGGCTTTATTAAGAGAAAGCTAAGATTTGCATCCCTATGCAAGGGGCTATTTGAAATTGATTATGGAAGCATCATTGATGTGTGAGAAATTTGTTTCTCTGTCTTGTCTAAAGGGGGACCTAATAGGTGGGAGGGATTTAAGGTGGAGCACTGCACTCTTGGATCTTTGATCAGGAAATTTCTATTTTTCTTTGTCAGGCTATATTTGGTAAGCCAGATTGTCTTGTTTCAGAGGAAATTAAATGGGATGTCATATTTCTTCCTTTAAAAAGTAACAACATCTATGTTATCACACTCTAAAAGAGAATGGTGGAATTAAATAAAATATTTATCTTTAAATTATGTGGGTCAGATTTTTTTTCATTCCTTTTTACAGTTTTCCTTTTTCTTTTATTTTGCTCTGACCTGCCTTTAATGTTTCCGTTAAGCTAGTTTGCAACAAGCAAACTAGAGCAATGAGTTGCTAGTGAGAGCTCTGAAACTTCATATCCAAATTGAATCTGGTAAACTTTGCTTTCTTAGAAATTTTGTACTAAAAGGGAGGGAAAATAATTGAAGGATGACAGGGAACATAGCATAATTTCAGCTTACCACGTGACTGATCCTCCACTGGAATTCTGTAGTGTACCACAGTGGCTTGGGAACCAATGCTCTGGCCAAGCCCAGGTGCTTTTTTTAACACCTTAGAAAAATTCTTTGGAATTCAAGCATGAGACCTGATTTTGCCTTGCTGCTAATGTCCACTACTCACTAAAGAATTTATGTCACTAATCACCCGGTCATTGTCTTCATGAAACTTCAGAGCAGCTCTTCCCCTGATGCAGCCAGGCAGAGTTCTCAGTCTCCCTCCCTGCTCTGGAGCAATTCTGCAAGGCATCCTTCCTACTGCTGTCTCCCTTGGGCTGGCCAGAGTTAGGAAACCTCATTCCAACCACCACACATATTTTAAGTGTCATATCCTGCAACCCTATAGAGATGAGATTTCTAAAATACCATGTTCAGGACCCCACAGCTTCTGCACAGGGGTGCTCGTGTTGCTGTGCAGAACAACAGGCTCTAGTGGAAAATACCCAGTGTAAGCAACAGAGGGAAGCTGAGAAAAACTGCCCTCCCTTGGACAGGGTCTTGGCTCAGGGAAATTTCACACATGTATTTCCCTGCAAAGTAACCCAGTAGATTCTGATTTCTCATGGCAATTCTGCAAAAACCTAAATAAAACCATCAATTTATGGCTTCCAGGAAATCTGCCCTATATATAATCTTTCCATTCCCTAGAGCTCTGTGATTTTCAAACATGCTGGGACAGATCACGGTTTGTAGGACTGTGGAAGGGACCCTGAGATGAGGGTGGTCCCAGGCTGCTGTGTCCACGGCAAAACCTTGGGAAAGTCCCTTCATCTGCCTGGGACATCCATCATACTTGTGAGGGGTCACAGGAAATGCCTGGGTACAACCATGGGATACAGGGCAAACACTCACAGTACCTAAAATGCCAGTGGGACTCTTCTGTCACCCATGTCAACTGGAGCAAGGCCACCAAACAGAGTCATAGCATTTAAATTGCTCATTTTGCCTCATCTCATTCCATGTGAAATTGGGAAAGGAGCAGTCAGCTGAGACATAGAGGTGGCAGGGCATAAGGAGAGATGATGACCTGCTGGAGGAAGGCTAAGCTGAGAGCGGGTACATAAACCCAGATCAAAATTTATGTATGGCATACATGAGCAGCATAAAGGGCTTTCTTTGTTGCTACAAGTGTAGGCAGAACAATGCCCAAGAACTGTTCTTTTTTAACCACTTGGATGGTTGTGCCCTTCTTCTTTCTTGAGGGAGCCTTGAAGGAAACTGTAGAAAGGACAGCAAGAGACAACAATGTGAAATGAAGCCTAAAGGCTTAGAAAGACACGGAATAAACCAGTGGAAGTGCCATGAGATAACAAAAACACCTCTAATTTTACTTCCTGGTCCAGGAAACTATAATGGCTGGCAGATTTTCATGAGATTCCTGCAAGTCAGGTGGTTATCAGGGCAGGAAGACTGGTCTGTGCCAGCCTCTAGCTAAAAGCTTGCTGTCCTTTCTCTCTTCCTGGATGCACCGCAGTGCAACTTCCTGAGCTGAAGTTCATTTCTGGTGGCAGGCTGTCCCTTGTCACATGGGGCATGAGCCTGGGACCCTGAGCCATGTCACATCCATTCACACTAGTGTTTTCATACAGTTCAGGCAATAAATAACTTGCTGCCTGTTCCTGGAGATGCACCACTGCTGTGTGCTGTGTATGCTGTGTATGTTGTGTGCGAGCACAACAGCACTTGCATGCACAAGGATGTTTACAAAAGGAGGCAGGGAAGTGCCTAAGGTATAGGTTTCTTATGAAGGAGGGAGTTAATTCCCTTAGGCCCAGAGACACTCCTTTAATTTCTTGTGTCATTTCACAAAAAAGCACATGGGGAAACAAAACTACTTTCATTGAAAATGTAGAGAAGTAAAGATATTTACAACTCTGGAAGCTGGCTAGAAAACCCCTGAAGATCCAGTTCATATTCCATTGGGAATATCCTAAGTTAATACATGCATGTGAATGTATTTCCCAACAGAAATCCAAGAAAAGGAGAAAGTACATAGAAATGTGGTGTTCTCACCTGTCTTTGACATTAGTTCTTTAATGCCAGGCTTGTCCTCTTGGCTGCTGTGCAGTGCAGTGGCTCAGCAAGCCTGTCAGACTTCAGTCAGTCTCTGAGGTGTGATGCTGCTCCACAGATGCCTTCAACTGTCTGGAACCAGGGAATAGAGGCCAGGAAAAATGCCTCAGCTGGTTGGTGCAATGTATGGGACAAACATATACTGAGATCATGGTGAAATGCTTGTCTACCACCTTGTACAAATGAAAGATCTCTTGATATAATCAGGGCCATAGATGGGGCTGTCAGCACAAGAAGCAAACGGTTTTGATGGCCAGTCTTATCCATCAGGCAAAATGGGTGTTGAAGCTGTACTACCCCAAGTCATGGGTCCTCCCAGCTTTGGGCTCAAATGTGTTATGGGAAGAGCATGGAAGACTTTGTTTCATCTATGGCCTTGCTGTCTAGAGCTGTACAAAATCTCTGCCTCTGCAGCTCTCAGGCTGGGTTTATTAATTAAGAATCAAAAGAGGGAGGTGAGGAGAAAATATGCATGATTCCTGGTATCATCACAGCATATGCTGAAAATGAGATCCTTGGAGGCAGTGGCAGCAGTCAGTATTTAGGCAAATTAGGGCAGTGGTTTAATGCATCAGTGCCTTCCTGATGAATCATAGAATTGTTTGAATTGGAAAGGACCTTAAAGACCGTCTGGTTCCAACCCCTTGCCATGGGCATGGACACCTTCCACTGCACCAGGTTGCTCAAAGCTCATCCCACCTGGCCTTGAACACTCCCAGGGATGGGGCACCCACTACTTCTCAGACAGGCAAACCCTCTAGTGGCTCACCACCCTCACAGTAAAGAATTTCTTCCTGATATCTAATATAAATTTACCCTTTTTCAGTTTGAAGCTATTTCCCCTTGTTCTATCACTACATACACCTGTAAAAAAGTCCCTCCCCAGCACTCTTGCAGCCCCTTTAGATACTGAAAGGTGCTCTAAATTTTCCCTGAAGCCTTCTCTTCTCCATGCTGAACAGCTCTAACTCTTTCAGCCTGTCTTTGTAGCAGAGGTGCTCTAGTCCTCTGCTCATCTTTGTGGTCTCTTCTAAACTCCCTGCATCAAGTCCACATCCTTCTTATGCTGGGGACCCCAAAGGCAGATGCAACAATCCAGGTGATTCTCATGAGCACAGAGTAAAGGGGGAGAATCACCTCCCTTGGCCTGCTGGCCACATTTCTTTTGATGCAGCCCAGGGTATGGTTTATGGTGTGGAACCATTATGGTGGAAATGGTGAGAAGGATCCATTAGATGATGCTCCAGGTGTCTGCATAGCCCAGAGCAATTATTCCATGGCTCCTTGACATGGTACCTCCAGACAGCTCCATTGTGCCAGGATTTGCATGTTATTAACCTGCTCAGTGTTAGTACATCAGAAGAATTAGAAAATAAAAGCAAAATAATATCCCCACTTGAGCTTGAGCATGGTAGACTATTTTTCAAGCCTGGCAACATTTTAGTTTCTATCAAATAAGAACATTTGCTTTTCTGTTAAGTGGGGAAACCCTGCAGATGAATGTGCAGCGTGAATAAAAATAGCAAAACCTTGGTGGTTCCACACTTAAGAAAAGCAATACTTGGGCCACTTGAAACAATAAGGGCTGGCTCCCAGCTTGCAATTTTGTCTGACAAATTTCAGAGAGAAGGGTTTTTTCCTCCCCTCCTCTAGCCCTGAGACATACTGCAAAAAAATGCACACACACGAGCCGTTGTCACAGGGAATGTACCAGCCTTCCATTAACATTGCTCTCTATAGGATGGTGGTTGGCAGGAGTGCTCATTTTAAAATCCAAAGGCTCATGTCTAGTGCTCCAGCCCTTATTCCCCAGAGTTTTTTCAAGCCACTTGAGCCACTTGTCTGGAGCCTGCTTGCTTTGATCTCCTTCTGCATCGAACGTGTCTGGAGAGAGCTCTGCAAGGGGAAAGCATGAATCGAATTGTGCGCTCCCATCTCAAATCTTGCCCATTGCAAAGCCATACCAGGAAATTGAGGAAATGTTCCAGGTTTAAGCTTTCTACCCTTAGCCAGAAATTAAAACCCCTTCATTAATCCAATCTTAAATCTCAACTAGCTGCTGCTTAAAGTGGTAATAAATATTTCATACCGATTGTGTTGCGTTCCTTGCTGTGTTTATTAAATGGAGTTTCTCATAATTCCAGTTATTCATTTTAATAGGTCAGGACTTGGCTGTGATTTAAACAGACCACTGAGGAAACAGCCGTGGTTAAACATTGTAACAATATGGATTATTAATTTAATTGGCCAGCTATTACTTGTTTTGACTCTGTGCTAACACATTTAGCTCAGTCTCTTGTGGCCTATAAACCACAAAGGTCATGACTTCAACATTCAGAAGAATGGGAAAAAGAGAATCAGGGCTGAGATTATGAGGAAAAATAGAGAAACAGTGTGGGGAAGACAGAGTGGGGAAGGCTAAGGGCTTGCTGGAGGCAGTGCAGGGCAAAAGGGGATTTATTTAGTAGCTCAGCAATAGAACATCCTCTAAACCACCAGCCAAACTAGCAGTTTCTTTCAGTCTGCATCCCTCTGAGGTGATTTCAGACAGTGATTTTTACCTGTGGGTATAACAATGGTATCCCCACATATTTAATAATACCGCTATTTTATTTCTAAGTTTTTATAATCTAGTTTAAATAATCCCATGCAAAGAGCTCATGTGTGAATAATCATCAATAATATTTACAAGTGTGTTTAAAAGGCCAATCAGGCATCCCCATCCTGGATGGTTTCACTGCACCTTTATTGAAAACCATCTCATGATGCTAGTTAGATACAGTGGGTGAAAAAGCACATTCCAAAGGGCATGCTAGCAAAAAGTGACAGCCAGGAAAAAAATGTGGGGTTTATCTTCTGTGCTCAACAAAGACAGTGCAATTTGTACCATGGGCTGCTCCACTTGAAAGGGGTCGAATCTTTCCACTGATTTTTTTTTTTTATGCACTACTCTCAAATAGGAGTTGTGACTCCAAATAGGAGTTCTTTGCTTTGAATAGCATCAGGATATGATCCCATATTTTTCTTGGCAACTGTGTATAAGATGTGGTGGTGGGCAATGTTTCCTTACTGATGCCTGTGCCAGGTGTGTTCAGTATTCAACTTATTCAGGTACTAAGACCCTACCATGAAGGAAACTATATGAATACAAAAGGTAGTCAGGTGTATTAGGCAGAGAGGCAGTCAGGTATGAGTTTCCATTTTCAGTCTCCATTTATCATGTGCCTTGGAATCTGTAGCTGTTCCTGTAATGAACTGCACAGGCCAGTAAGTTGGAAGAACACAGCCCAAAGCCTTTGTCTGCAAAGGCAGGCTGCAAACCATGGATCTAACATGGGAAATGTAGCATGCATGAGCACAGCATACATAATCAGCAGTAACAGCTGCCCAGACAAGTTGGTGGGATTCCAATGCTGTAAGACTTCTTCCATCCTTGCTTTCTTATCCTCCTTTGCATAGTTCAACCCAATTTTCCAAGACACAGGGATACTGGGAAGAAAGCTTATTGACGGTTTAGAAAAGAGCCAGATGGAGAAAAATTCCTGCATTGCTCCTTTCTGGTTTTTTTTCACCTCTCCTCCTTTTCTGCCTTCCTCTCCCTCACATAACTTTAGCCCTGCTAAAAGCCTTTCTTCGCCATGCCAGCCATCACTCACACCCCTGTTGCACAGTTCAGCTCCCCTGCAGGCAGACCCCAGCCCCACAGGAGTTCCCATCTTCCAGATTTCCTTGTTCACCTCCTGCTTTAGGCTTCAAACCCACTTGCATCCCCCATCATGCACACTGAGTCTTGGCTCCTTTCCAATAGTTTTTACCCTACCTCTGAGCACCTTCTACTCCTTCTATACTCAAGAACCGTTTCCAGATTCAAACTCTCACTTTGCCTGGCTGGTGACACCAGAGCATCAACATCCTGTAACACTGCTTTCCCCTTTCAGCTATCCAAGATATAAAATTTTTTTGCATGCACAGAATGCAGACCAAAGGCTAGGATCGGCCTAACTCAGCCTCTTGCAGAAATCCTATAAAAGCATCTGAGAATTCCTCGCCTCATGTTGTCAGGCTGTGCATCTTCCAGATTCCCCTCCTGCAGTAGTCTGGCTCCACCACTCCTCCTGGCTCTACATGGCAGTCAAGAAACCCCAGCCAGAGGAGCACAGCTCCCCATCCAGGGAGCCATCCTTAAGCTGCTGCAGGTGCCACTTGCTGGACCCTGTATCTCTAAGTGCTGCTGACAAACAGGGCTTTCTTCTGTGGTGCCTAGCACCAGCAGCCCCTAAGGACAAGATACACTTCCCTTCTTGTCCCCCACCCCCAGCCCTTGCACACAATACAGTATTTGTCATGAACTTGTTTTCCAGTACATGAAGAGCACAAAAAACGCGTGCTCTTTTATGATAAGGTAAGCAGAGTGACCCTGTAACATTCCACATCTGAACTCAGAACGGCATCTGCCTCACAGCTGTCCTTGTAGCGAGCATTTCAAAAACACAGACAGCAAAATCCAGCAACAATATCTCATCACCGATGTAGCTGCTTACAGCACAGTCCTGTCTTCCAAATACCCGTGTTTGAGAGGTGACCTACAGCTGTGAAATCTGGATGCAGATTCCAACACCACCCCTTAATTTCAAGGATGTTCCAATATGAGTTTTACACAGAGTTGCAGGCCAAGTGCAAAATTCGCGGCTGGAGCTAGGTTCAGACTGTACACCCTGATTCACAAAGATTTCCAAGAGTTTTGGCTTCACTGCAGTATTCATGTTCCCTCTTACTTCAGTGCATTGACATATCCTCTAGGAGTCATGGACCAGGAACCCACAGCAAAAGGCTCTGCACAAACAGAATAAAAATAAAAGGAAGAGTGGTAAGTTCAGAGTCAAGAGACAGATGCAGAGAAATGTGGAAGTGCAGGGAAAGAGTTGCACTGCCAACAGGAGAGTTTGAAATGCAGTTGAGTTTTCCGTGGTCATCCAGTCAAAGGAGAACTGAGGGAGATTTTGAAAAGTGAAAAAGTCAGCAACATTCCAAATGTGTGTAGAGTACTTCTCAAGAATTGTGGATGAAAAGATAGCCAGCATGAAAGGGCAGCTATGGACATGGACATCTCAGACCAGCTGGAACAAGAGCTGCTTTTGAAGGAATGAAAAATGGGAAATGGATGGAGGGGGAAGAAACCTTGAAGGGCACTGATGGCAGAAGCAAACTGCTGCTACTTGCTACAATAGGTAAGGTAGGAAGGCAAAAAGAAAATTTATGAGATCCATGTGATGAAAAATGAGCACCATTCAGAGTAAGTATTAGAGTATATATAGAGTAAGACCAAAGAACGGGTCTTGTAATCAGATGAGAAGAATTTCAACAAGCAAATTGGTTGAGAGAAGAGTATCTCGAAGAAGTTGTGCAGAAGGTGCCAACCAAGATAACTTGGATGCAGGATTTTAAGAGAGAGCAGTCCAGATTAAATCAAATTTATTTATTTGACCCTATAAAGACATATCCCAAGAAGTGGTGAGATTTTAACTTGGATAGAGGGAAAAAATTCCCAGTGGAAAGGGGAATCAGTAAATCAAGGATGGTAGCTGAAATAAAATACAGATGAAGTCCCTAAAGAACAAGACAGAGAAGGAGGACTGAAAAACTTCAGACACAAGTGCAAGGGAGATCAGGGGCAGAGGAGTTGCCTGAATGAGTCCAGGAGTTGCTGGAGCAAGGCAGAGCATGGGAAACAGCAATGAGGGCTGGTACAGGAGGGAGCCTGGTGCACATTGTAGAGCACCTGCAGATGGAAAAGCAGAATCATGATAGACATGATGCTGTTCAGAAGAGTAGAAACTGGGGGGTTGGGTGGGTCTTTCTACAAGTTCTTCTTTTCTTTTCTCAAGTTCAGTTTGCATGTGTAGTCCTTCACACAGTTTTGTTCTACCTTGTTCATTGGATCTGGGGTTCTCTGGCAGCCAGTGGAGGAAAACCATAATGAACTCCTCCTTGTCTTTGGATATCATCTGAGAAATTTTCCAAATAATAATGCGGCTGCAGAAAAGCAGGATAATAGTTAATGTATCTCTTTTTTACCTCTAAGATTTTTCTCTCCACAAATGTTGACAAAAGTCAGCATTTCTAACATCACAGATTTTTTAAAAGAGGAGAGTCCATTAGCTCATCTGGAGAAGGCCCTGTTGAAAGGTATTAAAATGTCTGTGATTGCTCATGTGTAGCAACTCGTTCTTGGAGGTCTTTAGGGGATTAAAATGAATACTTTGAGTACAAGAGCATGAGTTACTTCAGTCAACATCAGTAGCCAAAGAACTGATTACACTGGCTTGTGTCTCTGCTGTGGCACAGATGGAGACCATTCAGTAAATTCCTTCATGGTGAGAAATATCCCCCTTTGTTTTGGAAGATAGGTGAGGACACAGAAAACATAAGAGAGTGTAGTAGCAAGGAGCAGGTGCTGGCATTCTGCTTGTACTAGCAGGAGTGATGTAATACTTGAATAAAAATAATTAGGTTGTTGGACACAAGCCTTCATATAAAAAACAACATAGAAAACACATGTTTTCACATGTTTCCAATGCAAAAACCACCTGTCCACAATTGGTTTAATGAATGTTCACATTACTGTGAAGTTTAAATGAGCATGCAGTGGGTGTAGCCAGCACACAGTGGGCTGGTGTGAACACTGCTGTAGGTGAGCAGCAAGTCCTGAGCTCCACATGCTCTGAATGTTGTGTGATGGGCCAGGGGAACATGCAGAGGAAATGCCTCATTTTGTACTTCAGGAGAAGGAATGAACCTATTGTCTTGTCTTCTGGGCAGCAAATACCCGACTCCAAGCCCAATAAAACTAGTGGGAATCAGATTCCAGAATCTTGTTGACATTCTGCACATTCTGTGGTTTCTCTTTTGTCAGGATGCACACTGCTTTGGTGAGGAAAGAGGGGAAGGGAAGGAAATGTTCAGAATTCTCTCCAAAGTAATTTGTGGGAGCATTTATTGGTTTTGCTCTCAGTGCATAAACTTGCTTGCGTGGCCTTGAGCTGGCTGGGTCATTGGTTTTTGCCTAAGAGTTTCCAAAAGTGAGAGTAATTTTTTGTTTCCCATGATAACTTGTATTTTGAAAATGATATTCAAAAACATTGGATTTTTGTCTTTTTTAAAGGAAAGCAATTTTTCATTAGAAAAGATGACACTAACAAAATATTTTGCAATGTAAGGACAGCTAAAAATGCATTTTGACAACAATACAGCACTTGACCATATCTCTTGGCAGATACATGTTAACTCCACCTTTAAAAAAGATCTAATAATTTAAAACTTGCTAGCAGTGTATATGGTGAATAACACCAGGGCTTTTTACATTTTTGAAAAATGTAAAAATTAGTTTAAAAATACAATTTAAAAAAAAGGCCTGTAGAACATATTCTGGAACATAGGAAAGAGCTGGTGTACAGTGCTTTGGTGGTTTGTGTCAAAAATACATAGCAGCAATGGATCATTACTTGGTTTTCATTCTCACCTGCCTCTGACTTGTCCCACAATACATTTCTGCAACTGACCCATTTCTACAGCATATTTGTAGCACCCACACAAACATAATCTCTATTTTTGCAAGATAAACATGTGAATATTAACTTATCTTGCCTAAACAATTCAAGGAGAACCCTAACTGCCTTACTAAAATAAAAATATTTGTAACTTCCATTAATTAGCCTTCATCATATGCATAAAAATGTTGTCATCCTTTTTTCTACCAGCTCCTAGATTTAAATCTGGTCTCTCTGAAAAAGGTGTAAAAATCCGAAAAGTTTTCCTCTTTTACATCCATTAATCAGATTGAAATACCAGTGCTTTCTAAATATCCAACATTTGCAGTTCTCAAGTGGTTTTTTGAGCCCCCAGCCTTCCTCACAAGCTCAGAATGTGTAGATTTGCAGACTCTGTTACCCCTTAATATTAATATCCATAGAAAAGAGTGACAGGCCTAGGGAAAGACCCAGAGAGTTACTCCAGATGCTTCAACTCAGATTTCATTTTGTTTCTTGATAGTCAGCACCTGACTGTAATTCATTTTGAAAAGTTTAAACAGAACCTTCTATTTTTTGCTGACTTTGGAGCAAGGGCATTTGTCTATCCCTCATTAATCTTTATGTCACTTGCAAGAAACGTCATACCTTTTCCTTTTGGAATAGATTCTCCAAATAGAGGTCCAATGCTGCAACCCTTGTCCCCATTAAGGCTTTGCTAATGACCTTACACCACTTAGAACAAAGATTATTAAACTGGGCCAGATGCTTGCTAGATGAAGAGAAGTTGAAAAGCGGCACTAAAACAAAAGGGTTCTCCTTTGACCCTCCAGTAGAGTTTAAGGCATCAGCTTTCAGTGGGATTGACTTAACAGAAGCAGGGTGAGTTTAATGTTGAGTATTTTCCAAAATCCCACCTGAGCATTTGTTGGTGTTGGGTGGAACCATCAGCCAAGCGCTGCCAAGCACAGTTTGAAAGGTTATTGAGTCCTTTAGCTGTCCTGTAGATACAAGCTCTAGCTTGACAATATTGCAAGAGGGTAGGAATGCATTCAGTCTGAGGATTAACTTCCAGCCAAACTTGTTAATATATTCCAAGAGTATCTCAAGTCCCCCTTTTTTCCCCTGTTTGGGTTTGTATAATATCATCCTCTTAACCCCTCAGGATTAAAGCTAACTAACATGAAGGACAAGCATGCACCTTCATAGCAGAACTTCTCCCAAACAAAACAGAAGTATTTCCTATGTAGAACCTTCCTTTGCTGACCCCACCTTTGGTGATCACAGAGAGAAAGAGTACCCAAATCAAGGCTTGAGAATTTCATAAGAAAAGGAACAAAGAAAGAATAATGATGTTTAAAAAGTATTGGAAAATAAAGATTGGCTATGGATATGTCTGAGAAATCCATGTAATATTCTAGTACTGGAGAAGGTCAATGTTATTTTTAAATCTCCAAAACCTGACAAAACATATAAAAGACAGAACTGGGTTCACAATTACTCTCAAGTGTAATATTATTAGGTTCTTCCAGAAGGGACTTCACTGTAATAAAAAACGGGTTTGTTTCTCCATTTTACAAGTCTCTCTGACCTCATATGTTCAATCTGCCTTTCACACCATCATAGAATTTGCTTATTTCTGAATAACCACACTCTCACTGACATAGGAATGTTAGAGTCAACGCGACACACATAGAAATGTTTTCTATCTGTTAAGCAGTGCAGTGCCAGAATATAATCCAGGATATAATTGCAATGCACAGTGTCCTCTCAAAGAAAAAATACTCAAGAGATACATGTATTAAGGACTCTGTAAAATAAGGGAACTAGTTATTACCAGAGTTTACTTATTCGGGTTATCCAAAAAATGGACATTATTCCTTCAGCTGAAAGTCAAAATAACTCAACTCATCCAAATAGTACTGGTGGGAAAGGAGGTGGTTAGGAGAAAAAAAGAGTTTTTACTAAAGCCTGAGTTTTTTTTCTGAAACACTGGTGGATATGGGGCAAGTTAATACAGCCCCTATTTTCAAAGGGGCCTTTAATTTAAGACATCCAGCTTTCTGGGTGTCCAGCTGCAGAAAAGGGCAGTCTGGCTGCTGAGTGTCAGTCTGAGCTGTTGGGATGCGCAGGTGGTACTGGGGAATCAATGTCAGGCCTTCTAGGAAACACAACATCAGTGGAAAGCGCTGACCTCCGGTGCTCCACGCCGGATCCTTCTGCGAGGATACCAAATGGCAGAGCCGGGTGTAATTATACTGCTGCTTGTAAAGCGCAGGGATTGAATGTGCTACATCAGCACTCGCTGCTTTTATTACTGAGGGGGAAGAAAGTCTCGCAAGGAAAGGAGTGAATGAAATTCTGAGTGCTGTGTTACTCTGGTTAACTTCTGGGAATCTAATTACTCGAGAAGAGGTGCACTTAGGAATCATTCTGTGTGGGTGTAAAAAAAAAATGCTAAAGAACACCCTGTCTTCCCTCCTCTATACCTTACCCTTAGAAAAAGAAGGCAGGTAAGGGTACATTTAACATTCGCAGTCTTTTATACTACTAAGTGAAATCAGAACAAAATATGGTAATTAATCCATTGTGCATTCAAGGATTCAGGTTTGAACAGCAGATGGGAAAAGTTGTGGATCATAACCCTATGCAATATTTGACAGCATATCAGTCAAATATAGTTCACACATCTTCATGTTTCTGTCAGTCCCTCTCATCTAAAGTTAATTTAAAGTGACAAGAACTACATTAGCACTTTTCAAAGGGTAATGCAAACTTTAGAATATTCACCTCAAATCAATACCCATACAGACTCCTAAATGGCCAAACTGGCAAGTTCCTGAAGGTAATTCTATTTTGCTTTTTATGCTAAATTTTCCATCTATTTCTGTGGTTCATGCATTAACCTTTAGAACAATTGGTTCAGAAGTGTGGCAGAGAAGGTGGCACCTGTTTATTCTGCATGACACTGTCATGGACACATGTACAAAAGAGTCAAAGCAAAGTGGGCAAATCTAGCTGTGCAAAGTAATAGTTTGGATTTTAGCCTGTAGGTTATTTTTGAACAACTCCTTATGCAAATGGTGTACTTTGATGCTCTGCTTGTGAGTGGGGCACATTCATTTCACCACTGCAATAAAAGAGTCCAGAGACCTCACACAGCCTCCCATAGAAATTTTCATCTGGTGGCCCTGGTGCTCACAGCAAACTTTTGATTTCCTGAAAAGTGTATTATTTTATAGAAACAGTAATTTCTCCCCTTTTTTCAACCAAAACAGCCTTTGTGAGCACATGCACATCTGCAAATGTATCCTTGCGTATTTTTGTGACTGCCTTGGGTGTGGGAGTACAGCAAGGTCCAAATCCTCTGATCTAATGCTATTGCTGTGCTCGTTGCTTGTGCTTCTGCTCCTTGTGTTCACATTACCAAATAAGAGATCACACCCTGCAAGGCTCTGCAGAGCTCATCTCCAGGGAAGGCAAAAGCACTTCTTGGCATTCGGACTGCACACAATCCCAATATCGTCCCCCTTCCCCCCCTGGCCTTGTTACAAATGATTTAAGGCAGGCTGTGAATGAGAAACATAAGGGAAGTGCTATTTGGCCTTTATTGCCTTCCGTCCCAAGCATAACTTGGCCTTGTCTCTGGAGACGTGCCCAGCTCAGCCCTTCTGGAGACACAGTCACTGGCTGGGATGTGTGTGTGTCTTCTAGAGAAGGTACAAAAGAGAAAGGATCACATTGGTGAAAGGACTCTGGCTTCTGGAGTTTGTTGGGGCTGAGTCACGTGTGGTGTGGAAGGAGGCACAAAGCCCACCAGCAGCCAGTGGGGTGGGGAAGGGTGGGGAGAACATCCAGTCCCTTCCTTGAAAGGAGGAGACTCCCTTCTTTTCCATAAAGCAAACCCTAAGATAATCCTTTCCCTGCAAAACTGACTCCACCTCACCTCATATCCCTTGCATAGGTTGTGCTCCAAAAGGGGTGATGAGGCAGAACAGCAGGCCAGCCCAGGCTGTTCATCATCTGCATGGGGTACTTAGATATTACAAGATGGATAAATGGATCAAACTTTAACGTGTGCCTGGCTCATTTATGCAGCTGAGTGAAAATACAGCAGGAAAAATAGCTAACCAAAGGGTCCCCAAAGAAAATTGTTAAAATAGATCAAACATAGTTTTCCTCATGATTTCAAACTTGAGATAGCTTTGCCAAGCTGTAGCAAGAACTTCAGCTACTTCAGGTAGGTGTGGGTGATAACTGGCTAAGATGCTCAGCTTGCAGGACTTAGTTTACTTGTTCCAGGTGGTATAAATCCCTACTAAAAGCCCTCTGCTGCCAGTATCTTCCCAAAGGACTGAACTGCATCCTCTTGGTGCCTCAGCCTGGAAAAATAATGAAAATGCTTCACCATGGGGACTTTCTCTGTGCAGTAATTCAACCACTAGAATAAATAAAACATTTTCCTCTACTTCTTGACAAAAAGGCTTGACTGGGAAAAAGGTTATTTTCTTTCATAGCCCTGGCCTATGAGTATTTTTAGGTTCACATGAGGGGATTGAGTGCCAGCTGGTCCCACCCAGTATAGCCAGGGAACTTTGTTTTTCTGTGTGTCTAGTCATATACACAGAGGTGACACGACACAGTTTTTTTTCAGCATTACCTTATGTTTATGCAAACGTCTATATTTAAAATAAAATAAATACTGAAATCCACAAAGGCAGAACCTGACATGTCCCCCACCCATCTGCCTGCCATCCTCCTGTACCTCCTTACTGCCCATAAACCCAAAGTGGGTTCTGCTAAATAGAGGAAGAAATTAACTACTGGAATCAGGCCACACCTGTTCTTCATTGGACTCAATGATCCTAAAGGTCTTTTCCAACCTGAATGATCCCATGATTCTGTGATTCACAGACCACTTGCCTACAACACAAAGTGGCACCAGCTGCCAGATGCCCAGGACAGAGGAGCTCCAAGCCACAGGAACCCTGAGATCCTTTTGCCCTTGGTAGTGTTTCCAGATGAAGCACAGACATATAAACCAGGCTTACCCTATTAGTTTTTACCCAGATGTGCTCTGGCAGAGACTGATTGCTCCTCTGGGCTGGCCAAGGGCTGTCAGGCTTTGGAAAAACTGTTGTGTGCTGCAGTAGCTCCCCAGGAGACTGGGAGATGGCCAGGAATAAAAGGAATGTCCTGCAGAAATCCAGGAGCCTGCCTACACCTGAAACATCAGGAAGACTCAGGGAAAAATGCCTGGTGCTAAACATAGCAACTAAAGGACAGACTATTCAGTGTTGGGGTTCATGGGAAGCTTCTCCTTTCTCCTTCTTCAGCACCCACTCTTTGTGCCCCAGATCTCCATGATACCATTTGGTCATTGAAGCCAACACTGGCAATCAGACATTGGGAGCTAGAAATATAAATATGTCGTCATCCTTCTAATCTCTCTTCTACAGGCACAAATTTAGTGAGAGACTAAATGTTAGAAATGAGGAGCACATCCCAATTTGGGGGTTAAACACTGCTTTTCCATGCATTCAGGAATTTGTGCTATTTTTCTTTTCTATTTTTGATGTCAGAACTATAGTGATCTGTAAAGCAAGAACAAAATTATTCTTATTTTTCCTTCTGTAGGGGAATTATTTGTATTTTCTGCAAGACACTGCCTCCTTTTGAGGTATGCACTAGAAACAGTTATGCAAAATGCTAGGGAAAAGTGTGCTTGCATTTTTTCTGCTGTCATCTCTTTGCTAAGAAACACAAAATCAATGAAAATCTATGTTTTCTCCCTGCTCTGCATTTTCTATGCAATTTCTGAAACTTTTAACCACATCACAGGAGGAAGGCACATCATCCTGGGAAGACTGGTATTGCCAGCAGGGCTGGCAGCAGAGCCACGGAGCCATCCGAGTAGGTCACCCCCTGGAGCGAGAGCCATGAGCTCCTCCAGCCTCCGGGGCTGCCCAGGAATGGAGCTGGCACACTCCCTCCTCTCAAGCAGACCACGGCAGCAATTAATTGCATAGTAATGCAAGGATGCAATTAGAGCCTGGCCAAGCACAACCTACCCCCTCTTGGGGCCTCCAAATTTGGAACATTTTCATTCAGCAGCTCACCCAGACATGCGGGTGAGAGTTGATCTCAGAGGAGTATCTGGCGCCCTTGTCAGCAGCACCCTGCTCCCATCCTCTTCCTCAGTGGATGAAAGTAGCTGGGTGCTGATGCTCTGACCAGGCACTTGGATATCTTCCCATTTTGTTTGCCAACGTGCCTGCTCGGGGTTGTTTTCCTGACAACCCAGCAATTTTGATCTTTCTTCCAGGAGGCCTTTTAGTCAGTGTAACTCCCCGAGTTTATCCTTCAACATGCTGTATTTCAATTATACCACTTATAAAGAGTGCAAACTACTTACATGTAATTTGTTTGTTCATTTTGCTTGTGCTTTATCCTTGTTTTTGTCCTCAAACAGTGAACTACCCAGAGCGGGGCAGTTGTCTGTGGTTGTTTGGATAAAAGCCAAGCACATAAAGTCTTATGATTCTGGGTCCATAATCTCCCCTTCCCCCCACCTTGCCACAAATGGACTCTATTACTAATCATAACTCACAGCCAACATCTCTTTGGTTTTAGAGAGGAAGAGATTTTCAGCCTCAGGCAAAAGACATCCAGTCTGATCATGAGAGATGCTGAAAGCTACGGGGGTTGCTGGCTCATAGTATCACTGAGGATATAGTCCTTGGGGAACAGCTTCCTGCTCATCTCAGTTTTCTTTCATCCAAAATTCAGGCCTGCCCTGTCCCAGTTAGCTGAGTAAAATCTTTACAAGAAAAGAATGGATTTGGGTGCCTCTGGTGGTTTATTTTTAGGTGTTGAGCACAGTGGAGGGACCTGCTTTGCAGAGATGGCTGAGCAACTTACTTTCTGATAAATCTTTTTACACATCCCAAGCAGAGCACCCTGAAGTGCAGGAATCTGAGCTGACAGGGTACTTTTGAAAATCGCGATAAAACTGCTCAGTATGAAACATACTGTGAAAATTTTGAACTTCCAATCAGATATGGAATTAGGTTTCACCTTATATGTACAAAAATCTTTTTATTGTCATGTCTTGTAGCATTTATAAAAAGAAAAACAATAAGCATTAGAAAGCAAAGTTTTACTTTGGCTGAGACAGGGATCTTCTACCTGTACTCTGCTACCCTGACCACTGCTTCCCTTTAAAGCTAGTGGAGGAAGCTCTCCTAGCACACCAAATCCAAAGTTTTTGTGTACTATTTGCACCTATATTTATAGTCTCTTAATTACTTTGTATCCCATGCAGATTTAAAAACTTCTCTTTTAGTAACAAAGCTTTCCAGCTCACTTTTGTCTTTCTTTTAAAAATAAACAACTTAAAAGAAGGCAAGATCAGAGGATTAAGTAAATTAATGAGAAAGATACTTAAAAGGCTTTCAAAGTATCCTTCTTGCAACACTGATTGAGATTTCTTAAATAAGTAATCATGAGTTCGCAACTCAAATTAGCACCACCATACACATTAGGGAGGTCTGGCTCAGGAGCTACAATATTTGAACTCACCTCCGTAAAAAGAGACAAACCGAAGTTTGTTTTTTGTTTTTTGCTGTCACTGCATTTGATGTCATTTCAGTGTGGCAGGCGAGCCGTGGGTTGTGCAGAGAGCGGGAATTGTGCATCTTTATGCACGGGGTGTAGCCAGCGCAGGACGACACGGCGCTCAGCTGCCGGGAAAGGTGGGAAGAGCTCGGTCTCCGCAGCAGCTGGCAGGTGCCCACGCGTTGCTCTGCAGGCACTGAGGGATGGGGAGACGGGGAGGGGATGCTCGAGCTAGAAAGAAACAGAGAACACAGATAGACACAACTGAGGCCAAGCTTTGAAAGACAAACCGTAAAGGCTACAGACGGATGTCTTAGCCAGGAGGCACGGAAAAGTATGAAAGGAAGAAGCAATTAGGAGTATTTGTCATAAGAAGCATTAGGGAAGAGAACAACTTTGACAACTTAACCTGTGGCATGCAGGCATCTTGCAGATCGCTGTCACTGAAGCCGAGGTGCAAGAGCCACCATTTTACAAAACCCCCAACCTTTTCCTTGTTCAGTCAAGGGCCCATTCAAGTGACTGGAGAATACAGAACCCCTGCACTCTGCAGCGCAACATCTCCTCTCCTTCACACTTGGGGAGAAAGTTAGCTGAAAATACAACAGGTTCTTACCTCAAGGAGGAGAGACTGAACACAAAGCAGGAGCCCTGCAGCAGAACCCAGTGAGCACTGCCCTCCGCACACTGCAGCCACAGGGAAGCAGTGGGACCAAGGAGTCTGCATTGCAATTCAATCTCGGAGACAGATAAATATCAATACAAATATAAATATAAATTATAAATATTGTTCTCCTCTCAACATATAAGTCAAACTCTAAGGCTGGATGAGAGGTATGAGTATGCAACATTCTTTTCCCTGATTGTGCTTCTCATCAGTGGCATCCAGACCTCCTCCACTTCCCCCTGCAGATTAACCCTTTCCTCCTTGGTAGGACGCTGGCAGGGCATGTCCCCAGCCTAATTTTGGGAATCTTGGCCATGTATCCTTGCTGCCTTCAGAAGACACCTCAGCTCACTAACCTTCCAGCTGCATTTCCCAGGATAAGGACTAAAGTTGTGTGGGACAAGTCTGGGCCTGGGTGATGAGGCCCACTGTCCCTCTGTGTCCATTAGCAGAGTTATGCAGGCTCCCAGCATCTCCCCTGATTTTGGCTGTGTGAATCCTGGACTCCTGAAAAATCAGTGCAAAAAGACCTAATTCCTCAGGTTGATGTCTTAAAGAAGTTTGGAGTAACACCCCTGTTTGGGCCAGTGGAAATACCTGAGGCCAAAGGAGATGGTCCCATCTCCCAAAGCCCTCAGGACAAGGAGGACCAACAATTGGAGAAAACAATTTCAACAAAATATTCAGCAGCATTTAGAAATTTAATTATCTAAGATTTGTTAGAAGGGTTTAGTTTTTGTTAAAAGAAATATTCCCAAAAATACTGTTGAAAAGGTGTAAAGTAAGATGAATAGTGATGCAAGTGTGTGTGTGGTGTGTGTGTGTGGGTATGTGTGTATAAGCATGCTAGAGAATTCTTTTATGTCATTGAAAGACATTTGATACTTATTAAAAGATTATTGCTTTAAGGCATATTTTGATTTTCTGCCTAAGACTGTGGAGAGTCTTGCTACTGAGATAATAACAAAGAAACCTTAAACATGAAAAAAAATACCCACATGAAAGATAATATGTTCCTTATTAGTAGTGGTATCATTTTCGGTGGGATTGCTTCTCTCCAAATATAACAGAAGTTTAAAAGTAAAAGCTTATTTCCAGTAAAAAGAGACACCACACAGTAGTTTTGAACTTTTTTTTTGTATTCAAAACTGCTGGTGTGTGATACTTCATTAAGCAATTATCATGACTATTTACTTCAAAAATGTATTTACAGTTTCAAGATCTGTGCTAAGGAGAATACAATCAACTGTGTTGCCTATATCAAGACAGAGAGAGTTAGACAAATCTATTAGACATGCCCCAACAATGCCTTTAAAACTACACTTTTTTCTGCTCTTAGATGAAAGCATTTTGGGGAGGCTAAAAGCAATCATGTGCAATTTTAGAATGATTGAAACCTTTCAGAAACTTGACTATGTATTTGATGCATTTTTGCATATATTTTTTTTTTCATGTGTGTTTTTACTTTGGTGTTTCTAGTCTCTCTTTACAGCACCTTTCAGACCCTGCAGAAAGCTGGAGAGTTGAGCCCAGGGTGGCAGAAGAATATTTCAGTCAATGAAAGGACACAGCTGCAAATATAATCTCCTTGTAGCTGCAAACTCTTAGTTTAGAGGAGTAATTTAATTTTTATTGAAGTTAATTAAAGTCCATTTGGACTGATCTAGGTGCAGAAGATGACAACTTTCTTCATGGGAAAGAAGAAAACAATCATGGTACATAACGTTAAATAAACAGCATGGAAGAAAAAGACCATCCCAGATTTATAGACTCCTCCTAGTTTACAATCTACTGAAGTTTAAATACCACATTAATAACCTCCTGAGCAGGGAGGCACTTGAAATACATGCCTGATTAGTGAAATGGCACATAAAATTCATTTTTCTATGAAGATGTGCTAATATTTTATTTACTCAGGAGCATTTACAAATTAAGATTTAGACAGATATTTTCTGTGTTTTGACCTATACTTATTTCAACAACATCCATCACTAGAATAACTGTGCTGCCTGCATGAACATGAACTCATTTGTATGAACACTGAGGAGCACATTATGTGGAACACATTTAGAAGAAGAAAAAGATATAAATAAATAAATATGTGATTTTTTTTTTCTTACAGAACAGAAAGGTTAAGGGATCACTGACTGAGGCAAGAAATGCTTTGGCATTAGAAAAAAAACTGTAAATCAAGATAATATTATTTTTAACAGCAAAATAAAATCTCTTTTACATTCAGTACTTCCTTTGTTTCATTCAGGACAGTAGGCATTAGAAAAGGGACACAGCCCCAGGAATGTAGCAACCCAAACCCCATTAAACATGCATGGGGAAGATTTCCAGCCTGCTGTGCAGGGAGTTACATGCCCAGGCTCTGTTAACAACAGTAATTGTGCATATAATTTCCTGTGTGCTGCTCTGAAAATTCACCCTACAGTCTTTAGCTCCATGTCAAGTAGCAGCAGCCATTTATTATAGTCTGAGGGTGGAAACCAGAACTTTGAAGCTGCAGAATGGCAGCGGTCACCTTTGCTCCCTCCTTTTCCCACACTTTTTCCAGAATTCATCCACTGAAGGGAAGGTCCAAGGACCAGGTCCCCAGACAAAGCAGGAGTGCATCCCCAAAGGATGCAGCAAATCCTGTGTGGTGATGGCTCCCTGTCCCTGGTCTGTGTTCTGCTGGTCTCCTGACGGTCCCTGTTGGGGTCAGCAGATGTCTGACTCTGTGCAGACCTCTTTGGATCCGGGTTTCACCTTTGGAAACTTTGCAGAGGCCTGGGTGTGGATGGCCCAAGGAGGAAAGGCACAGCTGCAGTTGGTGTAGAGTTAATACCCACAGGAGCCCAGAAAGTGGGAGAGGTGGCAGCTGCCACGCAGCAGGAACAAATAAACTCACCTGAAGTGACAGACTGAAGATGCTTCAATGGTGGGTTTGGATTGGGCTATTAAAGCACGAGTGGCTGACCCCAGAGAAGGGGCTGATGCTGAGGCCCTCAATTTCTGGATAGGGGAATTGCTAAGAAAAGTTACCAGGACAAAAGGTACAAGTGAAGCCCTGAGAGGAAATGTTTGCAGTAGGAAACCCAGCTGATAGTGCCTGATACTAGACACTACCATGAGACATACCAAGCACCCACAGCTGCTCTGAAAACTGAGTTTTATGGGATCAGACCAAAGAACAACTGAAATAAAAACCTTCTCTCCTAGAAAAGCAGTAAAATGCCAAGCTGCCTTCCCTGGCAGAAAAGCAATTAAAAGTTTGGCTCTCTCTGCTTGTGGAAGAGTGAAAGCAGAAAGTAAAATGGAAGCTACATCTGAGGACACTGCAGAATCAGGGCAAGCCATGAAGGTAATTTGCTGTAGACCACTGGGCTCCAGAAGATCTTACAGTGAATCATGTTGAATAAGATCACTCCCCATCTGGTCCTCTGCACTTAGATACTAATTTAAAAAGTATACAAACTTATCCACAGAAGTATGTACATACTCAAGCATCCAACCCACCATCCTGACTATGAAACAAGAATCCCATCTTCTCCACCACACTCCTCACCAAACCACCCCCTCAGTCCTCAGCACCAGGAGGAAAGGACAAGAGGAAAAAGCAGAACAAAACCAAGATGTTCCTGGCACAGTGTGCCCACAAGGTTAGGCAGTGATGCACTAATGAATAAGATTCTCCAGGGAACAATCCCACATCAGTAGGTGGAAGGGCTAATCTAATAGTTTTCTTCCATATCTGAATTCTATAAAGGTGTAACTTGCAGCAGGGAGCATGTGATCACTCTTTGAATAAGCAGTGGGAGGGGAAAGGATATGTTTAATGGCCAGAATTAGTTTCCTTACACTGGTTTTCTGAGCCATTGTGCAGAATATGCAGCCTAAGAGTAGTGTGAGACTTTTTTTTTTTTTTTTGATTTTGAAATGGGTACACATCAAATACACCCATCCCCCAGACACAAGAAAATTCTCGCCACATGCTTCTGTCCTCCAGACTTACACAGCATTTTATTGTATGGAACACATCAAAAGGGTTTGGTTCCCTTGTAAAAGTTTTACAGGAAAATCATTGAAGAGCAGTGTAACTTTTCCTTTTTTTTTTTTTTTTTTTAAATTCAAAACTAGAACCAATATTCTGGATTCCCACACTTTGGTGTGGACCCAGAGAAAGCTGTGCTTTTCTGTACTGTAGAGCAGAAATACAGACCCTGTATAATTAGAATTGCAGTCATGGCCTGTGGGATCTAGTGATTTGGACATATTTTATTTAACCAGCTTAGTAAAAGGTAATATTCAGCAGCTGTGATCTATAGCAGAATTACAATTTTCAGGGTCAAGGAGGGATTTTGATATTAGGAGGTTGGGCAGAATTGCTGTAAAATCTCATGAGCTGTCGTTAAAAATAAATGAGAAAATAGGTTATCCAAGAGTCATTGTAAGGGAAAAATCAATAGGCAGTGTCTATTCACTTGGGCTGTCAAAATCCTTGAAATTTGAACAAAAGTTTCACGTTTAGTGTGCTGTAGGTTTTGAAATGTAAGTGGTGAATGCTCTGTGGGTACAAATTCATTGTGCTGTGCATTCAAACAAGGAGAAACCCTTCTGAAGTTCTGGAGTTCTCTATTAAGACAGTACAGTTCCTTCGTCACCAAGTCAGACATGTAAAACAGTTGCCAGCAAAACTTCAGAAGCAATTTTAGCTAACTGGTGACAAACTCTCTCTTGGAAATAGAGCATTTCTTTCTCTCACCTTGCTCCTCTGGGGTTCCCTCCCACGTCTGGCTCCCAGCAGATGCAGGGAGGGGCTGGAGCCCCAGAGCCTGGGCAACTTCGTACGAGCGCACGCGCCTGGTGCGGAGCCGCGACCAGCGGAGTTTGGGAGTGAGGATTATTGATAATTCGCAGCAGCACACATAATTGATATGGAAAGGGAGTATCATCCTCATTCAGAAACAATTAACTTCCCCCTCCAACACAGCAGTTCAAAGAAGATTCAGCCTTTTAAATATGAATGAGCAGAATTTCAAAATATGCAACTATTAGCTATTACAATGTACACATGGAGTAGGTTTTTTTCTTTAAATATTCTTGTGGCTACCAAATTTAAGTGTGACGTGGATGCAGATCTCCAGGACCCCAAGTTGTGCATGGACTCCAATCACTTAGAAGTGGGGAGGGGAAAATGAGAGCTTCACACTGCTCTTGGATTTTATTATTTTATTTGAGCCACAGCCTCATACAACCCAAAAGTCCAGTTAATTCCTGGTTCAACACAGACAACTGAGACTTTACAGAACATATAAGAATTAGCAGAAAACACTCATTGCTAATGGACATCCAAAAGGAAAACCTTTCCCCAAAGCTCAACAACGCTGAGGAATTCAACAGACTCTTCTGCAGCAGCCCAATGAAGATTTGTACATTGTTAATTTGATTGCAGAAGGTGCATGTTAAATAGAAAAGAACTGAGTTTGTCACTGTCATCTGAATCCATTCAGTCAGTGCAACAAAGGTATATTTAACTAAAATATGAAACAGACTTGCTAACACCGCATTATTTTCTCAGGCTTACAAAGTTAAAAAAAAAATTAAACTGAATATAAATGACTTTGAGCATTTTTTATGACACCCACAGCCTAAGTGATCCAGATAATGTAATCTAACCATCATTATAAACCATGAAATTACAATTCCTCTGGGATGGATATTTATCTCTCTGTTACATACAGAAAGGCGATTAATTAGTGGCTCTTTCAGTGTTTAACATTACTGTGTACAGAGGCTGATTAAAATCTAACTATAGAACAGCTATGATAACTAACATGTAATCTTGGGAAAGTTTAGCTGGGGCACAAAGAAGCACCTTAAAAAGAAATGTACTTTAAAAAATGTACTCTTAGAAGTAGGTAGCTTCAAAATCAAAACACTGACTTCCTTCTAATTTTTATTACACACAGCAATCATGACAATTACTGAGATTTCAAAAACCTCAATATTCAAAACAACTAAACCCACGTCAAATATTTTTGCAAAGTGGTACAATTCACAGAATACCCTTTTTTTGTTTTTTTGAGAAAAGTGTACAGAACATACTCAGGAAGGGAGTCACACTGCCTTGAATGTCTTATTCTGAAATTTAAATGGGAGGGTTTGCCAGGGTGTGTCTGTATATGTCCTGTATGAACAGCACAGCGTGCACATAATGTGTGGGCTAAATTCATATTTCTGGTGTAATTTCACTGGCTCGTGTGGAATGCACCAAAGATGTGTCAATGTGTGTGTGCAGACAGTTTCCTTCAGGATCTCACGGGGGAAAAGAGGACATGGATAATTTCACTTTGGAAGGAATAAACAGAGGCAACTTTAGCAGGTTTTCTTCCCAGAGCATTCCTTTTGTGAATAAAAATACTGGAGGAATTTCATGCAAGGGTGGCTGAAAAATCCCAATTCACTAGTTGTTATTTTGAAAATAATTTCTTACTTTGGTGTCACTGTATCTAGGCATGGGAACTAAGATGTTTGGTCTGGGTGAGAAGAAGGTAGAAGTTTTAAAAGCAAATGTGAACAGAACAGCTCAGCAAAAACTCCAAGGTAACCCTGGTTATGTGTAATTTTTTGAAACTATCAGCTGTGACCACAAGTCAGTATTGGACATAGATTGTATTTTAGTGATGACACACAGAAAGAAAGTGGAAGTAGCTTTAAAATGTAGTGTAAAGAAAGGACACTTTGCCACCCCCACAGCCCCCCATTCCAGGTCCCAAAGAACTGAGCCACTGATTCCTAATCCTCTCCATTGCATCAAGTATTGTGTAGATGCTGCTCTCTTCTGGCTGCCTACACAAATTTTAATATGTAAAATGTTAATAAAAAGTGAAATAAAAGGCTGAGAACAATCAAAGATGGCTTCAAAGTGCTGAGGGCAATGGAGGCACCTCTGAGGCCTTGCTGGGGAGAGGTGACCTATAACCAGTCACCTCATAGTTCTGATCTTACACCATGCAGGCCATGACCTCCTTCAAAATTTCCCTCCTCTCTTCCTGAAGACCTCACTCAGTATGACCCACGTTCATATTTGGAGGCAAGGAGAAAACATACACTTATTTTTCAGGAGAAAATTATGATGCAGATGGGCAGCACTGTCTACTGTGGGCAAACCATGCAGGGCAAGGGGCACAGCTGTGATGCTGTGGGGTGTGCACGTTTGGCCATCTCACACCTCACGGCAACCTGAGTATCAACAGCTCAGTTTTGTATTCTTACAAAAAACACGGACAATGAAATCCAGTGAGAAGGTTAAAATAAAAAAAAAAAAGGAAAAACATAAAAAATTTTCTAAACTCTCAAGTGACCCTTTCATCAGGACAAGGATCTTCAAACCTATCCAGCACAACCAATCTGCCAAACCAAATGTATCAGAGGTCACACCACCCCTCCAGAGAGAGCAGAGGAGGAACAAGATTCCTTTGAATAGGTTGGAGGTAGGAAATAAAGAGGTCACCATGACATCCCCACTGCTCCACTGTGGGGCACAACAGGGTAGAACATTACTGGGGTCTAAGATGACCCCCAGATGGTTGACTTCTTTCTACCCTCTAGTTCCACACTATAGACATGTCCCTGTCAGGCACTTTCGACCACCTTCTCTGCAGATTTCCTCAAGCAGATCTTCTGGGTCAGTCCTATGCTTTAGAGGAGGTGCCACACCCTGCTCCATCCATCTCATGAGGTAACATAAGCCTTGTCTACCTGAGAAAGAAAGAGCTGCTCTGAGGGCAGGTGACACCTGTGTGTAGTGTGACTTCAGACTGTCCAACAGCACCCAAGTCACCGGTCCAAGCTGCAGCACAGCTCAGGCACTGCAAGAAAGCCAAACATCTCATCCTAGAGACAGAAGAAATAACCAACATTGATCTAACCCCACACTAATTCATTGTCCTCCTTAAGGTTCTTAAAAGATCAGATCAGTCTTTAACTCAAGTGCTACCTGGCTATGTCCTACATTCTGCAGCCCTGTTGACCACGCAGCCAGGACACAGGGCTGGGGCTGAAGCCTTGTGCAGGTGAGAGGTGCTGTCCCTGTGACAGAGCAGCTGTGGTGGCCGGGCTGTGCACTCTGTGCACTCTGTGCCACCTGCTTGCGTGGCGCTGGTTTGCTCCTGCAGCGAGAAGGAGAGGAAGCACAGTCCTCACAGCATCCGTGGGACTCGCAGGGATATCTGTTACAATTCATTAAGTAGTGCTCTAAGAAGTTACAATAATAACATTTCAACACAGTTTCCAGAGGGAGTCTCAGAAACTACACGAAAAGCTGACAAGTTTCAATCCATTTATCAAAGCACTCCAAGACAGATGAAACAGCAGAGCTGCTTAGTGAGGAATGTCTCTCTTTCTGGGTGTCCAGAGCATTTCAGTAAATAAAAAGCTCTTTAAAAATAAGTCAATACAATGGAATCCCTTTTGCCTTTTGCCAGCGCTTGTATTACACTTACACCCAAATGACCCTCCTACCTATAATACTGCAGCATTTACATACACATCAAATGGGTGCTTTTCACTTACATAATACATTTAATCCAGGGATTACAGAGCACATTATATATTAAACATTACACCACCTTGTGAGGTAGGCTAGCATTAATGAAATTGTGGTGGGTAAACTGAGGCACAGGCCAGCTTTATTACTTGCCTGTAGTCCAGAGGCAATCAGCGGAAAAGTCATTAAGATGCTGTTCAAACAGCAGAGACACATATGCACCTACTTGAATGGGCAAAATAGCCTGATCCATGTGTTCTAAAGCAACTTCAGCTGCTCATCTGGAGACACTCAGGTCTTGATTTTCTGAGGGCAGGAGAACAAAAGGCAAATAGGAAAAATAAAAAAAAAAATAGAAGGCAAATGTTTGCTGTTAAAAATATTTTTTTTTTTGTATGCCAAACTGTTTACACAAAACAAGAGGCATCCACGACTGAAGGACACTTCAGATGCTGGTCTCAAATAATTTGATTTTCTGAGTAAAGTTTTTTCTAGACCTGCAAAAGGGGTTTTGTTAGGTTTTTGTTCAATAATGTTGGTTTATATTTAGCTTTCATATAGCAGAGAAAAAAAAAATATCTTTGGTTAAGTCTTTGAGCCAAGCATCTAGGATGAAATTTTCAAAAGCACTCAACAGTGGCTTTTGAAAACAGAATTAGGCTAGTTGCTGAGACAAGCTTTGAAAGCCACCCCCTACCTCCTTTAGCATTTTAACTGAGAGCTGATTTCCTCAGCGATGGCACTGTTCCCTGTTTTAGTCTCCCCATCTCATGGCCTTCCCCAGTATTGCTGAGGCAAGTTGGATTTAACGCCAGGAAAGCAGGCAGGAGACAGGAAAGGAGGGAGCCTGTGGTCATGACCTCCCCAGCAGGTCTGCTGCCCCAGAGTGCTGTAGCTGGACACAGGGATGCTCCCTGGGTGGCTCCCACTTTCCAGGCAGCCTTTGTTCTCTTTGTGGGAGCCCTGGCTAATAGAGGTGTACACCCTTCGCCTGATGGGTAGGTGAGGCTATAATTACCTCGTAATAAGGCCTGATTCTTCCCTGCTCTGCACCTCCTCAGCTGGCCAGGAATACTTGTCTAAAGTGGGTGCAAAATGCTACCAGATCAGAAAGATGACATTTTACATCAATGGAAATGACCAGGTGTAAGGAACAAAGGCCTACAATAACAATGCTCTCAACTCTGTTGTCCTTTAATTAAGTAGTTCCTCCAGCAATGACACTAATGAGGCCTTGTTTCCTCGGGGTTGGATTCTCTAGTATCTAAATGGGATGTGAGCTTTTCCTGGGGAGAGGGGCATTTATAATTTCTTCCTCCTAGGTAGTGTCCAATTTGGGTGGATGTCATGCTGCAGCCTCTCTTGGTGAGGATGCCAGTGGGACATCTCTCCTCTTGGCTGCTGATTTCCTGAAACTGAAAGAAATTTTTGAGAGCTCTGCTCTCCTATTACATTTGGCTGAGTTTGGTCAAAAGCTCCAACTTGGCAGGGGATAGGAGGACAAATTCATCAAATGAGACACAGCAAAGACATAAGCCTGTTTCTTCCAGGAAGAGAAGATTAAATAGCATTTTTTATTTAAAAGCAAGTTTTCTAGTGGTGTGGTAAACTCACAGGGTATTTTTTGCTTCCTTGGAACGCATGCCTGGCTGCAACTCCTGCAAGCAGGATCAACAAAAGGAGTATGTACAGACAAATACATGCAGGCAGGACATGCAGCTCAGGCAATAAGCAGTGTTACTTAGCTGGCTACAGAGAGAGCTGGAAAGTTCATTAAATCCACAGAAGCAGCGATCATGTTCACTGGGGACAGTGCTGACCAGACAAGGTCATGGGTCTGAATGGAGAAAGCAACTGAACAAAGAAGCAGCAGTAGAAAGTTTTCTTTGGGTTTGGTCCAGAAGAGCAGTCACAACATGGCAGCCAGCAGGATACATGCACCATAACACTGGCAATGCAGGCTTGGCAGCCTGCTCCAGACCTCTCTGGACAGCAGGGACAGCCCCTTTCCTGTACAGAGTTTAATGGCTCAGAACCACTTAAGGCCCTTGAAAATGTGTAAAACTTCCAACTTTCCAACACTGCTTTCTGGCAGGACAGACATCCAGGGAATGTCTTCACTTTGCATGCTCCTGAACATCCCATCAATGGACAGGCACCAGCCTCGTGAAAAACCTGACATTGCCTTGCAGAGTCCACATCCTTCATCAGTTATGCCACCACCACCCGGTATCTCTTCTTGTGATAGAGCCAAAACACCAAGGGAACACCCAGGCTTCACTGCCACAACTCCAGGATAAATCTGCAGCAGTTCCTCAAACACCACAGTGCCTAGGTGGTGGAGAGATACCAGCTGTGGGTGACACAACTCCTCACACTTAGCCCACCCCACAGAATAAGCAACATTTATAGGTTATCTAGATTTTTTTTGCCAAATTGTTGTTGCCTGGGGAAAAGCAGGCAACAATCCCAAATCCACCTTGGGATGCCTCTCCAACTGCAGACACCATTTTACTTATACTTGGGCACAACAGTCTCCCAAGCAGGTTTTTGAGCCGGGAGGGGCAAACACATTTGTATGTTAGTGGGAGACAGAGTGAGGGCTGGGAGCTCCCCCTCTTTGTGTCTGTCTCTGTTGAACTTGTCTGGTGTGAGATGGAGACAGAAGCAACGCATCCCAACAGTACCAACCTGTTACAGCCATACCTTCAGGAAAAGTCCAAGGAACTACCAGTGGACCTTCCTGAGCAACAGATCAATACAGAGCTTCACATCAGCGGCGCCGTTATTCACGCCACAGGCAGTTGTTTGGATGAAGGGATGAGGAGCGCACAAGTTCACCGGTGCTCAGCACATAAGCTCTTCCTCCCCCGCCCGATAGATGCCTTCATTATTTATGTGTGACAAATAAAAGACAGCAGTGGAAGATGCTAAAGTGTTTCTCAATGTGCAACCCTTTCTGTTTCCCTACACGCACAGGCCGGGACTGTGCACCCAGGCCAGGCTGTGGGCACGCCGAGGAGCTGGTGTGCCACTGCTTAACGTGCACAAAAACCCACTGCCAGGCAGTAGCTGATGAAATATTCACCTGCTACATGCCTCTTTCCCCACGTGACTCTAGAAGTGACAAATTATCCCAAGGAAGTGTGAGGGAACATTGTGGACTCAGATGGATTTGCTCTGCAGCATCCTGTGAGACGTCATCATGCCTCGCTCGCCATTTCTGCTGTCATCCCTGCACAGGGACCCACCGAATGCAAACTGCATTCAGATGTATTGAATAAGAAAAGATCAAAGACTGACTATTATAAAGCAAAGGGAGCCTAACACATACCCTGCCTTTGACTGTTTCTTTTCTTACCATCTTAAAATTCTCCTGAAGCTTCTCCTTCTGTAAGAGGATTATTTACAACCAACAACTGCAACAACACAGAGAAAATATACTTAGAGATAAATACTTTTTCTCCTATAAAAAGTAGCAGTTAAAAATATCTGTTTCAAAACAAAATCTTCCCATGGTTTCATATAAAAACCAAAAAAATGTCAAAACACATGCTGTCCCCTCCAAAAGAAAAAATAAAAGCCTGAACCCACATCCTCCTTGAGTTTATCATAAGCTGTCAAGTTGCTAGAAACTGAACTGTGTAAGACATTGCCACAGCTAACAACTTTACTGGGGATCCACGTGTAGCTCTTTCCCCCCTACGAAAGTCCTACCAGATTTTGAAATGTGAGTGGTGCAGTTCAAAACAAAAAAAGAAAGGGACATGGATTTTTTTTTTATTTAGGATGTGTGCAAAAGTGGTTCATTTACGACTACATATTAAAATAAAAAAGAGTGGATATAAATATTTATGATTGGAAATTTCATTATTTAAAATTATTCTATAAATTTGCTAGTAACTCAAAGATGAATGCCTGCTGTACAGTTTGCAAATTAAGTACCATTATTTTTCTCTTCTGCACTTGAATATTACTCACAGCTAAAGTCATTTAAAGGGGTTAACATCAGCCTTAATTAAATATTAAAGTGTGCCTGTACCTGCTGCTATTGTTGCCCTTAGAATAAGATATAACCTATTTTTGACAAGTTTTCATCTTTCTCTGTGGAAGACGCTACATGAAACCAAATCAGTGGCAAAGAGGAGGGTAATGAATAATCTATTTCATATTCCAGCAGTACCCAGAGCTCTGAGTGGAAAAATATTCAGTCAGATGATAGTATGAGGCTGCTGAGGTACCACATGACGCAGCTAATGTTTAAATAATAATAATAATAATAAAAAAAGAGCGATAAACAAATCATTAGCCCTTAACAGTTGTTTAATGCAATTTGTTAATGAACGTAATGGTGGGGACTAATAATGAAAGAAAATAAAAACGTCTAAACAGGCGCCAAGTTGCCAGTGATGCTCAATTATTTCCTTGTCAAGTTTTTATGATTTAATGAGCTCCTCTGGGACTGACGGCTGTCAGTCAGTCGTGACTTTTTGACACCATTACAACTTCAAATACAGCAGCAGGCAGGCTGTTTTCCTCGGATTTGAAATACTGAAATGATCTGACAGGTTTAAAGAAAAGATGTGCAAAAAAAAAAGGAGAGAGAGAGCGAGAGAGAGAAAGAGAGAGAGAGACACAGTTGCTTTTTCTTTCTTTTTCTTTTTTTTTTTTTTTTTTTCTTCTATGGGGCAGACAATCTCTGGATGCTGTTTGGTAATGAAAACCCAATCACAGAGGTCATTATCTGATGAGGTTTTCTTGGAACTGGCAGGGTTTTTTTTTCTTTATTTCTTTACTTAATGATAACCCTCGATGGGTTTGCCCCGCATGGGATGGTCAGAGCCGCACAATTTTGTTCACCATTAATTTCAGCCTTTGAAGCTCAGAGCTCTGAAGCAGCAGCAAAGAAAACCCCCCACCAAGCTGGCTCCAAAATAAGACAATCCAGCCTGCCTTAAACAGAATAGCAAATGGCCTCCCATCCCAGAGATGGGAACTGACGTCAGTCAAGCTACATTTTCTGATATTTCCCCAAAACGTATAGCATTTAAAACCCTTTAAAACTTAAGAGTCTTTAATTAAATTGCTTTTGATTTTGTATCAGTGCAATATTAGTTTATTTATTCTGTGAGCCCAGCTGTTTAGCAGGGATGGATTTCGCACACAGCACCACGTGTGCATTTTTTAATTTGTCGTTTCTCCACAAAGGCTGGCAACATTAGAAACACTTTGCTCTTTGAGGTTTACATTTGTAAGCACTTGGATTCATTCACAGGAGTGCTGTAAATGTGACCAAACTAGTCCAGGGGAAGCCTGGACCCAGGGGTGTCATCCTACCTGTGGGTGGCTGGGGCTGTGTTCTCAGTTGAAGTCATTCAATCCCACCAAAATGTGTGGATTTGGTGAATCTCACCTGCACACTTCCCAGGCCAAATGAACAGGGTTGAGAGAGGTGTAGTAATGTGTTTTGAAGATGTAATGTCCACCTGAGCACTATTTTACATGTGGGGAGTACACGAGGATGCAAAGCAGGCACAGAAGAGTTATTAACAGGTTAGCATGAGAAACATAGCGATGGCGGGCTCATCAAAAGTGAAGATGAAGGCTTTGCGTGGCAGTCTCTCTCTCTCCCTCATTCCTATCCGAGTGGATGTATCTGATGTGACACTATGCCCTAGATTTATACTGGGATAAGGAAAACTAGCTTCCTTTCAGCTTTTTGCTGATTCCAGCAGGTGGCTAGATAGAGGGCAAAACCTAGTCATAGGTCACTGTTAAGATCAGTAGTCATGAATCAATTCCCATGATAGTTAAATTATTGAGGCAATGCAGAGAATGTCTAGGCAACAGACGGAGCTTAAGATTTCCTTCTTGACAGTTTTCTGCTTTACAAAATATGCATCTCCTAATTTGCCGAGCTGAGGATAAATATCTGCTAATGCTGCCAGGCTTCCTCCTAATTTGTCTGAACTCAGCTCTGTGCCATCACTCGGAGCTAATGGCCAGAGCTCTGCTTACACAACCCAAAGGCTCAGTTGGAGTGAACATCGTGCCTGAAGGCTGGGAGCTGAACACCCAAATATTTCTGTATCTGGGAGCCACGTGGTAAATGCCACACATCTGGCAAGGATGAAAGGAGAGGATGCCCCAGGAGGTGGCTGGGGGGGTCCCATGACCTTGTGACAGTGCAGGGCCATCAAGTTGAGGAGCTGAACATTACTGTGCTGCACAGAGCAACACCTCCTGAAACCTGGGTCTGCACTACCCAGGAATTTTTGTTCCAGCACCATTCTACCAGTGACATGAGCTGATAGAGAAACCCAGCACATAAACCACTTCCAAACTTTGTTGTGAGCTGCATGTAACACTCAGAAAGCAGATTTACCTTACATGCTTGCATTTGTTTCTATGAGTAGCATTTTTCCTGTGGATCCTTTTATTCTACATTTATCACCCTCTTTCTACGTCTTAGCTGTGGCATCAGTACCATATCCTTTCTACAGAGTTATTTGTTTCTATATAGAGAAAACAATGACATTTAGGGCCAACATTAGCCTCCAGGGACAGCACAGCAAATTGGTAGAGTCCACAGGGATGGCAAAACCCCAAAAGTACTAAGGCACACATGAAAATTCAGGGCTCATCTCCTGCCTAATGTGGGGGGAATTTAAAAATCATCAGATTTTTGTTTCCTTGAACATATTTTGGAAACATTTTATGGCTTCAGTACAAGGGCTTAATATTCATCTTAATTTTCAATATTTGTAAGGGATTGCAAATAATGAATTTAAAAGTTATTATAACAATATGAACTTTGTCACATCAGCAGTAATAGACCATTGTTGGAGTTGTAAACTTAAATATAAGCCAAATGACCTCAACCTGTCTAAAAGAGAAGCACAGCCAATAGGAAAAGAGAAACAGCTCATTTACACACAGGTAGATGAAACTATGATATATTATATCAGCTAAAAGCATATATAAATTAACATTTTTACAGTTTCTGTTTAAAAAGGGGAATATCACATCAGAATTTAATACACTC
This sequence comes from Lonchura striata, assembly GCF_050655825.1. Taxonomy (NCBI): domain Eukaryota; kingdom Metazoa; phylum Chordata; class Aves; order Passeriformes; family Estrildidae; genus Lonchura; species Lonchura striata. Next base: position 32,333,655 of record NC_140708.1, on the reverse strand, counting down.
AAAATACTCCAACATGCAGTCTCAACATAGTCAGGCCTGTATTAAAAATCTAGATTGTTTAATGCACTATAATCACACATTTGTTGCTGAACTATTACTTAAGATCTCTTTTCAATCAGCAACAAATAGATAATTATCTTTAAATATCTTCATTAGGGCCTAGTGTGTAATGCTTATCAGTACATATATCAACACTGGAAGATTTAAAAGAGATTCAACGGATGGGCTGTAGCCACAACTACATTTTAAGTAAGTGATGTGTTTTCATGATCTTGATGAAAGTGGAATTGCTTTGAATAAGCAGAAAAGAAAGTCTACCTTTAAACAAAAAATTGTTAATTTGAGTTTTGGATTTACATCATATATTAAACACCATCCTAAGGTTGCTCTCTTTTTAAAACTAGCTACTGTTCTTAACCAGGTTACATCTACTACGATAATGCATGATTGGGAATTAGTCACAGGAGACAGGTTCACTTTCTACATCATTTGGTCTCTGCTTTACTTATATTCTAAATCACAGAAGGTCAGATACTGCTTGATATTCACACACCCTGCACAGCACAAGAAAAGTGCAAAGACCCCTCTTCCTTCATGAAACTCTGGCAACTTACAGGCTAATTGTCTGTGGGTTAATTCGACACACATTAAGTCTTTTTATACCAGAACAAGCCCTCACTCCAACAAATATTAAGATTCTGAAAACACTCAGATAAGGACAAATATGTAAGAAAAAAATAGCCCCACATGCCATCAACTATGCCATCAATAATACAAAATATTTTACACCACTTGCACCTGAGTTGAAGAGTGGAAAAGAGAGGGAGACTCTGTCAGTGCAAGAGAATGATTCATGTGACCACTTTGTCTTAATTACTCAGAACAAGCAGTTTGTTGCTGTTTAGTGAAGAACAAAGATATCAGCGTCCCCTGACAGAAAAATAAATAGCCATCATGGTGGTGAAGATGATGATGACTGCCAGAACAACGATCAAAATCCGGTTTTGGATGATCCTGGAAAAAAGCAGAAGAGACAAAAAAATTGTAGTGAATAAAACAAAATAAACCAAGACAACAGAATATATATAAAAATTATAAAATGAGGTGCACAAAAAAACTGTAGAAAAGACATATACCCGCAATTCAGTATTCCACCATTTTGTGTATCTTGATTATTTTTTACTTCTCCCAGTTTCCAGTGCTTCCAACTATGTCTTTATGTAGTTATTAAATAAAGCTTTTGTATTCAAGAAGGAAAATAATTTTCTGAATTATGCATAAATTTATATACATATTAGAATAAATGAAATAAATTATGTTCCAATTTATTAACCTTCTAAAAACAAATGAAAAAATAGTGTTCAGTCAATGCAATCCAAGCAGGGTGGTCTGTAATAGTAAATGTTATATTTTTAAAAACCATTCTGAAATTTTCAGTAGTTTTAATCTGAAAAGAAACAATTTATTAATTTTCAAGGGATTTTACTATTAAGGAACAAGATTTCAAGGAATCACATGTCAAGAAGATACTCACTTGTACTAAAATACCAAGGGAAAAGTACAAAAGATAGTTTTGAAGAAAAGGATGATATAAAGAAGCAAGTGTCAAACTGTGAAGCTTATGTTGTAAAAGCATCTCTTGTCTCTGTAGCATACCTTTACTTATGGTAATAGGCAATGTTACATTTCTATGCAGTATGAAAAAAAAATGAAGATTAGTGAAAATAAAAAGATGCCAGAAGTAGAAAGTCCTAATATTTTTCAATCATTTGTTGGGAGAAATTCCTGCTTCTAAAATCAGTCATCACATCACTTAATATTTTTCCTAAAATTTATAGGTCAATTAAAATTATTAAATCAAGAAACAGTAGAATTTAAGGCATTTTACAGGAGGATTTTGGATTGTAAGAATTCACTGTTTGTTATTCCATTTTTACAGAGAAGGAAGAATATTTTCACAGGCTCTTCATAATTAGGGACTTTTGCAAAACATACTTGTACATGAAGCTTATCATTAGAATTGGAGAGGTATAGCAAAAAAATCCCAACAACCAAGTGCAATAAAAGCACGCCAAGTTATATATTTTTCTCATGCTTCTGCAAAACAAAACAAAGTCTGCAAGAACCAAACAATGGTAAGAAGAGGTAGAACTGTATTTTGTGAAACATCAAACCAAGTACAACTTGAAGACAAGGAGTGTAATGTGTTAAAATGACCATATTTCATGCAGTGAAAGAGAGAAGAAACTCCAGAGAGCAGAGGGGAGTTTTTCTTAGTGAATGTTTTTCATTTGGATGAGGGTGGATATACATATAAATTATACTGGAAAGTGTAAAGAAAAATGCAGTTTTAACCAACTCCAGCTCTCTCCTTGCTTACCCCCCACCTAAAGGAAAAGCAGTAAATGGATGGATGAAAACTGTCACATCAGACAGACAGCCTCCCCTGTGACACTCTAAAAGGACTGGCTCTCTATCCTCCTGACAGGTTACAAAATGATCACATTTGCTGACACTTCTTCCGCAAAACTGCTTTAGTGTTTGTGTCCACTTTCCTAGCAGGAGATGAATGGGCTGCTTTGTCCTCATTTATCACTTAAAGCTGAACTAAGATCTGTCTCGTTTATTTTTCCCTTCCTCACTAGAAAGGCTCAACCACAGCATTAATTCTTTCGCGATGACAGCTAATTCAAACTTAACAGGCAATATTTACTCTGCCAAAAGGATGAGGAGGAGGGAGGGATGTTTCTCACTCTTTTTTTTCCCTAAAAAAAAAGTGTAACAGGCTAACAAAATAAAGCTAATTAAGGGCTTTTGGTTCTTGTTGGTTTGCACTTCAATTTAACACCTGAACTTACAAGCTTCTCTTTTGTGGCGGGGTGTGACATTCCCTGCCAAACACCTGATAACAAACGATTTGCCCAGGCAAATGCAGGAAAACCAGAATATGTATTTACTCACTCGCCCTCATCACTCCTGAAAGGACACTCAACAAAATTGAAACTCAGCAGTGAAATAAATTAAAAGCATGAAAACTCTTAAAACATTCAGCCTTAAGTAATACACAGTGCAGCTGGCTTGACAACCATTTTATTTGTGGGACGTGGGCCCCAAGGCATCCATAATGCTAATTTACAAAGGATTAACTGTGAGTGAAACTCGCTTAATCTAACACATAGTTAGGCAAAGGCATACATAACATCCTGAGTGTTTAAATCAACTCCTCCTATCTCTGGCCCACCGAAAAAATCATTGCATTGTCTGAGAAGCAAAACTAAAGAAAAATAAAAAAGAAGCATGTAGTCCCCAATATGCTTTATTTTTATACCCTGTTAGTACACACCTGATTGCAAGATTATTTAATCACTGCCCATGTCTTTAAAATCCTTTTCAAGAAAACATTGAGTGAGGCAAGCCACCACCTGTATCTGTTAATTGAAGGTTCACTTACAGTGTGAATCTAGGAAATACATATCAAAGTTCAATTTCTAGGAATCTGAATTAGTCTGCACAGTGCAGCAAAAGAATATCATATTAAAAGGAACAAATTAATCATGAAATAGGATGGATGTTATCAATAGATTCCTACACTGAAGCATTATATACTTTTAATATTCAAGCCAACAGTTAAAGATTAATTTTATGTCTTTAAAAAGGAATATCGTTGAGTTTTACTGTTTTCCTTTCAAGTGAGCAAGTAAAATTAAACTAACTGCGTACTGCCCAAAGGATGGGGCTGGGAGGAGAATGACAGAGCTGTTTGGCAGCAGCAGGACAGTCCCAAGGAGGACTCAGTGGTGCCTGCTGAAATCTGAGTCTGGGAGCTGCTGCTAAGACAGAGAACACAAGTTCTGGGTGTCAGCACATTTCAGATCTCAAAGTCAACAGGCAAGGACGACCCTTCAGAGTAAAGAAAAAAGGAAGAGGAAAGGGGGTTTTGAGTGATCCAAGACAGTCAAGCCAGCTCACAGTTGTAGAACAATGGTTGGCATTGGCAGGACCCATCTGTAGGGAAGCCTATGGTACTGTCACAGCCAGACACTGCCAGTGGGTATTGCTCTAGGCAAAGCATCAAGGAATTTAAGTGGGGGAGGGAGTGATAATACCAAAGGAGAAGAAAATGGGGCCTAATGCTCGCTACAAAAAAATCCCAAAGGCTAACATGCTCACAAGAAGCAGATGATAGTCTTTTATCTCTATTACACCTTAAATTCAATAAAATCTGGTGAATGAGGAAGCCCAGATTTTTCTTTGAAAATGCAAAGCATGTTTACAGGGTAAATAATTTAGGAAAGAATATATACTTGAAAGAAGACACCCATTGAAACATCCATGGCTAAAATGCCTGAAGGCAAAAACTTGTGCATTTGCATGCTGCATTTTATTAAGTTAGCACACTGTAGCTTTAAAAGAATGCATGGCCAAATTAAGAGGAATGTGTGACTGAAACATCAAGGATTCCTCAAGTTTACATTATGAATCACAGTGCTGTTGATACGAGATGAATTAACCATTTAGTTGATGCAGCTTAGGCACTGAATTCACACCAAGTTCTGCTGGAGCCCTGTGCGGGAGCTCGTTAACAGCCAGTGTCTACTGTTCCTTTCATACTCGGCTCTAGGAGCACAAGGGCTCATTCTACTTTGAGTTAGAAGACACAAAAAATCTGTGCTTTTAAACCAAGCTCCATCTAGTTTATTATGGAGAGCAGCCTGAAATATTTGGGTGCAAAACCACACAGAAACCATAACTAAAGCAGACGCAAGGGTAACGTTAACTGACGCATTGAAGAGCACGGGACTAAAAACACAGAAAGCACATCCCTCTCCTCTCGAGTTTCCTTCTGCTCCACCTTTCCAGATGCCTGACCCTTTATCCTGGCTTCTGGTCACAGTGCCTAATCTCCAGTCACTGCTGTGCTGGAGGGTGCCTCCAGCCAGGACACCATTCGCTTTTGAGGATCACGTCCTTGCTGCACAGGGCAACCATCACTCTGCAGAACAGGTCCCACATGCACTACCAAACCCTGATGTCCCTGGAAAATCTGTTCCCCTCATTGGCAGAATTTGTGCTGCCTTTCCACATTTCAAACCCCCAAAGGATTCGCGCCTGTCCGTGGCTTCACGTACACACACACACACACACACACACACACACACACACACACACACACACAATGGGTCTAACTCTGTTTGTGCCATGTTTAGATCTGCTCTGTATAAACACAAAGCAGCTCCCGAATAAGCTTTTGCAAACCTTACATTAAGGATGCCAACCGTGTTTAAACCTTTTTATAAAACTGCATTCATTAGCAGGGGAGTGCACGACATCTATATGGGTTCAGCCTGATGTCTTGCACATGTCTTAGTGCCTGATTGACCAGCATTGAATAATGATGCCTTGCCATTAAGCACTGATGGTACAATAACAATTGTCATGAAAATCAGCAATCACGGTAACATGTTAACAAAATGCAGGATATAAACGAACCAGTGCAGACTCTGGGTGGATACAGAGTGTGTCCTTAACTTGAGGACTACAAATAAAATACTGCAAAAAATTTCCTACAGAAGCTCAACTCTGACACTGATACAAATAAAAAAAAAAAACAAAACCAAACAAATGGCTTGGGGGATCAGTTAGCACACATTCATTACAACACAGGGCTTTATTCTTAAAGGAGGCATCTTGAAAAATAGTGTCCTCAAGAACACAGACTGATTGATGACAGAGCACTGTCCAACAGTATTTCACTGTAATATGTATTTATGATTTAACTAGAAGTGATTCCTATCAGTTTACTGGACAGAAAGGCTTGCTTTGTATACAAAAATCACATCTTAAATGGTCACTTTGAATACTTGGCTATTGCATTTTTTGCGCCCTTTTATTTCTGATTGGCAGTTTTTGCTAGCATGAAAGAAAATAGGTGCATGCAAATCAGTGGCAAGCGATTTTTAAGTGTCCAATAGTCATGTGCAAATTAGTAGATTCAAACAAACAATAAGTGTGGGTCTAGTTAAATAGGCAAAAACATACCAGGCAAAATTAATTGTGCATTTAAAGTAATACAGCTATACTCACATAGCTTCTGGACAGACACAATTATTACTATATATAAGGACATCCTTGTTACGATGAGTTTTCAAATGGAAGTACTAAACCCCACACAGGGGAATAAAATGTTATGATTGGTAAAGCAAAGCCTTAGATACATAATGATAAATCTCAAGTTCAGGGTATCTGGGGGCTGTTCAATCATTCACATCTTCAGGTTTAAAAATGCTTTTCTTAAATAAAAGCAACTGAAAAGAATGAGACAGGCTGTGGCAAAAACATAAAGACATGGCAACCTACTGTAATAAAAGAGTAAGAGAACATTGCCTAGCAGAATTATAGCTGGCTGGAAGTATCTGACTTGAAACATTTTTCATCATTAACAACTGAAATTAGAAAACAGAAATACCAGTGGAAAAAAAAATATCTGCACAACTTGCATATGATTCCTTGGCCCTCTTCTAGCTGACCATGGGAAAAGTGAGGAATTTGGAAAACACTCAAGGTTTTTCCTCTTCCCCACCACAAACTCTGAAAATATGTTTATGTCTTTGTTCTCAGGTCAGAAGACCTAATTACATTGTAATTGACATTGTATATTTAGATGTGAAAAGGCTTTGGGGGTGGTGGACCCCCCCATGGCTTACTGGGAACAAAAAGACCACACTTCCTAAGGTCCACCTTCAGTCTGCAGACTGCTCCTAGCAGAAGCTTCTTCCATGTTCTCTGAATTCCTTCCCAAAGGTGCCTCTTTGTAAGAACTTGGGAAAATCTATAAAAATTGCTGAAAACTGAGCAGATAGCAAAATGAAACCCTCAAAAACAGAGGGCTGGTGTTTAAGAAAGGATGGGCTTTTTCTAGCTGATTTTCTAGCAGGGTTTATTGAAAGGCCATACAGGGCACCTACGATTTTGTTGATAGGACTGAGGAATTGTGCAATGCTATGTCCTCTAGATTTAAAGTTCAGTCTTAAGGACTGGGACTGTCTACTTGTAATAACATAGATACCAATCTCTAGTTATAATATTACACTCAAACCACATCAATGTGTTTCCACCTGGGCCCTGAATGAAAGAATGAGTCATGTAATAACAGGTGCAGGGAAGTAGTCACACTATCCCACTTTAAACATCTAAATTATATCTAGCTAATCTCTCTCAGCTCCCCATATATAAGCTCAAGTCTGCACTGAACTGCCCTCTCTGCCTCCTGGCCATATATGCACCCCAGCAGTGCTGGTCAGCTAGGTTAGGTGCCTACAACATAGGAATGAATATCTCTAAAAGCTTGAACATGAAGTCCAGACAAGGAAGCTTGCTAGCTCTGAAGGCAAAATCATACAGAAAGGCACAAGCATATTGTAACGTGTGTGTAATCTCCCATCAATCAGAAAGATTGCAGAGATGAAACTCACCAGTGAAGCAGAAGATGCTAATCAATAATTAGCCAGTAAAGACTTTGATCCATCATCTCCTTTTAATGGATCCTATATTTGCACATTAAATTTTGACCAGAAGCAAATATATTTTTCCTTTGACAGTTTTTCTGGAGGAGTAAAAAAAGGATATCCCTCTCTTGGCTGAATGCCTGCTGAAACATATTAGCCTTCCTTGACTCAACTATGTTTTTACCTTGCTGTGTCATCTTCTTTTAATCTTGCCATAGATTAAAACTTTAAATTATTTTGATTATATCTGATAGCTAAAATGCTTCTGGAGAGATTTAATTAATAATAGAAATCTTGCAACACATTCCAAATGAACAGCATTGAGTATAGTGCTATTTGGTAGCCATCAGGGTTATCATGGCTTGCATGAGCCTTCTCTCAAGGAGCTGGCAGTCTCAGGAAGTGAAAATTGTACCCAAGTGAGGGGGGGTGTACGTGGGGAGTGAGAGGGGACTAACTGGCCTGGGAAGGAGAGAGATCTACAGGAACGATTTGAAATCAAATGTGGTAACAGGGAACGCCTGATCGAGGACCTCATGGATGTGCAACTAAAGGTCAAAACACAAAATTGAAGGGTGCTGAAAATCTTGTACTAGTCAGATTTTATTCATTGCTTATTTTAAAAACACATTGCAAGGCACTTCTGAAGGATGAAAAATATCCTTCTGCTCCTGAGACCCTGACATGGAAGGGTTTTGATGCAACTTCACCTTTCTGCCATCTCCATGTCCACTCCTTCCACTGAGGGAATCAATTAGATTATGAGTGTCACTAGGAGGCACAGTGGAGCTTCTGGGGCCATGGAAAATCACCAACCAAAATGAGAGAGGGACTAATTCATGCAGAGCACAGGCAACACCAGACCCCTTTGGCAAGTCTAAATGATGATAACATACACAGTGGCAACTGCAAGTGGAAGGAGTCAAGGTTGTCTTAATCTCCAACCAGCCTTTCTCAGGGTACTGAAGTATCAAGAAGAACAAATCACACATTTAGTCACCTGAGCATGACTAAGAACCATAGGCCTTAGCAAACATTACAAGAGCTTTAGCAAGAGCTCAGAGGGAGGGTGGATAGCCCAGCTGTCGGTGCAGTGGCATTCTTCAGCACGTTGGGTACATGAAACCCTGGTCCCCAAACAGTTAATAGGAAAAAAAAGCCCCAACCCCCTCATCAGCACTCAAAGCTAAAGCAATTATTTCTCCAGCAGAAGAAATGTATGCAAGCTATAAAATGACAAGAACGTACAAGATCTCATATTGGCTTTTATGATAAATATAGTTAAATTTACATTCTGTGCAATTTAAAGAAAACAAAAATGTCAAAAGTCTGCATCTTATCAAATTCCATAATCATTAGAAGCCACTAAAAGATGTATCTTAAACAGATGAAAGGAAGTAACGTCTTTCACCCTGCCTCAATTTAATTAATGACTAATCTACAGGTTTTAGGTGTGACAAAGCTGGAGAATGGACACACACATTCTTTTTGCATTATTTTCTTCTGATTACACGATATTTGACTGGGCATCTTTTTGTATGGCAAGTTTCCTACAATTGTCTTAACAATGTTGACCTCTTTTGTAAAAACCTGAAGGCATCTGCAGCAATTGTTCCTGAAGATCTGCTATCCAAAATGTTACCATTTCATGGCACTTCTTGAATGATAGAATAGAATTTTTTTTTGGTATATATTCATTTTTTTTCAAATGCTATAAAAGAAAGGAAAACAATCATGGCTAAGGCCATTTGTGAGATGGCATTAAAAGAGCCTATTCTGAGACAGATAAAAATAATGAGAATCTTTCTGTCAAGAAGGATTTAGAAAATATCACGAGCATTATTAAAATTTAATTTTTTACTGTGCTTTTTGGTTCCCCCTTTTCCAGTGATAATGAGCAGGACTGCACACCTCCACAATGCTAGTACTTGTTTTGAGCAATAAATTCAGCCTTCCAGTCTGAAGACATTTCAGACAACAATTTTGACTGCTATAGGCTTATTTTTCAACCTTTTCTGTGCTTTGAGTCTTCCTATAAAAACCAGTTCATAAGCTAATTTTCCACTAGGCCAGTGGAACAAATAAAAATCAATTTTTGCCCAACCGGTTCAGAGAAAACCTGGGAACAGTGAAGACAGAACAGTGAAAAATAAAAAGAATCGATGTATTCACAAATGGTTTACCTGATAGAGAACTATCAAATTAGTTGTCAGGAGATACTTGCCACTATGAAAGTATTTTCTTTTCAGCATGTTACAGTATTTCTATTAGGGGAGCAGAGAAGCCTCTACTTTGTCGTGACCTCAGACACCTTGGTTTAACAACCACGTCGAGCTTCCAAGTATTTGGTAAAACCACAGGGCACAAAGTCACGGTGCAAGAGCCCCTCGCAGGTCTTGCAACCAGAGGGACCTGCAAGCCCAACTGGCTTAGGGTGGGTGTAAGTCTTCATGATCTCCTGCAAGGCACAGAGATTCCTCTCTCACAGAAGGCAGGGAGACATCCATGACCTCAGGCCAACCTTGTCAAGAGGAATTTGGTCCATCAAGAGAGGGAAAAATCATAAAAAGCACTGCCCTCTGTTAAAACCCCAAGTGTTCAGGAGAACACTGAAGACTAAGCAGTTTAATCCTTTGGACAGCAGAACACAAATTTCTCCAAAGATGGGAATCCCATTTATAGACTTCAAAACTTCCAGAATCTCAAGGACATCTCAGGGCACAGGCTTTAATATCAGGGCCCAATCCATTTCATCGTCTTCTCCAATAACTGGGCAAGTGTTCCCAATCCCTATCCCATCCTGAGAAGGGATGGGATAGGTGCTCATGTCTGTCTGTCTGCAGCCAGAAGAGTTTGTCTGGAAAATTGATTGAAGAACAGAATCTGCTTTTTAATACAAATTAACCATCGCTGCTGTGGAAATAAAACAAATTTATAATTTACAAGCTAAAATATTAAGGAAGCTATTTTTAAGTACCTATAATCTTCACTCTGGTATGTAGTATTTTATACACTCCTTTATTTTTATGAGTTGGCATTAGAATGTGACTCATTTTAACAGAAAAAAAAGGATTAACTACGTTACTCAGAAGTAAAGCTCCATGTTACCTATTTAAAATATTGTAACATACCATGGAGACATCATTTCTAGGGCCAAACAAAGCATTACTCAATGAAGAAATGGCATGACATATAAAATATTCAGCAGAGGAAGGGTATTTGGAGCTAAGCAGTTTCACTGGCAATAAACAGCATCATAATAAATAGTGTGCATGTAGGAAAAAAAAGAATACCTGCTCTTCACTATTTGAGATGTAACACCTTATTGGGGGAAACGAATTAAGATACTACTCTTCCACTCAGCACATGCAGGGAAAAACTAAAACCACCACACATTTTGATTCTGAATCTCTTACAACTGATGCTAATTTGCTTATGATATCTGCCTGATTTAGAGCTAATCTTCTGTAAATTAACTCCTAATGCTGTCTGAAATAATCCTCTTAATGCTGGTCTGTCTTGAGTACTTTATATCAAACACCATGAAATACACAAGCATACACAAGGCGTTCAGCAGCTGTAGTGCTGCTGGCTGTGGAGAGTATTTGCTGTGCCATGAAGGCACAGAGCTGTGGGGCCCTGGGGCAGCTTGGGGACCACTCTGGTTGTCCCCTTGGAAGGGGACAGCAAGCCACAGCCGTGTCCCACCACCCCACCACCTCCTGACCACCAGAGAGAAGAGGAGGCTCAGACTCCTGACAAAATGGTGCAGGGGGGTACAGCTCCCTGCTCCAGAGCTCCCACCTCCAGCAGCACATGATAATGAGAAAAAGTAAACCACTCAGGCTTTGAGATTTCCCAGCAATGAGATCTGTGTTAAACAGCACTAATTATCAGCTGGAAGCCTAATCTGATAACGGGTTTGAGAAGACAGAGACAGACCATTTTGTTTCTTCAGTGGAGGAAAATATTTTTAAGGGTGTTGCTTCAGCATCAGCCAGCTTTATAATTATTGTCAGTGTGCTTATAACTCTGTATTCAAACATTTATTTTTTCTGCTAAATCCACTGGAACAATTTTCTCCCCAGTATTAATTTAATGATAGAGCAAAAAACCTAATTGATATTGGTGAGCAATGCAACACAAACACATTATTTTCTTGGGTTTTGAAACAAAAATGGCAGACACAACTTTAACTGAATGGACTTCTTTATGTTTTAACAGATGGTTTATTGGCCCAGACTCCTATATATAACAAGCACAATTCCAAAAGCAATACCTTTTTAACTGAAAAATTCGTGTATTTTTACTATGTACAGGTAACTTTGTCAGGTAAAAGTCTTTTAAAACTCTTTTAGTACATGGAGAGTTGTTTAGAAATTATATTCTCACCATAGCAAGTGCTTATAGGAGGGTATTAAAAGAAAAAAAAATCTATTGTTCAAATAATCCTTTATTGGAACTTGCTTTTTCAATATATTAAAGAACAGATAAAGCGCAGTGATCACTGAGCTGTATGTGTCCGACAGCCCTTCAAGAGACTTGTGGAAATGTATAAAACAAGCAGTGATACAATCCTTTGCCAAACACTGTCATAAATTTTTTATTTGGCAGCTAACATTCTCACTAGCTTTCTTGGCAGCAATTGGGACCTTTAGCAAGAAAGGTGCAGGAGAAAAATACCTTGTTTAGAGATGTTTTCAACACTTTCTGGGATTTTTCAGAACTTCTGCCTGCAGCATATTTTACAACCACAGTCTCAAGTCACCTGATGAGTGGGTGGTGGTTTTAAACTTTTTTTTTTTTATATAGACAGCCTACTACTTCCCTCTGGCCTTCAGCCTAGGATGTGTGTGGAATGGGGCTGTGTGTTCCTCAGAGATACAAGTGGTTGCTCCTCTCTGTCTAGACAAAAAAACTTGAAAATAATATCAGAATGTACCTTTCATTGCTCCTGATACTATCTGTATCTTATTCCTGGGTGACAGAGATAAATGAAAGTCAAACATATGCTGATTACTTTTGCATTTTTCTCAGGAGATATCTGCAGAAGAGCTGGTCACAGGTACAGCTGCCCTGGCCAGCCAGTGGGTTGCTGAGAAACAGAATTGGGAAACAGATTTCTGTGCCCAGGTCCAGAGGTTTTTTTGTTTGCTTGTTTTCCTTTAATATACTGAACTTAACATATGATGCATTACCTTCCTCCACGAGCCCAGATGTGCTGTTGTATATCTAACAAACCCACTTCTGGAAAAGATATTCTATATTTTGGTATTTCATCATTTCAGAATAAAAAGAAGATGAATCCACTTTACATTTCAGCAACTTCCTCCAAAACTTTCACAACATTAAGATACACTTGAATTCTTCACATGAACAGAAAGGAAACAATCCTTAACAGATGTGGACAAGAAAAACACCTTATCTGCCTCAAATGACAAAGGCTGGAATTTAGTTTTAGACAGCACACATTACTTTAAGTAGTGCTGTTACAATGACAAACACGAGCGAAAAGGCTTCCCCAGCCTGTGCTCCAGCTCTGCCTGTCGTGCTCAGCAGGGGCATCACCCCGAGGAGGTTTCAGAGCCCACACAGACATCTAGTGGCAGGTGGGAACACTGCACGGTGGCACCGCCACCTGGCACCGCGCCCAGGTCCTGAAGCCCGGCCAGGTGAGCTCGCTTTGCCACGGCTGTGGTTGGGCAACCAACAGGGAAAGATGTGCTCCCTCTGTGCCATCCCAGTGGTCATGGGGAGACAGCTGCTCTCCTGGCAACTCTGGCTTTCCAAATTTGCATTATTGATTCTCTTCAATTAAATCAGAGCTCTTTTTGTCTTTCTGAGTACCTTTAAATGTCTCTCTCCATGCTGCTGTTTTATTTTACTTAAAGATTGCAGAGGTTAATTATGTAGCATCATTTGGAAGTTTCTCTGAGCGTGGCTATGCCCAACGCAGCTGACTGGAACACACCGGTGCAATGAGACTTTACAGACAGCAAAAAACACACACAATGAGAAAGTCCAGTCAATAATAAATTCTAAATGGTTGGAGGAGGAATATGACTTGCTCCACAGTCCATATCAATCAATGGAAAGATGCCTAAAACTTCAGTGGGGTTTGAATCCCACATCTGCAAAGGATATCAAGCGCCACAGTTCTGCACAGAGTTGTAAGAGCTCAGTGCCCTGATTCTGCTCTGTTACACCATTTTAAATCAAGCAGTACTCAGTGGTGTCATAACCCTGTACATCTGTGTCAGACCCTGTGTTGCAAGGACAGACTTGATGCCAAGAATGCAAAACAGATGTTGCTTTCCTAATGTTTTCTTGTTGCCCTTTAAGTTGTTTTCATGGGGTTCTGTTTTCGTTTTGGGGAGCAAAACAGGTCGACAGGACTTTTCAGAGGGCAGACTGGAGGAATGCTTCTGCATCTTCCTTTTTATTTTGTGTGCATGTGTGAATATGCAGAGGCTTTGAGTTAGAACTGGGAATTTTTTTTTTTTTTTAAGCTTCATTTGAGCTATGCTCAGTTCCCTTGGGGCAAAGGGAAAGGTAGCTATTTGTGGATGGGAAAAAGAGCTTTTGTGAACAGAAAAACTGCATCACCAAACGGCTTAAGAAAAAGATTTTTTGAAGTTATTTGTTACTACTACTTTAAGAGGAAACAGGGATAAATATATCTTTTTTGCATGTTGACTCATTAACAAATTTAGCAATAAACACCTTGCAATTAAGTCCACTAGCTTACTGCTGTCCAGAAGTTTCTCAATACTCTGCACAGAAGGTTTGGAAAACACATAACTAAGAAATGGTGAAGGCAAATCCCAACAGCTTGCTCAAGCAAATCTAGCCAAGGCTTAAACTCACTTCTGAACACTGAAATTCGAGATGCTGTATCAAATAAGCAGCTCTTTTTCCCTGAAGAGAAGAAACTGGGTGTAGCTAACCTAGTGCATAATAGGTTTATTCTCATTCACAAAACAGGAATTACTTTATGGCCCCAAAGTAAAACTAGCAGAGAAATATACTGGCAGATTTGCTGCAGATGTGTGTTGTGACACGTATGCAGGGAATCTGCTATTAATCACACACTAAGATTTTAATATTATGTAGGGTAATGCAGGCAATCATTATGGTAGAGGTTCTGGATGCATAACAGCCTAACCCACAAATGGGTCTTTTAAATTTAACTCATTTGAGCTCACTCTCACACTGCACCAGCTGAATTCCCTGGTTCATCCCCCCACTCTCCACTACATACATTTATTTCAATATCTATTGTGCCTTTCTTTTTGTGCTTGTCCTCTGCTTCTTTTCTTGAGACACGACAGTTGTTGGGGAAAGTGCAGCTTTTCAATTCTCCCGTTTGCCAGACTATGACAGGAATGTTCTTGTTAGAGGGGCTGTTTGTGAGACCCCTGGACATGTACCCAGCACAGGAAACAGTCTGGCTCAAATCCTGGAAAAGCCATTCTTCACCTGAATCCTTCAAAATTTGTGTCTGAACATAACTAGAACCTATGTATCCATACCCGGGCTAAGATTACTATGGACAATTATACCGTGGAAATGCATTATTCTGACAAAGCAATCAATCACGTTATTTCTCACAATTTCGGTTCACCCCTAAAATTTTCCTTACCTCCAAAGCCAGCTGGATATTATATTACTGAAGCTGTTGAAAGGGTGTAACACTAACCATGAAGCCAAAGGCCACTAAAACTATGCAATGCATAAATTTTTATTGTTTGCTCAGCATTGAAATCTCATTAGGGCTCATAACTCATCGGCGCACTGCAAACATTTGCATCTGCTGATCATGAGAACTTGGACGGAATGTACACCTTTGGCTAATTTACTTGTTATGTTTTTAGATGAGACTGTGTTGCTTTTTATTTTCTTTTAGAAAGTCCTTATGCAGTTGTGAGTCAAATGTCCACTTTTTAAACTGAATATATGAAAACTTTCATTTGCAGTTTCTCAAGGTTGTTCTGTTGCTGGCAATGTTCATGATCATCATTTTACAAAAGCTTCATTTGACTTAGTATTCAGGGTAGTCATTGTTTGAAAACTGTGCCCCATAGAGCATTTCACTTCATTCATCCTTTCTGCTTTATGCAGCCACATTTTAATTAGATTAAAATTTGTCCTCCAATTAGCTTTCATTAAAGTTTATAGATTACAGGAAAAATCTCCACTGAGTTGTGCTTCAAAACTGTGCCTTAAGTTTAAAATGAAATAACTGTGCAAATGAAGCTATTATGAAGATTATTACTATGCAAAAAACATCAGTCGCTTCTTGGTTTACTTATACATTTAACTCTGTAATTCATTTTGCCAACTTCAATACCTCTGTGTTCTCTAGAGTAGTCATCATAATAATACCTTAGAGTTACAGGATACCTTTCATTACCAAGGATCCTTAGGGGCCTGATTCTGCATACCAGTGTTCCTGCTGAAGTCTCTGAAACTATTTGAACAAGTGCTCCTTGCTGCATGTGAACCAGAACCCAAGTACAGGTCAAATCCTGCTTCCAGATACCCACGTAGCGTTACTGCCGATCTGCGCAGCTCAGAATGCAAACCAGAGATGAACATTATGTAAAAGTCCTTCTGGGTGAGATGTGGCAGCTGTTTAATGGTGCACGGTTACAGGACTCACCTCTGTAAATAAGGGACAGATACTTCCCCCACAGTTAAAATTGCAGAGAAAGCTGAGAATGTAATTATCCAAAGAGGAAGTGACTCTGTAGGACACTGGGGCTGGGGCTGCATCTCTGCTGTCACTCACGTCTTCAGATGTGACATTGCCAAGGATCGGATGCCCAGTTACTAATACCTCCTGCACATGCAAATCTACTATGTGCTGAAGGCAATATAAAGTTTACAGTTCACCAGGCTTATCCTAAACCAGACATTCACTCTAGAGCAACCTCTTGGTGGAACACAAGGGACTCCATGTCAGAGCAGGGCACTACAGAAATGGATCTGTTTGCAGGAAATTCTCTCCCAATAGCAAGAGCTATAAATATATACATATAATTAAAAATAAAGAGAGAGACAGAAAGATGCAGCCAACATTTTAAAACTAAAATAGAGACACTTGGGTTACAAAAACAGGGACCTGCCTTTGCTCTAGCAATGTATTTCTGATAGGAGAAACACAATAGAAAACAACTACTTTACTACAAATGAAATGTAGTTCATTAGCATGGGAGGATTATCTCAGCAAAATGCAGGAGTGTAAAAAGCAATTTTTCGTATTTTTCATGTGCTAACTATTTGAACAACCACTGGTAAGTCTTCAAAGCACTGTGGTGACTAGTGTTATTCTCACTTAGCAGATGGCGAAAGAAAAGTTTAAGGGTGTCAAAGGCTAGAGGGGAATTTATAGTTTAAATGCTCTGACTCAAGCCAAGACCATGTTTCCAAGATGCAAAGCAAACAGCAGCAATACTAATTTTAGGAGTCATGCTCAAGTCTGTCCCTTCCTCCACCTGTATTCCTCCTCCTGGTATTCACTTCTGCCATCTCCTTACAGCATGCCAACCTCAGTTGTGCTGACTCAACAGCATATAGATCCATGTGATGAATCAGATCTAGGAATTGATTCAGGACAAAAAAAGAAAGAGAAAAATGAGAAGGGTGGGGAGGTGGGAAGAGATATTTTGCACTAGATCAATTAAATCTGAAGACACTGACAAGAAAACAGAAGTGCCCATGTAAACAAGAAAGCACCTGGATGCAGCATAGGGTCAAGAGTAAGTATTTTTGTAGGCAGGAGACCCTGTTGTTGATATTGATGGTTTTGTACCACAGGACTGAGGTCCAAACCATTCTGAAATAATTCCATTTTTGTGTTTTAACTCTTTTGTAACTCTTCTTCTGTTTACCTCCCTTTGCTCTGAGGAAGACCATAGTTACTCCTCACTACCTTAGCACAACAAATTTTCACGAGGAAATTCAGAAATTGCAAGTATTTGACTTGCCACAGCCCAAGACCTGGAACACCAATTTTGGCTTCTCAGTTACACTCTCTGTATTTCAGATATTCTGCTCCATTTCCTCAATAGAATTGTGATGTTTCATAAAATACAGACAAACTAGTCATGCTTTATGTCAAGGGTGCATTTACAAATAGTTTATAAAGGATTTAGATGATTAACCATATATTAGGACAGTTAATCAAATTTAAGAGGCTATTTCAGAATGCTACAGATCAAGCAGTTATTTATAATCCTTGTTATTGCTTTCTACCTTACATCCAATCCTAATGCACACCATTAGAATATTCTGCTAACTCTTTATCAATTATTTGTGTTAGCAGAAAAAATCCAAACAAAAACAAAGCGCCGAAATCCTATCGTAAGGAATAGGTTAGATAATTAGGACATTGAGACTCCTAGACTAAATGAATCAGACATAAGAATCAAATCTTTGGAGATAATTAGCCTCTGCCACAATTTAGATACTTCAAGGTCCTTAAAAATCTCAGCCCTCATCACTGTGCACATGGGATTTAGGCAATTAAAAAAAGCTGGCAAAGTGTCATCTGAAAAGGCACAAATGCTGCAGTAACTGCAACAGCTGAGGAACACATATTTTCTTCAAAAAGCCATCAGCATCATGACAGGTTGCTTAAAGCTTCAGTGCTTCATGCTGGTTGGGAAAAAAAACAGACAATGGAAAACCTGAAGAATGTTAAATTTAACTGTTATCCTTACAAAATGTAGTTCAGCTCAGTTAGAACAGAATGAAAAGTTATTTCTTGTCATTTTATTCAGTTGTTTGAAGCAATGTCTTCTCTTTTTCATAGTTTTTACTTGGTACTGGGCATATAGATAGTTTTTAAAGAAGAAATAACTACAGATCACTTTTTATTGTGATATGATTTATATAGTTTTAAAAAAAATCCATTCTGGAAGTATAGTGTATTTGGTGCTATTTTTGCCTAGGAATGGAAACTCGAACTGGAAATAGAGTCATTCATTCACACGTGCAGGATGACATCGCGTTGACAGGCATGCAAACTTGGAAAGGTGCTACGCAGTCACTCTTAAAATACTACACTGTATTTTTTTCCTTCTAAGCTTCAATTAAGAAAATGTTATAGAGGGATCAGTATTTTGTGAAGGCTACGGGTTCATCATTTGCAAGAGATCCTCTTTCAGAAGTACAAAGACAGAAAAGTCAAGGCACTAACAACTAAATAAACTGTTTTCACAACAGAACTGGCACGTTCAAGCTCCTCTGCAGTGAGGTGCTGTGCTGTCAGGAGTTCTGCTTGTTCACACTCATCTCAAAGAGCATTCCCCAGTCCCATCAGAAAGGTCATCAATCCTTCCTGCCAGGTAGTCCGTTACTTGCCTTGGTTGCTTTTTTTTTTCTCAATTTGAGGCGAATGAAAATCATAAAAGGTGTGAGAATATGGTTGAGGTAGATAAACTTAGAGATTCTAACAGAGCTGGAATGCTGTTGGTGCTAACAAGCCCTGAGCAAGTGATCCATGTCTGGCATGCTCTGCCAAACAAACTGCAATTACAGAAGAACCAAAAATAAACCAAGCAACTTTAAACCTCCTGAACGTGTGAGCCTGGGTCTAGGAATCATATTTGCACTTGCTCCCACAGGCTTGCTTCCAAAAGGCACACAAAACAGGAGGGACCTTTCTAATGGGAAGGAAGGAAGGAAAGTTTCCATTTGAGACCTGGCATTTTGGAATGGCAGAAAGAGCAGCTGACCCCAGGGGCTCTTGCCCCTCCGTGTCAAATTCCCACAAGAGCAGCTTGTCAGACTTTGGCCATATCATACCTGAATCAAAATGTCAGGGCTCGAATCACACCACAAGTCATGCTCTCTGAAACTGAGGTACATAATCCTCTTGGCTTTGCTTTCTGTTGGGCTTTTCCACCCTTTTGCATGGCTCTGCAGTGCCAATCGACATGTGCTTCCCCTTTTTGTCTTTGAGAGAAAACCTCAGCTAGGCCCAAATTTTAATGATTTAGAACGATGCGCTCTATAACTTCCTTTGCACCAGCTTCCTTGTTTTCTGCTGGTTCCAAAAAACCCCTTTGACCTGCTCATAAGAACACCACTTCTGTTTCTGTCATCCCAAATTAACAAATGAATGAGGAGAGGGAAACTCCCCTGTCACTCCAAACCTTCACCCTTCAAGTCCCCCTGCCTCATTGCAGCCCTGGTGCTCTAAAATAAAAGGAGCATTAATGGGCTGAAGTTTCCATGGGACATCAGCACTTACTTAAGTGATATTCTGAATCGTGGGCAGGTATTTACTTCGTGCAGTCTCTTAGGATACAATGGATTTATGGCCGTCAATTCTGAACAGCACCACTATTGTCTCTTCACATTCTATCTGCCTCCATTATTCATTTGTGTTGATTTTGATTGATGAAGACACTTTAAAAAAGGAGAGGAAGAAGGAGGGGCGAGAGGAATACTTCAACTGTTTGGTTTCTAATTCCTGTAAATCTACAGTTCATACTGCAGGAGTACTACTCTAAAGAAATGTCAATCCCCACATTTTGGTAAGGGGTTTTCCTTTTTATCAGTCTCTCTTCTTTCTGAAAGAAGTGGGGTGCAAACAGTGCTTCCATGACATACCTCAACACCATAGGGGTGGCACATCACATTTCAATCAGCCAAGAAATGTTAGGGTTTTTTTATGAAAAAAGTATTAAGACTTCTGCAAAACCTCTTCTGCATATTTACTTCCTATGCTACTGTTAATTAACTTTTAGAGCTGGTTTGAGCAGTCAAAAATTGCTTGGACCACAGTCTTGAACCCAAGAAGAGTAGAAAAAACTTCTTCATTCAAAGTGAATGCACCTGCTTGAAATCTGACTGTGTGGAAGCCATCAAAAAAGCGCCCAGCTTTGTCTTGCTTGCTTCCAAATATATGGTATTTACTGACCTCTCATTAAAATATTCTGACAGAATACAGAATACACCTGATACATTTCTTTCCGTGGGAGGCAGCATCTGAGGTCTGGGGGTAAAGAGATTCCTGAGAGTTGTTTAAATTCAGTTCACTCCTCTCAAAGTTTTAAATGAGCTTCTGAGCAAACACTACAAACTTGCCAAGCTCTCTGCTTACTTATGGAAAAGAGAGAAAGAAAGAGAGAAAAAAAAAGAGAGAGAGAGAGAGAAAGAAAGAGAGAAAGAAAGAGAGAAAGAGAGAAAGAAAGAAAGAGAAAGAAAGAAAGAAAGAAAGAAAGAAAGAAAGAAAGAAAGAAAGAAAGAAAGAAAGAAAGAAAGAAAGAAAGACATTCACCACATGTTTGCATCTCTGCTGCTCAGAGATCTGCCCCAGCACATGCTGACTGCAACATTCAATGGACTGCCTGTAGCCAAGGGAAGTCCAGTACTCTCCTGAATATTTGGCCACAGGATTTCCTTACTAGTTCCACCCCTTTTTGCACTTTAAATAGTATGAGCTATAATAAAGCAAGAGAAGTAGTGAAAAAAAGGACAGATAATTTTTTAATAAACTGGCATCAGATGTCATAGTCACCACCACATTCAAAAATCAACCCCTCTATTGAAATTTTGGTGTCTAAAATGTTGGTGCTTTAAAATGACTGCAGGCTCAGAAAGAAAGCTTTGCTGTTTCCTATTATCTCTGAAAATGTGGGCTTAGAAACATAACTTACAAAAAAAGAAAACTTGACTTCCAAGAAGAAATAGGTGAAGGGAGGAAGAGTCTGTGGAACTGCTGAATACACAAAAGCTTGCTGCTTGACCACTAGGTTCGTTTTACAAAGCATAATTACATCTGTCTTTTTATAATGTTATGTGGTTCATATTATTACTTTCTGTACCATCTTTCATGTTTCAAGGGAATAGGCTGCTACTAACTAGTGTTAGAAAGAAACTAATTCTACTTATTCAGTATTTCTGCAGCTCCCTGGAAGGGATACAAGATGTGTGCAAAATCATCCAGTTCTGTTTTTGAAACTCCCGTCTTCACAATTTTGACTTTTCAAAATGATCTGCTCTTAATATAACATGAGTTGTCAAAGACTGTCAAATAAACGATAAAACTCTCAGGAAATAAACATCTCTCCCCTAGTAGGTTTGTATATATTTCTGCAAAAGTAAAGAATTCTAAAAGTAAATAAACACATGGGAGGATTAGAGAAGCAATAAACAAAAGCATTTCCTCATTTTGAATTTAAGAAAATAGGAGTCTCTTTCCAGCCATTGCCAAGAATACTAATGCACAGAGGTAAAGTTGTACTAGGTAAAATATTATTTCATCCTAGGGCATACGGGCATGCATTCACACATACATGCACACATGGCACCAAAATTTAAATCAGGTTTCTACTGTGCCTTGATGGACTGATGGGCAGAGGATTTTAACACCCATTTGCACCAACACAGGCAAGGGGACTCCTTGCTGCAAGATGATAAAGACTAAATCTTTTAGTCCTAACTGAAGGAGTTTACAGGACTTCTAATCCCTGCACCCCACCTCACTTCTCCCGCAGTCCTGCTGAAAGCTTTAAAACAGTCCCCAGCACTAACATGGTACAGAGCCTGTTGAACATGCTGATCTGCTCATGATTACTCTTTGCCACTGTAAAACAATCTAACTCCTCAAGTGAATGGAGTCTGTAGCAACAATGGTGTTATTGACTTGTTGCTCCAGCTCTATTTAGTTATTACCCTCGAGGCCACAATCAATAGACTTTGCACCAAGTCAGCCTAATAAATCCCAGGCTTTCACTGGAGCTTTGCCAGGAACTGCTAGAAAATCTATGGCAGTCAAACACTTAGAGTATGAATAACATAGAAAGCTGTACTGACAGCTGTATAAATTAATTAACAAGGAATGTTCTTACTCTTTTAAGAAGATCATAATGCACGTTTACCACGGTTTAAGGAGTCACAGGTAGAGCAACAGAAAAATTACCTTTGTGCTTTCATTTAAAATAAAAATCAAATATGATTAAAACAAAACAGCTTCAGACTACTTTTTACTCCCTTTGATTATTGGACATGCAAAAATCTGCATTTGCATTACTGCTGTGGCTATTTAATTATTCCAGGTTTGATTTAAAAAGGAACTCAGCCCAGCAACCACTGACAACTCAGAGCAAATGGTGCTGGCATTTTAACCGGGTGAATGTTGACTGTTGTGCGCTGGTATCTGCAAGGGGGACTTAAATCATGTTTGTAATGCAGTGATTAAAACAGAAACAAAAGGAAGGGGGAAAACAGTTGTTCAAGAAGTAAGAGGTTGGTCACTAGTGAATTCCAGGTTCTTTCAGTTCCTTCTGTAATAAGCAAATATTCTGCAGAGTCAGCTGCGAGGCGCCTGATCGCAGCGTCCGGAGACGCGCTGAACCCACTGTGGCAAGAGCTTGGTGCCAGCCCTGGAACAAAAGAACCTCCTTTTTGCACGCTGAAAACAAATGTAACAGATCAATAGGCTCTTACAAGTGATTAGTTGTCCCAGTGGTACCCTCTGGGAGCATTCAGCTTTCCTAACGAGGGTCACTGCTTTGCTGGGAAGCGAGGAGGGGCTTGGGCACCCGCCAGGCTGGCTCCCCACCAGTGGAGGTGGGCACAGCCTGCAGCAGAGACCAGGTTTGAGACAGAGTTGTGGCCTTTGGCTCGCAGGGAAGTGAAGGAAGATCTTGGGCAAGAAGGCAGAACTAAGCCATGCTGTTAACATGGGAAAAATGAACAAAATCTGTCCTGGCCCTGAGCAGAACTGATCTTATGAGCAAAGTCAGGGAGGTCAGACCAACCTGTCCTGTCTGAGGAGGGGGTAGCAAGCAGACGGGGGGACACAGACACTTTTGAGAGGAAAAGAAGGTGTGACCATGCTCTGAGGTGTCTTCAAACAGCCCTGAGAAGTGAACAGAAAGCCTACTGGCTCTCAAAAATGGATGCTCATTTTGCTCCTTTTGGGCTTTAGGGGCTCTTAGGAACTTCACTGGAAGCAAGGGGAATCTTTTTTTCCATTTGGATGAGATTCTCAAGAATCAACAAGGGAAAACCCACTAAGCATTACCTCATCTTGGGATACTTGGTTTATCCATCATTTCTAAAAGAAGGAAAATCCTGCTTATTGAACTTGATAAAGAAAGGGGTGATGTTTGGATCCCAGCCCATAGGAAAGGGCATGTGAGTGCTAGAATGGATATATTCTGAACATACTCTCACCCTGAAGACAGACAACCTCACCCTGAATAGTTGGTCGCCACGTTTTTTTCAAAAAAACTAGATTTTCAAAGGCCATTTTGATACTGCTTGTTATCAGCAGAGAAGAAGGGATGAAGTTCATTTTACAGCTCTCAGTTCCTCTCCTCTATGGACAAACGCATTTAGTCTCAACTTTTGAATTCAAAAGTAGGGCTTTCAGGAACTTCAATGTTTCTAAGGATTGAGGAAGCAATTTCTACTGAAGTTTCCAAATTCTGTTTAAGTCCTCCTGCCCCAAAAGGACTCATGAGCTTTTTGGGGAAAAGAAGTTATACTTTTCATTTAGAATGACCTCAAATTTGAGGTTATTTGATTGCTTCTGAGCATTGCTCTTCCCTTCTCCCTTCCATTCCTTTTCCTTTTTAAATATGGCAAATTACTTTGTTTTAAAATACCCCTTTCTACAGAGTCATGTAAAGCATATATGCATCAAATAAAAGATCTGCTTGGGAATTAGGACATATTTTCAATAATAGTAAGTGAGGTGGAAAGCCAGAGTTTCTGAGGGCTCAGCCCTGTGAAAAAGGCCTAATTTTCATTATCAGATGAATATCTGTCCTTTTAAAACATAACTTCTCTTTAATAAGGTCAATTTCAGTACCCAAAATTGTGTCATCAAAAGCACTATTCATATTTGAAAATTTAGAACTCAGAATTCATTGAAAGTAATTTGAACCTACCAGGGATGCTCCTGGAGCCTCAGAGCTCTTCTGGCAATGTACCATCAGAGGTGACCATATGCCATTGTCTGGCACCTTGGTAGCAAAATGGAGTAAAAGAAGTCTGCACAGTGTCTGGGCCCTGGGTCATCCTTGAGGTTTCTTGTGCCATGTGACTGGTTTTATTCACTAACTTTCTGAAGACTCAGTCAATCACTGTGACATGTTGATACAGCTTTTGTAATGAGCATAGGCAATAACATACCTGTAGTTTTCAAGTAGCTATTTCAAACATAATATCTAAAGTCCTACACCGCTATTTTGTGTGTGCAAACATGACAATGGAGTTCAAACCTTAGCATGTGTGCCAATTCCTGACCTGGCAGCAGGACACAGCAATGCAGGGCTGGAAGCTCCATGAGTGGAAGGCAGAGGCTGAACATCCAGGACTTGCCAAAAGCAACAGTGATGGATCTAGGGTGGGCATCCTTTTCCTTTCTGAGCCAGTTTTGCAAAAAGCTCCATGATGCTGTCAGGAAGCACTCTGCTGCTGGAAGCTGCTCTGCTTTGCTGATGAGATTTAAAACTAAGCTCCTGGCCTTTTGGGAGTCGTTAAAGATCCTGAGATAAAAGTGAATCTCATTAGCCAATCTTAAGAAACTCATAGGAAGAGGGGCTGTAGAAGGAGAAATAGCTGTTTATGAGCACAGCAATGCAGAATTTCATTAAGTTCTTGCCCATAGTGAGCATCTGACCAATACAGAAGAAGACGACTACAGAGACACCAAAGGATTCCCAACCTCTCATTTCCTAGCATCTTCAGAAATATTAATTATCAGCTTCACGGCATTATCCAGCCTACTTGCTTTTTTCTTCACTGCTCAGCTTCTTGACTGAGGCCCCCCTGGCCTCACTGCAGCCAGCTCTACACACAGCTGGCACAGCTGAGTTGTGCCTGTCCTCAGCCGTCTTATTCAAGCCACAGTGTCACCCTGGCTGCCTGTCCACCAGGAACTTTCTAGAGTGACACCCACAGAGCATGAAACAGCTTCACAATTTGGGTCTGCTGTGCAATTATACTGCCCATTTAAATTTTTAAATAAAACTAGTAACACGTACCAATTACAGGGGAAAAAAAAGAGATTATTTTAAGCAGACATCAATCAAATGTAGGCTAAAAATCTTTCTTTTTTTCTTGTCTCTTTTTTCCCTGCTCATTGCCCTGCATGCAAATCCCTCTCCCCTCTTCACAAACAAATTTGATGGTCTTATTTTTAAGCATAGTAACAATTGTCCATACTAGTAATCAAATAACAGCATTTTCCCCTAAGTACCTAGGTTTTTTCACTTGTACATGAATAAGTACAGTAATTCCCAGGCATACAGCCACAGCAAGGCAGAAACTTCCAAAAATTGCATCATTCTTCACAGCACTGCCTGCTACAGTACTCTGCAATTGCTTCTGCTCCTTGAAATAATCCCCTCTGAAATGGAGTTCTGGATTTTGGCGGGTGATAATCCCAAGGGGTATCACAGTGATAGCCAACTATCCGTAACCAACAAAAGTAAGCTTGCCAAAGCATCCTCTTCCACTTTTTAATTCTCTGATTTCCATATTCTTGAGAGCTGGCCCAGAAACCCCGGCCAACAGTAGACAGCCATACCATGGCACAGATTTAGAGGATGAAGAGTATAAATGGAAATACAGAACAGTTGAAAAATTACATTTTAATTCAATTTTCTGAAAAACAGTCCCACACTTAAATGCACTTTGGATGAAGACCATAAAAGTGGTTACAGTTTCTCTGGCTGCTTTTTTAAACTCAAATGTGTGCTATCTCACTTTAATCTTAACTGCTTCTTAAGGTGATAACACTGAACAATGTGGCTCTAGAATATATAGGCCAAACAAGAAGCAGGAAACATTTCAGGTCTGCAGAGGTATAATAAAAAGAAACACTCCTGAGCACTAGACTAGCACTGAACATAAATGATAACATTGTACAGGGCTGAGTTTTCAGTGATTTGTTCCTTTCTACCAAATGTTCTGAAGCTAATTGGGTCTGGAAAAGAATTTGTGCAGAGCTTGTATGGCCCAGCCTGCTTTAATTGGGGTGGTGCCCACCAACAGCTCCTCAGGATCAGGGCAAAGGCATCCTCCTGCCAAGCCAGGCTCTTATTTACTCGTGTCGCTTCAAAATCTCTCTGTCATGATAGACTGGATCAACCCAATCTAAATGTTTTGATCTGTTACATATGTGGAAAATGAGATACTGGCACACACACACAAAGCAGCTGTTTTCTAAGTGCAGTCCTTCAATGGCCTCAACACAGAGCACAAGGCAAGTGAATTAGTCCAATGGAGACTGAGTTACCTTCCCCTGTCTGTATAACAAGGGAAAGGAAATTCAATGCCTGCTTTAAATGACAGAATTAAGCTAGATGTAACTTGCAAATTCATTAATTTTCTCAGCAGACTGAGATTGATCTGAATTTTCTCTTTTGTGCAGTAACTATTCTACACTTGTCCTGAAACAAGTTAGCTAAAACGAATTAGTCAGCGAGGACACTGACAGATCTAATTTAGCC
Organism: Lonchura striata; assembly: GCF_050655825.1. NCBI lineage: Eukaryota > Metazoa > Chordata > Aves > Passeriformes > Estrildidae > Lonchura > Lonchura striata. The sequence continues at coordinate 32,306,669 of NC_140708.1, read as the reverse complement.
CCAAATTAAGGATAAAAGGGAGAACAATACAAAATAAGTATTAAAAAGTCAGCCTGGAAAAAATCCCAATGTTTCTGTGGACTTCTTATAAGGAAATAATTTCCATTTAAATAATATTCACAACCTGCAGTCGAGTTCTGTGGTGAAGATGAAATTTACTTTCAGTGAGGTGACACCAGCAAGTCCACTCAGCTCTTCAGCAGCAAATAGACCACAACAAGCCAATGCAATATTTCTAACCAGTGATCCAGGGTTGGTTGTTGATAGTTTAAATCCAGTGCTATCTTGCTAGCATAATATTTTAAGTATCATCCATAAAAATGTCAAGTATTTTAAAAGGCACTTATGGGAGCAGACAACATGATCATTGCTGGTATCATTGCTTTTATCCAGAGGTCCTCCTGAACTGCTATCCCAACTTGTGCAATTGTATTCATGTGTCCACCACCAACTTCACTTAGAGGAATTCTGCAAAGATGCAGCTTTGTGGGCCTTAAGACCTGACCTGACATGACTGGACTAAAAAGGAGATCAGTCAATTCACACTCCTTTAGCAATAGTTTAACCTAACTGGTTTTGTGGCAATTTGAAACAGTTACCTGATCTTTTTCCAGTTTCAAATTCAGCATCTGAATTGCATAGATATTAAAACAAAACAAAACAAAACAAAACAAAAAACCCAAACATTTTCTGTTTGGGTTTGGTCAATGGCACTTTCCCACCATGCTTTTCAGTCCTTTGTTGCTCACAAACTAATTTTAAGCTCACAGCACCTCCTGTGATGGGGACTCACAAACATGCATACTCTGCTTGCTGTTGTATGAAATAAGACCCATGGCATCAATACCATAAATGATCAGCCACCCCTCATTAGATCTCAAGTTGCTAACTGAGCTCAGAACTTTGACATTTTATTTATGAGACACTTTAAGATAGTAAATAAAACCTGATGTGCTGAATAAAACAAAAATACAAAGGAATGACAACAGCAATTGAAGTTCCTTGTGGGGGAGGCACCACAGAACACAACATTATCCATGGTTGCAATAAATCAGCACTAAAAAGAGTTTAATAAAACTATTGAGTAAAAGGTAGAAAAAGGAAGTGTAAGGGCAGTTCTTACAGGAAGAAGTAAATTGATTATATCACCCCAATGGTGATAAATATGGTAATATCAGCTGCCTTGTTGCTCAACTAGATGAAATAGCACCTATTTCACCAGCCTATGGGATTAAAACCTGGAGGTGACAAATTGAATTGGCATTAAGAATAATGTTTGCCTGTGTAATTCTTTTTTTCTCAAGAAACTTACTATATTGAATGGGACAAAACTTACATTTAGAGGAAGGCTTTATTTGTCACACATATGATCTTAACTCAATAAACCAAACAAGGCTTTTCTCTCTCCCTAAATCAGTATAATAATGGTAGTTTTGTTTAAGCTGCTTGTTTATACAAGAGCCTGTAGATATATAGACCTTAGGCTAATCCTATTGCTGAAAGTAAGACCTAAATGAAAACAAATCTTAACCAGCAGATCTTTATTTTAAAGACAGCTCTGTTCAAATCAGCTATGCTGATTACACTCTGAGATAACCCACACACCATTTAAGGTCGATCACTTCAGCAAACATGAGCTTTGCACTGCAATTTTCTAGTATTTTATTTTCCAGGAGAGTGAAGACCCCCACAACTACTTTATCAGAGAGTTACACAACTTCAGGCCAACAGATTCTTCAGGGAAAAGAAATAAATGCAAAAGCTCAATTTAAAATCTCTGTGTTAGATTCTCCAACAATGCTGGATTTTAGTATTGAAGAGCAGGTTCCATTTTCACTTTTTCTCTTTCATGCACACACTAACTAGAACACGGAGTGATGGCACCTTGACTTTTTCTGGACCACATAACATTTACCCAAAACTCATGAAAATGATGTGCAAGAACCTGAATGTGGTTTTACCCCTCCCAGATGAAATATTTTTCCAAGGAATCCATAATAACTCTCAGGGATACAGCAAAAATGGGAATAAGGAAAATGGGAAAAAGCAATATCTTTTAAAAGCCAATAAACTTTTAAAATTATTATTATTTTTCAGTGTGAAACAAAAGCCCTACACCAGGTAAATACTTGTCTTCTGCAAATACATTGGTAGGGTCCATCACTTTATGCGCACTCATTACATGCTAGTGGACTTAATCTCTAAAATAAATTAAATTTTCTCTGTGAAAACATTTGCAGAAGAGAACTGAAAAACTCTAAATGTAACATGGTCAACTTCCATTTTCCCCCTTCCTCTACCTTCTCTATTGAAATGGATAGAAACAGGCCCCTGAGGAAGTCAGGACTCTGGCCCTCAATGATTGACCAAAGCCAACAGAGCCCAATGCCACCAACAGTGGCTTTTGTACTCCCTGCAACCCTACAGTTCCCTGTGATCTGCCCAGATGAGTCTGGAGTCCTTTCCTAAATAAACATGCATGGATTTGTCTGTGGTTTCTGCAGAAGAAATATTGCCTCAGGTTGCGTTAAGTTCTGGAAAAAGTTTCCAGTGGCAGGTTTTGTTTGCTGGAAAGAAAAGCTCTGTGCTGTTGATAACCCTTACGTCCCCTGCACAGAAGTTCCAGGAGAAGCCCTCTGCTCTGGCCAGCAGAGGTGGGAAGCTGCTGTCGAGCTGCCTCCCCTGTCCCTGCACACACACCAGGAGCAATGACTGGGCTTGCACTCCCTGCTCACCACAACTCCATTGCTGAGCAAAAGCACAAGTTTTAACAAGTCTGCTGACTTCAATAGCAGCATTTACTAACACAACACATGTCCACAAAATCAGGAGCTCTTCAGAGCAAGGATTATAGATCTCCAAGGAAAAATAAAGTCTAAACAAGGGAGGTGATGGGCTGACTCTGAAAGGACAGATGATTTGGGTCAGATGTGCATTAAAAGCTTCAAAAGTCATATTGCTTTTTCTCTTAAACCCTTTGTTTATATGTTCAACCCAGCCTTGCCCTTCTCTTTCTAACTATGATCTTACATCTTCCTCTGCACCTGAGGCCTCTACCCCCTCTGTTTTCCTTCCTTGTCTGATTCCCACTCCTTGTTACCATAAAGCAGTTTGTTTCCCACTCTTTTTTACTCTTTTGTTCACCCTGAATATTTGTAAAGATAATTTCCTTTCCCAACTCTCCCCAGTAAATCTATTAAAGAAAGTGATAAATTCATTGTGCTCCAGCAATGTGCCACAGGCACACTTTGAATGAAATTTTTGACATTTCATTGCATATGGGGCATATGAAGAGGCTGAAAGAAGTGGCTTTGCCTGCAATGAAGCTTCCATTCAACTCTGCACTTCTGAATCTTGGAGACAATGTTTAACTCACTAAATTGCTCACCCTCACTGATGTCTTAATTCACTTGGCACCTCTTGTTGGCCAGTGATGGAATTTAAAAACTGGGCTAAAGGGCTCTCTATGGATTATCTCATTTAGCTAACTGTGTGCTAATCAGAAAATGTACATGGAGTAGTAAGACAGTCATTGCTGTGTATAACCAGTTACAAGTCTTCTAACTCAGTATTCAGGAACGAACATGTCAATGTAAAGTTCAAGGACACCACGTCACAGTCTACCTCCTCCTGGAAGGAAGTGCCCAAGAAAGTCTCACCCCAGTTCTAAATATTAAGCATTATCTAACACCTCTCAAAAGTGAGGTTTTATCTCCTTCTCAGTGATCTATTTGTATTAGATAAAATAATCCTAGATATTTTTGTCATCTACATAAATGTCTAATCCCTCATTCAGTTTTGTAAATTCTTGGCTTGAGTGAATTCCAGTGGCAATGAACCCTTAGACTGATCACACATTGTATGAAATTGTAAGTCTGGCTCTGGGAGCTACACCAAAGCTGGAAGCTTGTTGGTAGAGAAAGATATTTTTAATTGGGAAAGGAACAATTTAAAAAATGCCAAAAAACAACTTGTACATATCTTAGTTTTCTGTTAGATTGATGATGTGACAATTTACTAAGTTTTCTCAAGTCTTTGGTCCAGTTGTAAGTCAGAAGAAAAAAGGAAACTGGGAATTCTGGTAAGAGCAATGCCACTGAAAAAGTGGTACGTATATTCTTTTTCTTCTTGTCTTATTCATACACATCATTTGTCTGTTTCTTGATAAATGAATTTTCTGGACAGCATTGCTCTTATGGCACATCAAGGCTCATGAACACAGTACACCAGGGGAAATAAGAAATGGATTTTATTAAGTTTATTAGCAGCTAAAAACATGATACTTCAAGGCTGGAAGTAAAGTAATCCACCTACACAATTTGAGTGGAATGAACATTTGGCTTCAACTACAGCTCATATGTAAAATATAAATCCAGTTTCTTCATTGGAAATCTTCTGGGATTTGGTTTTACACTACCTTGATCAAACTAAGAATTAAAGTCCAAGCTGGCTTCCATTCCCACATGGCAATATGACCTACATGTTTGCATTAGTGGTGCTACTCCTTCCATACCTTTCTTCATATCAGTATTTCCCCCAGCTTCTCTCTTTTTTTTTTTTTTTTTTTTTTTTGCCTCCTTTCCCTTCTTTCAAAGTGAATTTTAACACTACATAGACAATATATTGTACAGACAATGGAAAAAGTAATTAAAGAAACTTATTACAGAAAGAGCCACTTCTAAACAAAGTCCCATCTCTCCATCACTAAGTATCACAAATGGAAAAGAGCTGCTACCAGAAACAAATGAAGCAAGAAAAAATTGATCATTTTTTAAAGAAAATTCTGAAGCTCAGTATAGTTGCTGTCAACCTAAACACAGAGGAAATCTCATAGCTGCATGGTCAAAGCCATACTGGCAAAACTGGACTTGTGAGAACCAGGACTTCTGGGTTCAGACCTGTCCCAGACACCCAGTGTGCCTCTTGTGTTTACCTCTGTGCCAGAACTTTTCCATCTGGAAAGTGAAAGTAAGGCTCACCTCCCACAAAGGGACGGTGCAGGGCTTAGCTCACATCTGTGGTGCTCTGAAGCTCTTGGATCATGAGAGGTATCTGTATCTGAAATGCTGTCCTCACACACCCACTCTCTGCAATAACCTGTAGTGGCACATATTGACTTTTACATTACCAGAAGAAGGCAAACCTGATTTCTTCCCAGATCTTACTCCTTGCACTCTGGAAAGCAGCTCCAAAGCAGAAAGCAGTGCTGCTGCTGTTCTTACACAGAACAGTGGTGGCTTTCACACCAAGACTGTTGCTCTGATGGCTTTGCCAGCCAACTCACACACTCCACTGTCCCTCAGCCAGAAGAGGCCGTGTTAAAAGTCAGCTCAGGCAGGCTGAGGTCTCCAAGAGATCTGGAATGACTCAGACCAGTTCTATCTACCAATGCATCTTCAAGTTGCTGTTATTTCCATTGATACTCAAAGCCTCTGATTGGCACGGAAGATTATGGACTCCAGTGAGAGGACATCCCCCACTGACTGAGTAAGCAATGGCTCTGATAATCCAGTTCACCTTCCCCTTATTCCATGGTGTGGAGGCTTCAGTAAATACTCTTCCAAAAAAAAGCTGTTTTGAGAACAAATGGGATCGAAATTGACAGGCAGGGAGGAGACCACATCTGGATACCAAACAAGATTAATAGGAAGGAGGAGCAGTTGCCTGAATTGGGTGCTGCAGCAGTGGAGTGAAGGAACACAATAACCAACTTCTATAAGTGACCTGCCTGTGTACAAGAGGGAGTTAAATCATCTAATCATGTATGCCATCACAGGATGGGTACTACAGGGCAGCTCAGAGAGTCAAACAGGCAGTGATCACTCCTTATCTATAAAAACAGCCATGTTTTAATATATGGTGCTTCACCCCACCCTTTTCAGAAAAGATTGATAAGCAAAATGATGAAGCTTTAATGAGCTTAATTGCAAATGCCTTATGTTCTTGCATTGTTGCCAAACAGCTACTTTGACATCCAGCAGTTTACTTAATAACTCCCCCCTCCTCTTCCCTACCCCCTCCAAGCCCAGTAACGTAATTATTCCTGTGGCAACCCCCCTATTTGACGTCTCTTTATTTATTTCCCTTCTCCCCCTCCCTGAATTACTGTAAATGGGTATCTTTGAAAGGAGGGTGGCAGGCAGCTTTTGGTACAGGGCTCACCAAGGAGCCCTCCATCAAAGGGCCCTTTGTGAGCATGTCCTGGACCGAGGCCAATCAGATCATCTTGCTGTCTGTCTCTGAAGAAAATTCGCCCCTGGTATGCAAGCCAAGCCAAGAGCGTAGACAGGGTGACTGCACTCCTAGTCCAACCTGTCTTAGCTGAGTGAAAAAATGCTGAAGGGAAAATTACCTGTTTGGCTCCAGACCGAATTAACTTTTTAATATACAAGTATGTTTATTATTTTTCCTTAAAAGTGCCTGCCTATCTAATATATTCATTAATGTTATCTGGTCAGTTCGCTTGAAATATTATGAAAAATGTGCAAATGCAATAAGGTGACAGTGCTTGGAGGCAAAGCAAGATGTATTTTCTAATTATATGACAGAAAACAACATTGCTATTAACAAATGAGAGTGCAGAGCAATCTTCTTATGTTCAGGCTAGTGCCAGCTAGGATATCTTGCTCCTCATATCCAGAGTATCAGAAGTGGATGGCCTTGACACCAAGTCTTTCCCCATTCACTGACCACAGATCCTCACCATCCTTCCAACCCTAGTTTCCCAGTGGCACAGCCTCTCTTCCCCAGCAGATCCTCCTGCTCTGTCCTGTGCCCTCCCAGCCGAGGGGCTCTCCACTCCATACTCAGAAATGTTGCATTTTCACCATCCTTCAGCTGCTTGCTGGGTCTCCTGCGGGATTTGCCTGGGATTGTAGAGGGAGTGCAGAGTGTTCTGCCTGCCCCCAGCTCTTGCTCCTCTTCCCTTGGTCTGCCTGACTCCCCCAGCCCCTGCTTCCATCTCGAATTCCTCCCTCTGCTGCCACTTCCCCTCGCAGCTTCTTCCTGCTCCCTGTGTGCTCTTGACCCTTTTGTTCCCCCTTTTAGAAACACCTTGTAAGTGCCAGACAGGAATTTCCCGACACCATGTCCTGCATTAAGCAAGCGATAATGGCCGAAACAATAGAGAATTATGTCAGTAGGGTGCCCTAACAAAAGAGCAGAATTTAAATGAGGACACAGCTTTGGTCTTTGGAATTTGTCCACTATAAATGACTCTTCTTATATTATTAGCATGTCTAGTTTAAGTGGAACACATTGTAATTTTAAATGGACAATAATAAAGAAGGATCATATGTCCTATTCTTACATGTGCACTTAACATTCCCTGGGGGTTCTTTCCGCCTGCCATCCCCTCTCTTTCCCCCATCACAGCCCTTCATACTTCTCACTATATTTAACTATCTTTTTAAAACTTGTTTTTTGCTCTTAGGAGAACCCAAAGCTACTAATCCAGAGCTGTGTAAAAAAATATAAAGTAGATTGTAGAACTACATCTAGCTACTTGTGCACCACCCCTGCTCACAAAATGTTTGTTTTGCAAATACTACCGAAGAAAGCTCAAATTATAAACTATATTTATAAAACTGTATTTATAAAAACTTATCCTGGTTCTTCCTCTCTGAAAATTTAAATGACATTAGGATCCCTATATTCCTCTCTTAGTCCTGTTTCAACCAACCTGCCAGGTTGCCTTTCAGAGCTTGCCATCGCCTAGCAGGAACAAGGATAATAAAAGTAGTTTATTGAGCAGCCATTCCTTCCTAAAGAGCTGTGCTGGTGTCACCTAAAGAGCTGTGCTGGTGTCAGTGGTTTCTGACTACACCTCAGATTTTTCAAACTAATTCAAGCTAAAACAGCCAATGACTTAAAGTGGCTTAAGTCGGCTTCCTTTACAATATTGTCCCATGACCAGTTGAACTTCACAAAAGAAAACCCCACCATGGATAGAAATCTGTTTCCAACATGTCCATTAGCAGTACAGACAGTGGAAGTTATAATCATGAAACAAAAGACTAAGCTTCCTAAATTTCTGTGCAGTAGAAAATGAAAAACTACATTTGCAGTGGTATTTTTCACTTATTTATATTCACTGTATTTCTTCACAAGTTACTGTCACCTGGCTTCAGAAAAACTGGAGTAACAGCAACAAGAAAATACTGACAGATTAAATGGGGGTTGTCCAAGACAATCTTTCCAAGATGAATTGTAGGACTAGGTTCAGAAATGTCATTCTGTAGCCTCGATATTGTTTTTTTAATTGTAATTCTGACTGCTTTCTTGACCACTGCCCTTACTTACACTACGTCTCAGTTTGGCAACTGGTTATCAAGCAAACCAAAGTGTTGTCAGTAAGCCTGAACAAAGCACAGAAATTCTGTAGAACATGCAAGCCCATGCAATGGTTTAGTGCTGTTAACTTTCAGAAAGACTTGGTTTAAAAAGGATCTTCTACAGTGCTCTTGATTTTCATTCGTTGGACTGTGGGTTACAACCAGGGAGACCTATTTTTTTTTTTTTTTTTTTTTTTTTCTGCACATGACAGGCTCATTTTTGCTTACTTTAACTGTGATCAGTTTTACCAGGCCCTGACAAGGACAGACCAAACACAGCCTTGTTCTCTTCTCACAGTGTGCAAGAAGAATAATTTCTACATGCCCTTTCCCCCCCCTGCAGCCTACAACAGTGCCAAGTAGTACTTCAGATGAGGTAGAAGCATAATTGAATAATTTTAGTAGTCTTAAATCAAGCTGGCCACTATCAAAATACTCTGATTTCTGAAGCATAAGGGGTCTTTCTGGAATTAATCATTCTGGCACAAGAACACAACCACACACCATCTCTTACTTCTATGCACTAATTTGTCATAGAAATCTGTTCTTTTGACATTGCCTCTGGTGCCAATAGATGACAGTTGAGAAAATATATGTAAAAACAGCCACAGACTAAGTAAGCTACAGATTACAGAGTGAAGAACAGTCCAAAAATTCTGTCTTAAACCATAAAAAAGACAAAACTTGTCTTTTCCTAGAGATAAAGATTTCTGCTCCAAACACTAGCTTTCCAATTCCCAGATGTGGCTTTTTGAAAGGATTCACCATTTGTAAAAAAGGAACATGATGAGTAATAGCTATTTCCTGCTAATTTTGTTTCCTGTAGGGATTTTCTGCTTGGTGTGAGCTCACATGTTCAGGGATTGTATGTCCCAACTGGAACCTGCTTAATGTACAGCCCAGTGCATGATGATACAAAGAGAATGGAAAAAGCCCTTCAGCTTCAACATGTTGGCACTGCCTCTGCAAAAGGCTGATGAAGAAATGAAGCTGACAATCTGAAGGAGGGCTGTGTCTCCACCAACCTTGTACGTGCCAGACTACCACAGGACATGGCATCCAACAGATATGTCCTTTTTAATATTGCCTCTAGCATGGAGAGCAGTGAAAGCACATTGGTGTTACAGTCCCTGGGGAAAGTGCCCTCCTGCATCTGCTCCCTCTCAGCTGTTGGCTTTTAAGCCCTGTAGAAGGAGCAGCACCCATTTCAGGACCACAGAGCCCTACACTGGCACACAGGTCCCCATGCTGTAGCTGCTCTTTCTTTGACTTGGCCATCCAAGAGCTCTAAGGCCCTTAAACAGAGTCCTAAAACATGGGTACTGTAAATATAAAAGAGAAAGAGCGTTTGGGCTACCAGGAAACACCCATGGGAAATGTGGTGGCGCAATGTATCCCAAACTGTGATGCACACCTCATAAAGGCAGGGGAGCCTCTTCAAAGCAGTCACACAGGCTGGCCCAGAACCAAGGCCTTTGCTGCAATAGCACTTGGTGCCATTGGAACAGCTGCAGAAGTAGCTAGGCTGTTATATTTATCTTTTTTTTTTTTTTTTCAAATTTTAAATGTAGTGGCTATCCATTTGGGGATAAAAATTTTACTTGTGTCCTGGAACAGGAACATGAAACAACTAGGTCTCACAAAAGTCCTGTAAGACAAACACCCCCAATTTTAGAGGCAGAGACAAATGAAGTCAATATCAAACCCAGGGTGTGCACGAAGAGCTCCTACCCCTGTGTTCAAACCACAAGATAATTCCTCTCCTTTCAGGCCCTGATCCAGAGCAAATCAGTTGGAGTGCTTCTATTGAGTCCTCAATCAGCAGTGTAATCACTTTAGCATGTGTCAGGATTAAAACCAGCCCTCCAAATAAGACCATGTCTACACTGCAAATGCCTTACTGATAAAGGAATACCAGCACAGTAAACAGACAAAGCATTCCTGGGGCGGTGTAAACTTACACTGGCAAATCTGCTCTTTGTAGCGGTACAGTAAAATCATCCCCGCAAGCAAAACAAGCACCATTTTGAGGTATAATTGCATCTACATGTGTAGTGTTTGCTCACTGAGAGGTGTCAGTCTGACCAGAACAGCTGTGCTGATAGAAATCTGCAGCACAGACCTGGCCTTATTTAAAAAAAAAAAAAAAGAAAAAAAGTTTTAAGCAATTAATAAAAATCAACATTGACTCTCTGGTCAAAGTGGTGTCAGTTTGTCTCTTCAGAGGTTTACACAAATTGGTTGATTTAAGAAAGAGAAAAGAAAGGAATTTAACATGGTTACATGGACTTGCCTTGGCTGGTATTTTGAAGAGTGTAAAGCTATGGAAATCAGATCTACTGTGTGGAAACACCATTTCTGGACACAAAGCCAGGCTTTGTGAGTTTACAGCTAGATTTTTCCAAGACCCTATTCAGCAAAGTCCTGTAGTCATAGCCTGCTAGTTCCACAGATGGGGGAAAATGGTGACGTGGAAGAGATCTCCCACATGGCCAGCCTGCTTCCAAGGCCCTAATGGCAGACTGCTTCTTGCTGCAGATACAGATATCTTTGTATCACCTTCTGCTCTTATAAGTGAGAGCTTGAGACTGGGGGAAAAAAAGGAAGAAGAATACAAAGAAGGTACAAGGAGTACAAATGCAAACAGCCAAAAACGAGACAAAAATCTGGCTGGGAAAATTCTTTGGAGGGAAAATACTTCTCCTGAGAAGACTTTGAGACACAAGAAAAATCATAGCTTAGCTCAAAAGGTTCCTTTCCATACTTGGACCACTCTGCTTCTATTTCCACGTTAGGTGCAATTTATGTTTTGACAGCTTCTTAAGATCCACTTGTACAGAACAAGATTTGACTTGATGACGTGAGATCTGATAAAATTATGTGAGGAAATCCTAATTTAACAACCAATCCCTTGAATCGCATTTCCTTACCCCCAGTAGAATCCAAATTGTGATAACCTAATAGGAGCTGCCTCCTCTCTGGTCCTTTGTGGTGCCTAACGCAATCACTGCCCTGCTGAGCCTCACTTCACCCCTGACCAGCCTGCTCCCTCCACTCCCTCCTGCACTGATTCAGCACAGGGTGTCTGATTTACTCCCCTCTTGCTCCCAGCCTCCTTCTTTGCTGGATTCTCAGCAGCCAAAAGGCTCATTTCCCTGTGGTGTCTTTGCAGACACCACCTCTAATCCTTCTGTTATGTTCCCCTCCTCTATGGGTGTAATCTTTCTGAGTCTCCATTCTTTCATCTGCTCAAAGACCAGTTTCATTTGCCTTTTCATTACCCTCCACCAATTTACAACTGAGGAACCTTTTCTGACACAGGAGCTGGAGAAGACATTGCAGTGAAGCTACCACAGCCACTTCTGCCTCACCTAAGTACTGACATTTCTCTTTCTTTCCATACTGATACCCAGACTATCATTCTATGCCAGCATAACTCATCTTTCCTTCCCTTGTTCCCACAAGGAAGACTTACTTAAATAAACAGACAAAACTAGAAACTTGGCAGTCTCTTGTTTACTACAGCCTTTGCCTCCTTGGCTTCCAAGTTTTCCAAAATGTCCAAAATTAATCAGGTACAGACAACTTCTCTATTCCCATACTCTAATCAGAAGTGCTTACTTGCTAAACAGCACTTCAAGATCTCTTCTTTAAAACACCACACTTCATTCCTGTGTCAAGCACACAGCCCCCATTCCCTGGCAGAGACACGGCCTCAACACCTACCCTGAAGGAAGATGAAAAATGAGATGGCTGTTTCCTAGCTTCACATACTTGAGAAAGAAATATGTATTTTCTTCCCTCCCTTTTTTCCTTGCTGAGCATGTTGCAGTTGTGATGACATGTTGGAGGTGATTAGGCACTCAGTTTCGATGACACACATAACTTATCCATGTGGCCAATAAAACCTCCACACAACACCTCCCCATCCACCTCTTGATATAGATCCTCTTGATTCCTACCCCAGGCTTCAACACCCAGGGAAGTTATTTATGCCTAAGTGAATTAGCTTGCTAAGAATTTCTTAAGTGGAGTGTGGTGAGCCAGCAGTTTTCTTCCACAAATGAGAAAATAAGTAAAGGGCTCTCAGAGATCAGTGCTGCTGAAAACAAATTGGCACAGCTAATTTTGGCCTGACAAGTGCACTAAGGATTCTCTACATTTCCCATACGGGTCAAGCTTATCGGTTCACACTTGTTAGTGCAAAAATCTCTTTTCCTATCTTTGTTTCTGCCACTTCTCTTATCCTGTCACTCTCCTGCAGTAAGTGAATTGGCTGGGCACTTCAGTAGCCATTTTTGCAAACACTCTTATTCCATTACAGAAAGATATTCACATTACACACAAATGACAGTAGACTTCAGGGTCTTAGACTTATCACAGAGAAAGGACAAGACAGCCTAGTGCACCTACTGCATTTCGTGCTGCCTTACACAACGTGATCTCCTTTTCAGCAGCTTCCCTCCTGGAAGAGACAGGCAACATTTCAATTTAATCCTTAAAAAAAAAATTCTGTGTGCAAAGGACAGAGAGAGGAAGGGAGAAAAGTTATCCATTATGATGGATTAACTGCAAAGGTAGTACTTGTAATTTCCTCTCACTTTTGAGCCCGTGGGTCATGGACTTGACTGGGGTTGGATTGTCCTGTGTTTCAAGTTTGGGGTTGTTGCATTGCCTGACTGTGGGTGGAGCACACCAACCTGATAACAAAGTTCTTTCCTTTCCAAAGCATGGAAAAAGAAACCAAAGAAACAAAACCTGGCCCTAATTTAACAGGATTGGGATTTGCAGATGGGAATTACTGAGTCTTATCACTCCTGGGAGACTGGATATTTGCTGAATCACACAGCAATGGGTCAAAGGGATTCTGCTGGCTATAGGCTGAATTTGGTGCTGATCCACCAAAAAACACTTCTTGCAGCCTCAAGGGAAGTACAGAACTGGTAGAAGGCTGGGGATGGAGAGCCCTGCTGGGAGGAGAGCTCTTCTAGGTACATAGTGATACTAGGACCATAGGCAGCACAGTGAGGGACCTCCATGGGGTGTGGAAGCTTGTGTTATGATCCCCTGGCCCTCCTGAGTGCTAGGAGAGATTGTCTAAACTCCACAAGTGAAGGAAAACCACAGAGGCAGTATGTGTGACATTTTTCCTTCAAACTCAAATCATTCCAAGGCCCATTTTTCCACTGAATGAGTCAAAACTGCTAACCACAGTTCCCATAGGAAAGCAGGAGTCAAGCATTGGGCAAAGCACTTTTCTGAAACTGATTTTAGCATTTGCTTGATCCAAAGCAATAATCTGAAGTCAAGTAGAGGCGTTTTTCTTTTTAAGTAATGAATGTTTAACAGTGGAGCAACTTATGGAGATGACTGCTTTCCCATCAATACTCCATTCTTTCCCATTTTTCATAGCCAGGGCAATGCCAGCAGTTGTCCTCCACTGTAGATTTTGAAGCTTGATAAAGGTATGCAATAAGGTCTAGCTGGCATGCAGGCTGATTCTGTTTCTAAATAAACATGCTATCAGCACAATATGGATAGTTGTAGCATCTTTGATGCTCTCAGTTTTGGGGGCAGAAAGAAGCATTGACAGAAGAGGAAAGTAAGGTTCACTCCATGCAACAGCAAAATTCACTCTACAATCCTAAGGAGGAGGAGGAAGAATTACTGGCCAGCTTAATAAGCTGCTGAGAGGATGTGAAGCTTCTCTAAATTCAGGATTCCAGTTCAGAGTATTTCACACTTTACAATTGCCTGGCAGGCCAGCCTGTTTGCACAGACCGTGGCTGCTGGGATTCAGCATCTCACATGAGGCCATTTGGAATTTATTTAACACGTGTCCCACAGATCACAAGTCTTCCTTCAGAGGAATAGGCAAATCACTTGTAAGTGTGCATTTACAAGATCAGAAGTCATGAAAACCATGCTCACTGCTTGTCAACTTATTTAGGGGAAATTGTGTAATCAACACCGCAGCTATCCTTTACCCTATCCTTTACCCTACAGTGATCAAGCTCATTGTTCTGTATGTCACCACACTTGGCTATTAATCATTCAGGAGAAATACATTATTTTTATTCAAATTAAGCTATATAAAGTGGGGTTAAGTCTGAATTCAGGTTATCTTCAGTCTTTTTCAGAGAAGCTGGAAAAGTCAGTTTCTCTAGCTTAATCCCCATTTTTTTGGAGAAAAATAAATAAAAAAAGAGGAAAAAAAAAGAAGAAAAAGAAAGACAGTTGAGTGAAGGTTGCTATAAACTACTTATATCCTCATCACAAGCTGTTAAAGGATACAGGTAGCTAAGTCATTGAACACCCTTTGTTTCATCTGTTCCTCTGTTTTCCTCAAACAATTTGGATACCACATAGAATTTTTGCCACTGGCATTTTCTCCTTCTACCTTCTGCATTTCATCTCCTGTGCAATTCATGGCAACTCATGAAATGAAGCAAAGAGAAAAAGAGATTGAGGGTCACTTTATGACTAGACATGATGTTCTCCCTCGTCCAAAGCCAGTCGACAGCACTTGTGGAAGACAATGTGAAAACACTGTCATCCCAGTGTGGTGCCTGGAAACACATTGAGTCCTTCGTACTCCGAGTACTGTTCATCCTAAAAGCCCCTCTGGAGAGTGATCCAACTCATTAAATGAAAAGTACTTAAATTCTGGAAAGACATGATCACATTTTCCCCTACTGGCCGTTCCAAAACCCCATATCATGTAATTCAAACTTTTAAAAATAATTATACCAGAAAACTGACAACAGCTCAGATCCCCTCTCCCCACCATGTCTTTCTTTACCTGGGCTTTACCTGCTGTGAATGATGTTATGCCATTTCTGGGACTGTTTCAGAATCTGCCACTTTGGGATATCTCTCCTGTGCATTAAATTGCATCTGGTTACCCTCCAGAAATGCATCCTTCCCTGGGAATTAATTATGAAGTCTTCATCTCCAACATGTATGGCTACTTCTTATTTGCTGCCTACATGCTTTTCACTTTCCTGTTTTTAAACGAGTTGGAAATGCTAACAAAAGAGGTAATCTGCCTTTGTGGGTACTCCCATAATTAGCAACACGCACATCTGGATAGAGTTTCAATAGTCCACTGTTATTCAAACAATTTGTAATCACACAGACTGTGTAGTGAACCAGCAGACCGAAGCATATAGCTTTTCATTATTATGTGGTATACAGTACCCATAATACACAAATAAACTCAAAACCTGTGGCAGCAACAATGACACATTCTGTGTGGCCTTATTCACCAAACAGCTCTCTAAGAAGTCTTTATCGAAAAATGCAACACATCCACTAATTATTCGGGGTTGTAAGTGGGTAGGAAGTGTAGGAAAATCTTGCTGCATCTGTTCAACATTCTAAAAAGCCAAGTCCAACAGCATTTACAGGATTTAAAAAATAAAGTCTATAAAGAGCTCAGAGCTTAGTTATGTGGGTACACAGTACCACGTACCATGTAACAGTAGTCGATTTTACAGGATATGTAACAATACACACCAGCATAGCCAAAGGCAGGATCAAGCCCTTAAAATTTTATATTGTGATTTGTGCTCAAAGATTTGTTTCAGTGTGGATGCCATGACTCATATTCTCCATTCCCCCAGTGCTTCATCCCCTCCTTCCCCACAACCTAAGCTAACTTCTTATTAAAATGCTCTGGATGCAGATTCACTTGTTTAAGCCTGGTATTTATGTATTTCATCCTGCAATCTGTACTCACAGGAGCTACTTACACGAGGACTGTGAGACTGGCCTGTCTGGAAGTGTTTACTGCAGAAAAAAACCAATGTCTATACCTGCTCCTTGGATGAAGGAGCCTTTTCCTTTTAATGACAGACTGCCCAGATTTCCTCAGCACAGGACTGACTAGGAAGCATCTCCCCTTGTTGGCCCCTACACAGCTCTACAAGCATCCTATCTGAGCCCACACTGTATCACAGGACAGTGCTGAACCATTTCTAAGTGGTGTTTCAAAGTTTTCACAAGATATCCCTACTAGTTGTTGACTACAAGATTTTATATTAAAAATTTATTATCAGAAGAATATATGATTCACTTAATTAGTACTGGTTTATAGGGAAATAGCACAGGGCTGTAGAAAATTCCAGTCTGAAATTTCTCTGAGTCAAGGTTTGTTAAAGGAGAGCACACATCAATGAAATGTTTATTCAGAGAAAGCAACTGCCAAGTGGGTGAATACAACATAATGATGGCCTGGCACTATGAATCTGGAGTTCTGTAGCTCCTACTCATATTCTGTCTGAAACAAGGACATAATTTTTAATCTTTATATTATTTTGCTTGTCCATCTGTGTAATACAGAATGACACAACAGTAACTGCAGGCTTACCTTTCTTCCCCCAAAACCTGCTTTTCATCCTCTGCATCTTACCTGATTAAGTCTGGATTGGAAGAGCTTGAGAATGTTTATTTCTTGCAGAAGGAGTTTGGGTCCATGCTTGTTGTAGAGCCTCTTGGGGCTTTTGGTGACAAGACCAAAACTGAGATAGCACTGACCTTTCCATCATGGGATAAGGGATATTTCAGAGCATGCTAAAAATAAGTATTTCTCCCTCTGCACTTCTCCAAATTCTGTTAAATGCTTTTTGAATGATGTTAGGTACATCAAGGATTGTTAAACTGGGTTTTAGTAATTACTCACATTGATTTATCAAAACTTGTGTATTTACGTGTTCCTTTTAAATAACAATTCTTTCATCACAAAAGCTGATATTCACCAAAACCTGATGTCGGCACATTCTGGCAACACAAATCCACAGCTCCTAGTGTTACAGATCTAGGTGGCACTGACAATAGATGTTTTCCAGCCAATCCCACACTTTTTTCAACCAAATACAAGCAAAGAATTTCTTCTCGTATGTGACAACACATTCTTATTTCTCAAAGGTATTGTACAGCTACATTAATGCATGAAAAATGTGTTGAGGTGATGAGTTGAAAAACACAATGAAGGTGCCAATCAAGACTTAGAATACTGACAAACACTGAAGAAATTCAAACCTCCATACAAAAGCTGCAGCTCAAGGCCCATGTGAAATAAAATAAAAATTATGTGGCATAACAAGGGTTATCTTTGATTTAAAAATTACACTTTTTCTCATATGAAATCAGAGTTATTTAATTTTTCAAAAGTAAAGTTACAATAAGCAATAAAATCTCTTGCACAAACTGCAGAGTAAGTTAATTCTGAATATAACTAAACAATATATCAGTGAAATATTCCCTTCAGCTTCCTGGAGACTTGTATATTGCCAATTTATAATTAGTTGCAGATTTTCAATTACTTTCTAGCTAACAAAACAGTTTCATTTGCATTGTTTACTTGCCACTTAACTCAAATTGTACCCAAATTGGTTATTTTAAAATGTGACACAGATTTTCAGGGCCAAAGCAAATTCTATATATTTTAATGTAACAAGCATCTGTATTTCAGTCTTCAGTGATAAAAGTGTACAGGATTTGGCCAAAACTCAATCAACTCCATCACAATCTCAAAATGCCTCCTGTGCAATTTGTCAAAAGCAGATTTCTTGGCAACAACACATAAAACTACAGCAACATATAATGAAGAACATAATCTCGGAAAATACGCAAAGTTTGTTTTGTGTATTAATTGAAACTGGGAAACCACTGTAGGCATATTTAAATTTAACAGAAGATCAAAGAAATTAACCATCAAAATATCATTCTGCTACTGTGCTTAAATATAGTCTACTGCATTGAGTCTCACTCCTCATAGCCCCACTCATCAGGAGCACAGGAAATTCAAGGTGCAGAGATTTGGGGGTAGAGTGACTAACTGGTGTTGCTCAGTACCAGGCAGACCTCAGCTAACTCTGCTACATGATACTCTTTATGATAATGCACCCTGCTATGAGATTTAAGAACTGACTGTCTGCAGCAATACCCTGTGCCAAGAGATTCCTGTTAGCAAGGGAGAGAAGTGTTTTCCACTCCTTCTCCTGCCACACAGACATTAAATGCAAGTGATTTTTTGACTACCAGAATGGCAAGTGCAAGTGTCTGACCAGCCTTTGTTGTAGTCCTCATTCTGTAATTGATCGTCATTCTCCTTCCCATACAAAAGAGGCACAAGTTTGAATTTTTTTCTCATCCAGAATTTCCCACTCAACATCTCTAATTGTTCTGGAAATTTGTCCATCCCTGCTAGATGGGGTTGTAGGACACCTGTTACTGGGGCCAGACAGTCTTTTGAAGATCAGGACACACCCAGCATGGAGCAGACTATTCCATCTTTTTCTGCACCTGGAGGTGTCCTCATGGACCTGAGTGGGACAGACTGATGTCACTTTCCTGATGAGTTATGACAGATTCAGGGCTCACAAGTTTGCTCTAAATGTATGCACATTTCTCTGACACATATTTTACCTTTCCTTATTCAAAATTTTATTATCTGAACGAGTCTAGGTTTGAAAAGCTGTTCTACAATTTCTCCTTCTGCTCCTCAGCCCTACCTGAGGCTGGAGCTGCCTTGGCTGTGGAGTGCCTCGGTGCCAGCCCCAGCAGAGGTCACATTTCCATCGTGGCAAGGGCAGATAAGCCAAATTCAAGGGATGGACAAAACTTCCCTGGACATTTTAGACTGAATTTTGATTTTGTTCTTGGATTGGGGCTAATGTGTTTCATGAATTGTCCTGGTTTCGATTAGATGGTACAGAAAGCAGGTCATGTTTTTTTCAGTAGAGAAGCATCTTTTGGGGGAAGTGTTATTGCTATTGTTCCCTCTAATTTCCTGTTTCTTCTCCTTTTGAATGCAGCATGATGGCACTAGAGCAGTCTCTATAACACAGATACTTAATATTAACCTACAGTATTTCCTAGGGAATACTACTTAATCATATTCTATGCACAATATCAATTTAATAAAATATATATGTTAAAAATAACGAAGTCTACCATTCCTAGCCCCACCCCTGAACAGCCATTATTGTCTCCTTCCAGCAGCAAGAAATGGGCATTTAATCTTACTTTCAACTTTCAGTCTTTAAATCAGTTTTAAATCCATGACAAGACTTTACATCCTACCCTATTGTTAGCATGATTCCTTAATTGCCTCCTTTAAAAGACTTTATCCAACCCTTTTGAAAGTTTAAATAAATTATATCCACTGGTTCTCCTTTATCCATTATTTGTTAACTATTTCAAAGAAATCTGAGAAGCTATAGAAATCGTGCTGATTTGCCCCCATCATATTATCCTCATCTAGGTCCTTTATAACGTGATCTTTAATCATTCCCTCAACCATATTTCTTTACAGTGAGGTGCCTCCCAGGTTTATAATTTCAGGGATTGCCCGTAACACCTTTTAAAAGGAGGGCAACAGTGTTGATCACCCTCTGATAAAACCTTTTTTTTTTCCTAAAATGATGTGCTGTTGCCATTTGTCAGTTGCTCTGTTACCAGCCATGGTTGTCTCCATTTATGGCCTCTAGGCTTGATTACTGCATCTAAATATATTTAAAGACAAATTTGGCGAATCTGAAAAATCTGCTACTGGTACAGACACCAGCAGCCCACCTTAGCAGCTGTAGTTGTGTGAGTACATCCAGGACACCCCCATGGATCATCCCCATGGCTTTCACCACTGGCTCTCTGTGGAGCTGAACACAGGTAATGTCTCCATCCTGGCATTCAATGGACCTACACTTCCACTGAATGAGACAATCTCCTGTCACACTGAACTACACCCTTCCCTGGGGATCTGCTGCAGGACCAGTCAGCAACAAAGGTGAGCCTTGCAAAATTCAAAAGACAGCTGTCTCAGAGGCTGGTGCAAGAGTAAAACTAACTTTTGCAAGAGACAAAAGTAACAGTGATACTGTATCACATTCCCAAAAAACAGCCAAATTTTTTTCTTGTGGTTTAATTAATAACAAAAATAGACATATCCAGACCTTTATCAGAGAGTCAGAGGGGCAGCTAAATAAGGAAGCGAGATATGTATTTTCTTAAATTTTAAAATGCATAAGGCATGCAGATGCTATTTTGATATGAGAGTGAAACCTAAAAACCTAGAGAGCTATTCCTCTTGAGTTTCTTCCAAACTCATATCATTGCCATACAGATCCAATTATCTATTACAAATTAATTCTTCTAGTCCTTCCAGCACATTTTTTATCCCTTTGTCTCTGTCAAAACGCTGCTGTCACTACTTGCAAAGAAAACCAATGGAGGAGGTATTTCCCCATTGCCTAGTGATGCAAACAAATAATCTAGCTTTTCTACACTCTCCTGCTCATCAAGCTGAACTGGGTTTGACAACTGGAATGTATTAATTAAACTCTTGCACATTTAAGGGGAAAAGAGTCACTCTGCCAAATAAAATGGGACAATAATGAGGACAGCATTGGAGCATCTCTGCTGAAAGCTTGCCACATTTCTAGACATGTGTTCATTCACCCTCTCACCCTTCCCCCTCCCCCAGGGTCTCCAGTTTGGTGTGAAGTTCAGAAACAAGGATAACTGCAAGCAGCAGATGAGAGAAGAGGACACAGTGAGTATTTTTTGATTTCCCTTATTAATGACACGAAGAATTGGCTCATTTTGAAAGGATTGTGTCTTATTTCCTCCCACTATTCTTATGAAGCCAAGGCACAAGACTAAGAAGGGGTCCAAGCAGCACCATGCAAACTCAAGGCATTTACCATCACATATGGGACCTCAACAGCCTTCTTCTGGTTTTTACCAACTACTTCCACTATTGCTTTGGTAGAAAGCAAGGAAAGCACTGCTTGAAGGCCCAGTACCTACAACAAATGGACCTTGGGGCTGGCAGGAGGAGAGAGAATACCCCAAACTCCCTTTCCTCCTTCAGAACTCTGCATCAGGACAGTTTGCAGCTGCAATCCAGGCGAGCCCAGCTGCAGATGGTCACCAGGAGAGATTTGTGCTGTTGTCTGGTGGCCATAAAGAAAAAGCCCTGTCACCACATCCTCTAAAAGCACTGCATGGCAGTGTTTTCCAAGGATAGCCTGGAAGGGAGAGCAAGACACCAAACACTTGGAGACAACTAATTGCTTGAGAGAGTGTAAACTTAATAAGTAGGCCACACAGATCACATCTTTACCACCAACACATTGAACCATTTACAAAAAAGTTTTGTAATTCTGCATAATTAAGTCTTTTAATAATGTAGATTTGAAGACTACAGAGCCACTGCACTTAAGGTTGATGCTATTTTAATTACATGGAAAAGACATAATTTGGGAAGAAGCCTTGCAGTTTATTACATTTACTTCTGTCAAATAACTTATAATTGTGTGCCAAGGTGCCTGAGAAAAGTATTGTGGGATTTTTGCTGTTTTTAAACATCTTATGCCACTCGAAAAGGATTACTTCCTTTGTAAATTGCTGTTTCAACTGAAAGGTAGCAATTAATTAAGCCATTTACATAAAACTGTCTTGGATCAGCTACCTACAAAGATGAAGGCTGAAATCTACCTTCTAATTGAACAAATAAAGTTTTAAAAATAAATATACGTTGGTAATTATCTGTAATAATACAAATTAGGAAATTTAGCTGATAAAATGAATATGTCAGAAATTAGGACTAAATTCTTATCATCCAAATTGAATAGGAACAGTCTATCAAAAAAAATTATTCTAATTTATCTTTCATTTATTGTCACTTTATACATCTTTGTATCATTTGATGTCTTCCCATATCACATGATTCAAATGGAGAGGAGGTGGCAAGTGCCTCTGTTTCAAGGGATGTGGCTATTCTGATCAGAATATTTTTTTGGTTTGGTTGGTTTTTTTGTTTGTTTGGATATGGACAGGACAGAAAGGAAAAACCTCTGTTTTTCAAAAACTGTCACTATACAGCAGGAGATAATAAATTACATAATTTAGCAAAATAACCTGGGGTACTTTGACACATACAATCAAAAGTAAACTGTTCTTTTATCTAACTGTATAAAATTATTATGAGTTCATAGAGTACTAATATATCAAGTGAAATAAAATAGGTGTGTCTTATTGCAATAGTTTTAAATTCAGAAACACATCTTAGAGCAAAATTATGGTCTCACTAGCATTTAACTACAGCCTATATTCTTCCTTCTATACTTAAAAGAGGAAACTGTACAAAAACATCTTTTGCCAGTGGTGAAAGAGATCTAGACCAGAGATTTGCATTGCTGCAGCTACAGCAGCACAGACAGACGGACCCCGTGCAAAGTAATTTTTACATCCAACCTCTAGCACAGAAGGTGGTTTCTCATCCTCCACCTGTGTGGTGTTCAGCTGATTAATGGTCTCACTGTGACAGCTGTTACACATGCAAAACTTGCACTGAAGCGAGATGAGGGGGTTTTTTGTCTGCATAATGACTCAAGGACACAATTCTGAGTCACATCACATGTTCTGAGCCAGGTATCTTCCTTTCCTAATTACAGCATTCTTTGCTAATGGATGGGATACATTTTCTTCCAATATACCTCATCCAAATGTTCTTCCCACACATAAATCAAACTTATAATACTAAAAATTTAATCTGGAGAGATTTCATATTAAAGCTTGCTCGGTCTGTCTCCAGGCAGGGGATTGAGTACCTCGGAAGCAGCTGAGATTGTGCATTACACATGTTGTGCTTGCACTCACCAAACCAGATCTCTAAGATGTATGAAAATATTTATGTACACAACTTGGAGTGCTCAGTGGGAGTATGCATCTGCATAACAATAAGCACAGTGTTAAGGGCTCACAAGACCAGAGCTCAAATCCGCAAGAGATTTCACTCTGCAAACATCCCAATCTCATTTTTTACTACTGACCAGTAATGGGACATTCAGTCAGGATTACTGAGCTTCTACATCTGGAAACATCTGTGCAAGTAACTCTTCAGAGCAGAGGACAGCACTACTTCTAGGTTGATGCAGAGCCTCCAGACTCTGGGCTACCCTTTGTAAATCAAAACAAATAAATATCTGGCAAATAATAATTTAATACAATGTCTGCTGTGTGATCCTTGACTACTGTACCTCAAAACTTTATAACACTTTGTAAAATTATTCTAACCGAATTATTGAACGAAACAAAACTGTCTTTTTACTTTACAGCAAACATGTTCCCTGTTCTACCACTTCCAGGTTCAGAGCTGAGGTGCTGAGCACCTGTGGTAATAATTCCTTCAGCTCCAGTCTACCACACGAGGTAACTGTGACAGGCATTTACTGAGGCATTTAAGAAACTGAATAGAGCTTCTCCCACCCTGTTTTTACACTTGCTTTAAGGAAGCATTTTGAAATAGGATATAATAATGGAGAGAACTGCATATCTAACATAATAATCAAAAATTGAACACCTTTAGATATATGCTTTTGCACAAGGTTTCACACACGTGAACCACAGCATAAATATAAAGATGTAAGTGCACTGCAGAAAATACTGTTCATGAATGTATGTTATGTAAGAGAACATGTTACTTCTTGATGTAATCTTTGCTACTAGTCTGAAATCATCAGTCAAATAGGATGCAAAAATCTAAAACAATCCAAGAAAAAAACCCCAGGTTTCTTTTCTGTTTCTCTTTCAAACAGTGTTTCAAAGAATTCCTTTGCCTTTTATAATTTCTAAAAAATTGGAAAAAAAAACATCACCCAGGTAAGTTTACTGATCCTTGATTTAATAAATATAATGTAGATTCCCTGCCTCAATGACAGTGAGCTACCACCTGACAGTAAGCAACACTTCCATCTGAAGTCCAGCACGTAAAGTATGACAATACAAAGAGAAACCCTTTGCATTGTGCATGGTCATTTCATGACAGTGGAAATAGAAAATAAATACTTCTCACCACTTACAAATAACAGAACACACATACAATCCTCTCACACTTCTCCATCCACCCTGTATCAGTCATTGGTGTTAAGACGATTAATAAAACTCAGTTTGGTCAATAATAATCTGCTTTTAACTGGAAGCTCATCTTTCCTCCTTTGCCTATGGCTCTTTTATTGTTCTCTACCTCTGGTTCCAGAAAATGGTACAGCTTTGCAAAATGCTTAGAGATGTTTCAGCTAAGGAAGATGCCATGGTGAATAAACTTCTACATTGCTTCACTCTACATGTGTCAAAAGTGAAGCTTCTTCTGCCACTAATGACAAGTGTCTTCTAGGAGAGACAAGCCTAGCCTGAGGAGTTATTCAAAGGGTAAATGGTGTGTTTAAAAAGAAGGTCTACCCTTGGCAGAAAATCTGATATGTTCTCCTTTACAGGAATAGAATAACTTCTAATATCAAGATTGATTTGAACCAGAGAAAATAACTCTACCACAGTTGGATTTTTTACAGCTGAGGTTTTAACTTTACACCAAAAAGTTAAATCCCTGTTGCACATGTGTAAAGCTGCATCTCCAGAGTGGTTCATTTCTCTGAGGTCCACCTAGAAACTGGCCATAGGTAAACAATTCAGTTTTAAGGAAATTTTTATTTTTGTAGCTCCTGGGCAATTATCTAGATGTATCTATTGAGTTATAGGAAGGAGATTGTCTTATGAAAGATCATTACTTCTGAATTGTTCATTGTTTTGCTGTTGATTTTTGTGATGCAACAACCTTTAGCAAATATACTTGAAACTATGTCACACTTATCTCCTGAGGAGGTAATGCCAGTGAAAGTTTTCTTGTATCTGGAAGTTTTCTTTTATACTCATGGAACAGGTAGACAGGAGTTAAAAACTATTGCCTATTGCCTTGACATAAAAATGAGTCTGAGAAATCAATTCTGGAAATTATAATTCAGTTTCTACTTCTACTTTGCCCCAGATGACTTAGACATTACCTCATTGACAAGGATCAGAAAGAAACCACTGTTTCAACTTGCCAAGCCTGTGGCTAGAAGTGACATTCTGAGTCTGATCTTAAGTAACAATCCCTAAGTAAAAGGCTATATAACTAATTACTAATCCCTTGAGCTGTCTGGGCTATAGATGGCACCATCATACACTATTTATTTATTTGGATGAAATTCTGTGTCAAAATATTTCAGCAGGACCATAGTGACCTGGCAAGATACCATAGGGATGGATGACTTAGATATGCCACAGATCAGACAGATATTCTTAGCAAGTGTATGGCTCTCAGAATGTTAAAACATATGAAGCTAATTATCCAAAAGCAAAACATATCATAGATTTTCTTTCTGATTTTTTAAAGTTTAAGAGCAGCATATAAAGAAACAATATTGCAGAGTCTTAATTTTTCATTAGCTAGCTCTATTCCTAATTATTCCTATATTTTACCCTCTGCAGATGCCAAAGATAAAATAGAAACATAATTAAATGAAAAGCAAGGAGGAGATGTCCTGAACCTAAATGTGTCTAAGATAACCTAGTTTTTGGAATCTAAACAAATGCCTCTTTAAACATTTCTTCTGCAGCATGCCTCACTTTGAAACATCTTCATTTCCAGGTGAAAACTGCAAAATTGAATCCCTGATACCAATGCAACTAAGACCTCAAGAGCTTTGCTTCCTTAAAACGTACAATCATTTCTCACTAGCTGACACTAGCTGTTGACCTGTGTGATTTGTTATCTTCAACATAAAGTACACAAAAAGCTTTAGAAATTCCACATACAGGACCATCTGGTTAGTGTTACCCCATTTATTCCACTCTTTTTCCATTAAAAGTTTGAACCAGAAGTATACGAAACACTAATAATAAGTAGAATGTTCAACAAATGCTAATGACTGACTGTAGCTTGTCACATTCTTCATTCTAAATACCTCATGGAAGAAATCCATTTGTTTTCAGAAATCTTCACCATTAGAGAATTTTCTCACTGGCCCGAGGAACTGATATTTGTTCATTTTCATAATACTTGCCAGTTATGTGTGTGCAGGATGCAATCAGAGGAGTTGAACTGGTGCACATTTTACCTCTGCACATCTTGCAGCTGTTTAAGTCCCAGGATAGGACTGTTTCCATTGCTTCATGGGCTAAACAGGAAAGGCTTGTGCTGGCTTTTGAGTCCATGGCAAGCAATATTCTGTGCCCAGATGCACAGAATCCTTCCCTAAAGTTCACACATGGCAATGCACGTAAACTCATTGTTTTTATCCTTCAAAGATTCTCCAAGCCTGCATCAGTTTGAAAACCAATTGTTTTCATATGATAAATCAGGAGAAATGGGCACATACTCATCCTACCCTAGAAAAGGTAACAGCTCCATACTTATTGTGCCCACCTGTGATCTGATAGATCCAAGGTCCTGTTTTCAATTCGGATTGAATGCTCACATTTCACACATGAGCTTAAGCTTCTGTCTACTGACCCTTCCAGGGAAGGTGTCTGTTTCTCCTGTTGTAATCATTCATTTCCAAATTACAGTTACTCATTGAAGCAGGCATTTTGATCCTCCCCCAGAGCTCCCCCAGAAACAGCCACATGACCATTTGGATGGATGAGAAAAGGGAAATAGATGCTAGGTCTGTATATATCTCTTTCACTCTCCTTTTGACCAGAAACTCTTTGTCAAATGTAGTAAAAAAGAGAAAAATGGCAGTGTTGTAGATAGTTTTTACTGAGGGAAGGAATGGATTTTTTTTTTTTGGTGTTAAAATCTCTCCTTATTCTCACTGAAGTGTTACTACTCTCATCTGTACATGTGGATATATCAGAGAGCATCCACAGTACTCAGGACTTTCCAAAAATGAGAACTGAATATTGGGCAGGTCATCTCTCAGATCCAGTGCTCTAACCAGACTGAACAAATCCCAGCCAGTGCTGTGGGGAAATGGATGTGTTCCAACTCAGTGTTTTAATCTAGCAGTTTGCAACTGTTCCTCAAGCTCTCAAGCTCCCCTCGAACTCTCCCTTCCAGGCTGAAAAGAGTAACAGAGGCCCTTGTTGGGAAGTGAAGCTGCTTGGCACACCAGGCAACACCTGGAGAAGGAGAGCTGTTGCCATATTGAGAGCCTGGTTACCCTCCACTGCACTGACAGGATTCCAGTGACTGAGCCAAAGATGGGCCTGGAGCTCTTGTGCAGCCTCGTCACATTGAATAAAACATGTTTGAGATTGACTCCCTTGCATTTACGTGTGTTACAGAAATGTATATAACATGCACTCAGAGGAGAAGTATATTCCAGGAGCACACCCATGTCCAGCATGTCAGTGAACATTTTATAAACAATTTTCATATTTACAACAAAATCAAGTGTTAGAGTTTTGAACCAACAGTAACCCCTTAATGAGTCTTTATATGTAGCAAGAGCAAAATAGGAACAGGAACATGCACGGCTTGGGAAATGGTTAAGGAAACTGAATCTTCTTTCACATTATTTCAGGTTCATCCTATCAAACACCATTATAAATTAAGGAGCTACAATGAATTTTGTCATGGTTGGGGGTTTAGTTTGAAGCAACAATACTACACTTGATTCAAGAATAATCAATTGCGACCTATAATACCAGTGTGCCAGCTTTTTCAAATTAACTGACCATGGCTAGCAAACAGCTATTAACATAGTGACTGTGTGGGGATACAAAGATATGCAGTGTCTGTGCTGCTGAACCACAAAGTATTTTTAAAAGAAGAAAAAATTAAAGAGGATGACCTCTCCCTCTCCAACTGGCCACTAAGACAATGAACTTACTCAATCTTTACAGTCTTTTGTGCTTCTTTATAGAAATATTCTAACAATTTCCAAAATTATAGCTGGTAGCTGGCTTAATATGATTTTTGTGTTAAAATAATGACAGCGTTCACAACAGGGCTAAGTGTTCTATTAAATCAGTGATTAGTGCACCCTTGTATATATGCCACATGTCAAAACCATCATACATCTTTGTAATTGATTATAAAATCCTCTGTAAGCATGTACAGTAATAAGGCCACCCTGACGTTAAAACATCTAGACACAGTTTACTACTCACTGCTAAATTCATCCATTCAGTGGGATTGACACCAACCTTTTCTATTTTCTCTCCCTAACAAACTGCAGATGTGTCTTCAGCGCAGGAGACAAAAACACAAGACATGAAGGATGACCTTCAGCACAGCAGTTTGGCCA
Organism: Lonchura striata; assembly: GCF_050655825.1. Lineage (NCBI taxonomy): Eukaryota > Metazoa > Chordata > Aves > Passeriformes > Estrildidae > Lonchura > Lonchura striata. The sequence continues at coordinate 32,278,255 of NC_140708.1, read as the reverse complement.
TAAGCTGGCAATGGCCACAGGAGCAGCAGTGCTGGCTGCCCTCTTCCCAAGAGAGATGGACATGGACAGTGACATGTCTCCAACACAGGGCAGGGCAGAGTTATGCTCCTGCTGCAGCAACAGGCCAGTCCAGATCATCTGTTCCAGCCTCTCCATCAACAACACATGGTTCATATAAGAGTACAGTATAACTCAGTTGAGCTTTTTTTTCAGATTTTGGTTTCAGAATATGGTTGCCTAAGGACAGATATGTGCTTTGCTATAAGACTGCCTGGTAGTAAACACCCCTTTAAAAAATACAGCAATATTTTTCAGAAGAAAGTAATGAAAATGCACTACTGAGGACATAACAAACCTGGCATTTTAACAGACTGAGAAATCTGTTAGGCTGAATTTTAAATAAATATGACAAATCAATAAGCAAGGACACTTGTGGCATTCTGATACTGACTAAAAAAAAAAACCAAAACCAAAACACAAATGAAGAGAGACCAATGAATTTTTTTTTTTCTCCCTAGCAGAAAAGTATACCTTTGCCCTATTTCCTTATAATAAAGAACAAGAAAATCTTGGGTCCCAGGCAATATAAGTGTTCACCTCAAAGGTAGATGCCAGGCTTAGAAAATTTCTAGTGATAATTCCTGAATTTCAGAAAGCAACTGTGAGGAGCTGGTTATGATGGGGATGCACACAAAGCCATCCTTACAATGCACCTCTTCCTTTTGCTTATTGAAAGAGCAGCTTTGGAAAAGCTTGAAGAATTTTGACCATTGTTACTCCTCTTTGCTATGGTTTCCCTTTTTCTGTTATATAAACATAATCTACTTGATTTTTCTTTCAAAGCATTCTCAGCTTAATCCCCTCCCAACCTATTCTCATTCATTTATTCCAGAGGGGAGAGCTCCCACCTCCAGTCAGCCCCTGACAGTAGGCTCCATCACCCATTTGTTACCTTTTCAAGCAAGGATCTTTGTGCTTTCTCCCCTGCTGCCCCCATGCTTGGGTAGAGCTCCTTGTTCATGTCCACAGAGCTGCCTCGTTATCCTCCTTCAAATCCCCTCTCAAACCTCCTCTTAACTCTGCTGCCAGAAAAAAAGCTTGACAATGGCTGTGCTGCTGCAATATTGAGCCCACTACCTATGAAGCCGACCTTCTTATTCACTCCTCGTGCTTCCCTATCTGCTTATACCCACCTGTTGTCTTCTGTCATTGGGTTTAAAATTTATCAGAGGAGAAAGGGCTAAATCAGCTTGAATTTCTCTGCCTTTGCTGAGAATGCATATTCTTGTCAGCTGACATGAGGCAACTTGTTACCCTGAGAAAACATCTTTATATGCCTCAGCCATCTGGATGTAAATTCTCTGGAAGGGGCAACTCTGCTCTGTGTTAGAATGATGGTCCTGGCTACTTCATAGCACAAAAACATTGCTGGATCTGTAACAAGGATTATGTTTGTTCTCCTAGGCACCCAATTGTGTGTGTTACCACAGCTTGGGAGCCTGAGTACATGGACAGAAGACAGAAAGTTTACTAAACAGCTGAATGAAATATGGGTCAGCCTCTCACAGTATTGAACATATGGCCCATATTTAAATATGACTAATACACAGGCCAAATTCTACTAAACATTTGAAAAGTTGGGTGGTAGATATATACAGCTACAACCTACCTGGTTACCCAACCATTAACACAGTTACCATGAGCAGGGGGTTAAAGTAGCTTTATTTCAATAGCAACATCATCTAACTCTACAAGGCTGCTATTTCCACTGCCTCCTTCTCCACCCTCTTGGGACAAATAATAGAGTAGCATCACTCAGTCTCAACAGCCTCAAAGGCAGGATTAGAACTTTTAGCTACTGTGAAATTATCTTATTTTAAAAGCTAGATGTTATTTTCCTGATTAAGTGGTTTTTGAGTGATGCTAGCAGAAGCAGGTTGGTGCTGTACAGGGCAGGGAAGAAGACTTCCCAAGTGGTCAAATCAAGCCTCTGAGTCATTCAAAGGATAGGAAAACATCTTTGATTAAGACAAGCAAGCAAATTTTCAATATGTCATTTTGTTAAAAAAACAAATTAGTATTTTTCCTCTAAAAATAAATACGCAGCATTCAAAAGCAAAAATCCCAGCCTTTAACTTTGTACTTGCTTATTGTCTGAGGGTGAGGTTTGAATTTGTCCTTGCCTAGAAATCCCATTTAGGAAAGTATGGGATTGGTTTCTTCCTTTTTTAAAAAAACCAACTTTTACAAGTGGAAAAAAATCCCACAGAGGCTGCAGGGTAATGTTTTTCATTAACCGGAACACGCATTTTCAGAAGTAAATCTGCATGCTTTTTTTCTGCAATAATTAACAAATTATTGTGTAGCATTTTTTAAAATTACTCCCTAGATAATGACTTTTCTGTTAGTTTACACCAATGAATACTGCCAACCTGTTTGTTTTTAAGAACAAAGCAAGAAGTCCAAAGCCCATTGCTGCAAGCCATATTTCCAATCCCTATCTTCTGCACAGTTTTGAACTATAAAAAAGAAAATCTTTTTCTAAAACTTAATATAGAAAAATGAGCATGACCAAAACAGTTTCAAACCCCAATCTTCAAATGAAAGTGCAAAATGAATTTGAAACTGCAAATGAAGTAACATTTGTTTTAGCAAACAGCAATTTGTACAGATAAGGTTATTTACACAAGAGCTCAACACATTTTTTCCATCTGCATTATTTGACAAGATGGATCCAAAATTCAAGAAAGTTAAAACTGAATAAACAAGGATATCTGTATATTTAAAAATCCATTTATTTTACTACTTCACCTAATATAAAATCAGGCCAATGCAACTGCCATTTTAAGGAAGTCTTACGAAGTTTGAATGAGCAAGTGTACTTCATTACAAAAGATAAAAGTTTCTTCTTCCCTACAGTGAAAACAGGTAATTTCAGAGGCTCTGGCTTATAATTATTCACTGCTGAAAGGATTTTAAAAGGTCCATATTGAAAACAGTGACCCCCAGCTTCGCCTCAGGATGAATGGAAGTGGAAATTCTCATTTTGCTGGAAGGCTGGTTGATAACTGTTAAGCAAAACATGCATTTCTTCATTACAGTGGTCTGCAGGTTCATTTAAATAACAATATCATCCAGCATAAAAGTCACAAAAGAATTATCTTGCAATTTCAATATGTTGAAATGTATTATTAGTGCTAACAATGGGCACCTTGAGTAAATAAATGAATGTCTGTTATTGGCAGCATTACTTCCGACTATTTAGCTTTATGGAATATCAAACTTTATAATTCAACACCTTGGTCAAGAGTGTTTGCTTGTGTAACTTTTGAACTAGAATTGACATTTTTTAATGTTTCTCCAATTTCCTCTTCCTTTCCCCACTGTTACCAAGAAAGAAAAAAAAATACATTGCCCAACCATGGGAAGCACTATTGTGTCCTTTTGTGAAGTATTTAAAGAGCCACCTTCACACTCTCATTATTTTTCATGACAAAAACCAACTAAATATGGACATCAGATTTTTTTTTTGAAAGGTATCAATTTATAAATTATATAAACAGATTACAAAATCCATTAACAGTCTTTTCTGACCTGCAAATCCCTTAGATCTCAATATTTTAGAATATTATTATTATAGGAAATAATCTCTATCTCAAGAGACCCCACCCTAATCATTGCCATTATGATAGAAATCATAGCACAAGAGGTGCACATGATGCCTTAAGTTTTAGCTTTCGTATTTTCCAGATTCTGTACTACCTTAGTGTGTAACTCTGAATTTCACATAAAGTGTCAGCAAGTTTTTTTCAGTTTAGTTTGACAAAACAATCCTTTTCCAGCCTGAGAACCAAGGACACCGTTGCATCTATGGGCCCAAAAAGTATAAACAGCAAATTGAGGAGAGCAATCTAGGAGGATGAGATTTCATAGCCTGAAGATGTAATTAGACTATTAACCCTAATATGTAAATGGACCAAAACTTATAAAAATGTGAAAACTTGCAACTGATCATCCATCTTAAGCCCATCTTGGGTAGAGCCACAAGTAGAGCTTTTGTGCTACCCAAGATGTATCCTTTAAAGGCCTTTGAATAAATACCTACTTTATTCCTTTAACTCTGTCCAGCCTCTGTTCCAAGAAGTCTCTCTAGACATCACCCAGCTTCTGAGATTGATTTCATGTCCAAAACCATGTGATGATGGCAAATGCTCTCTAATAAAACACTCCCCACTGCAAGCCTTCAAATGGCTCCAGGAGGAGGAGAAGCTGTGCTGGTTATCAGAGATCACCCCACACCTGACCTTGTGGGGTACCCCGACCCCTGATGAAGTTTTCAGAGTGGAAATTCAGCCTGGTGTCCTCACCCCCGTACACACAGGGCTCATCCACACTCCAGACTTTCCCCTCCTCCCCACTGTCAGTGATCCAGCTGGAATCCATGTGGTGCCATAGAGGAGAGCTCTGATGTGGTCCCTAACAACCCAGGTGACCTGTGATTTATTCGTGGAAAAAATGGGGCTGTGACAATGACTGCAGAGCTTTCACACAGCTCTTCCTTCTGGGGATGCTCTGGGGGCTCTGCCACAGGTTTCTCTCAGCTGCCTTTTGGATGCACTGTGCCAGCCTTTGGGTGCTTCCCCTTTGCTTGACTGTTCTGCCCCCTCAGCAGAGCTCATGCCACAGAATAATTTTTGTGATGCAAAGTTGTCTGTTCATCTTATTTCACCAACAAAGGTTAAGTTTGATTTAAGGCACTGTTCTTTGCACTGAAATGACTGAAACAAACCCCCTGCCATTCAATTTTGTTGGGTTTGCTGTAGGGTTGGCAGTCAGGCAGATGAATGGGATGGACAGGAAAGAGATGATAATATACACCACAGCTATATTCCTTGTGGTACATCTGCCAATATTCGACACCTGCACCTAGCCATTTCTTCACATCCAAAATATCCACTAAAGGGGATACTCAAAAAAATAAATCACATTACATGAAAATGGCAGATTCAGTTGAGCCTAAAGAAAGAAAAATATTTTCCCAAAAGACAATGAATACAACAAAGTTTTGCAGCATGACTTGTGCAAAGATATTTATGCCATTTTCAAAAAGATTGAGAAATGAATGGAAACTGCTGGGATATACTGAACCAGGCAACTTTAAAACATGTTCCTTTCTTTTACACAACCTTAGAAAGGATGCAGTTTGTAATTCAGGAAGACAAAATTTATTTATTTTCACAGATCTGCAGGTAAAGAGAAATGCAGTTCTGTTGAACATTAGCTACATTGTCTTCATGGCCATATGTAGCCTGGCACAGTATCAACCTCAAATGATTGTAGAGTTTGTAATGACTGACAAGGCAGAAGTCAGTCTTGTAATTCAGGTAGAATGTTCAGATATGAGAAATGCAGGTTCACTTCTAAATGTTGTAATGCATCCCCTGCACCACTTCTGGTAGGTTACAGTCTGTGCAGCACATGGCAAAGATAACACGACTCTCTTCTCCCATTCTTTGTCTTGACAACCAAGATTATTAACTCATCAGCACAGAGAATTTCTCTTAATTTGTGTTTATACAGTAATTTGTACAACATGGCCCCAATTTCAGATGGAGACTCTATGCACTACTATACTTCTAAATAAAGCCTGGCTCAATTTCTTCAAGTCTACAGAGCCAAATTACAGCAATTCATTTAAGCAAATTGAAGAAGGGCTTGTATATGGGAAGACAGAAAGGGACTGAACATGTGGTTAGCAAGGGGGAGTTTCTTGTGCTGCTAATCCAATTCCAGGGTGACTGCTGGGAATCTTCTTTACTCAGTAAAGCCCTTAATTATGAAGAGAGTCTATACAGAACTGCTGAGGACAACAACAATGAACAAGTGTCATGGTTAAACTATCTCTTCTTTTACAACTGGCTCATTTCAAATGTCTAAGAGAGAAGTCTATAAACTCAGAACCACTGGATCAGAAGCACTATATTGTTTTTATACCATAGGTCAGTGCATCAGCATCCTGTAGCAAAAAAGGGTATTACACAAGTGCTGAAAGGAGTAAATATCAATGAATAGTAGTAGCCTGTGACGTCTCCAACATGTGATACTGCAAACTCAAAAAGCAATTTGGCACTTCCAAATGTTGGCACCAAACACGGCAGAGTAATGTGTTTCTACAGTTCTCATTCTATACATGTGTGATCTCACCCTCAGGTCTATAGCCAAATACAAGGAAAAAAATAAGGGGGAGCTGCAAAAACATGTGAGAAAGAAACATTAAATAGTACTTCTCCAACCCTCACTGCTATGTGGCACAGAGACAATGTTAGCAATGGAAATCCTGTTGCAGACAGCCAAATACTCAAAGAGAAGAAGAATCCAAGCAGCAACAGACCTACAAATCTCAAGAAGATCCTACAGGCAGATTTACAGCCTGTTTTAGGTCCCCTGCACAGACAGGTCTGATCAGGCATGCCATCTTTTTTTTTTGTTTCTGTAAGCATATAAAAGGCTCCTGACTTCAGCATATTTTTGCACTAATGTGCAAACTGCTAGGCAGTCCCACACTAGAGATCAATATCACCCAGTACTGCAAGGGGTTCTGATAAAGTATTAACTGAGTGCTCTGACCAGTTATTAATGGAAGCTTTCTCTGTTATTGCAGCCATCATGTCAAAACTCAAGCCAAAGGAATTTACCCAGGCCGTGTCCAAGGAATACGACACAGGAATGTAATACACATATGGCAAAGATTTAATGTATGTGATGACTGCTAGGCAAATGATGTTTTTATTGTTCAAGAAACAATGGCATATTCAAATCTGGTGTAAGTAAGGAGTGAATAATGATGTTAGACCATTGCACCACCAGGGACACACAAAAGAAAAAATTGTTGCAAAATTTGTCTCTCTGTGAATAGAGTAAAACGATACTGAAGACAGGCAGACCATCAGGAATCAGATTGCTTTCAGGAAGAAGGGGGGCTGGCATTTTTTTATTGCCAGTAATTTTCTAATGAACTGTTGACAATCACAGATGTTCTCACACCTCAGACAGCTGTGGTTCTCAAAAATTCACCATGTGGCCAAGTGTCAAATTTTAACTGGCTTTTACCTGCCTTTGTGGTTCTGACTACTCAGAGTATGCCAGTGGTTTACATTTTTGCTGTTTGGATAGTCAGTGGCTAAATGCAATAGTTTCCACTTGCCTTTGCCCTGTCGTGTAGGTAAACACTGCAGCTTAAAACCAAGTGTAAACCACACATGGACTAGCAAAATGAAAGGCAACTTGTAAATAGTGACCACAAAGGAACACAAATTTCCTACTTGGAAAAAAACCATACCATTTTTCATTTAGCTTTTAGTAGCATCATAAAAATGTGTCCACCCCTTTTTTGGTCACCAAGAAAAAGCAAATTAAAAATGGGTTTGTAACCAATTCCTAAGCCATGAAATTTTCAAAACAGCAGTGATACAATTTTTAAGGTAAAAACCCAAACATTAAGAATTAAAATCACAGGACCTAGCTGCTATCAGACAATCACAATTATCCATATCTCCAAATTATAGGGTTCCTCTGGACTTTGTGATTGCACACAAGAACCTTTAGAAAGCTACTAGAATGAGATGTAAAAGTATCTTTATAGTCACTGCTCTGGTTTGATTTCCTGAAACAAACTAGAGTAAATTCAGAATTGTACTGCATTCCAGAAAAGGCCACTATAAAAGTCCAAGAAACTCATTGGAGACTGTTACTTTTATCTAGCTACATCCTCTAAAATTCAAGGATGGAATGAATATCTGTCCTCCACAACCTGAGGGTCTCAAAACATATCAGTTATTTTCCCATGACAAGCCATTCCATCTGATTTAACAGAAAAAAAAAATTGAACTTTTACATAAGGCTTCTTAGAGGCTGCTTTTTATGAGAATGATCCCAATATGAATCAGTTTTCTTTAACAAACACTGTTCTTGTTAACTTCTGCTAAAACAATAGGCATGAAGTGGTACATTTTGAATCTTCTCTCTCAGATAAGGAATTTCTGAACTTGATAACATCACCTGGAACATTCTGCCTTTTTATGACCTAGAAAAATGGCTGGTATTCTAAATGTGTCTATTTTTAAATTATATGTATTTGATAGCTTGACTTGTTTTTAATCATCTCATACAGAACTGATGTGCTACTAATGACAACTGAAGTACCCGAAGATACCTTTCATTTACAGATTTCAAATTAAATGTCTCCCAATACTCTGTGAGAATTGTCACCTTCACTTCAAAAACCAGGGAAAAAAAAAGAGTAGAAAACACTTTTCATATAGCGGAGAAAAAGAGAACAAAGTCCAGCCATATTACATATTCCATTCTGGTGTTTTAGTGCTGTGTGGCACAATCCAGTTTTCTGTTGGCCATTAATGGCATTTAAAGTAAAATAAAGAAATTAACTACAATTGGTAGCTTAGAACCAAGGCGCTTGCACATGTCACAATCCTGGTAACAGTAATTCTGATGATTTCTATTATGCATTACATGCGTATATTACTTTTATCATGCAGATTAAGCTACAATAGATTGTCAGACTGAGCCCAGTGTGCTCCTCACACCACAGGACCAAGAGGCATGCGGGCTCTTGGCCCTGGGTCACCATTAGGATACAAGATCTCCCTCAGTGCTCCACAGTGCCCAGAACTCCCAGCTGACCAGCACTTTATGATGTTTCACTCTTCAGGGCCATGCACAGCAAATGCACCCACATTTTTGTGTTTGATTTGCACTATCACCGTGCATGCACAAGAAATGCATGGGAACAGATGTAAGGATGGGGACAGCCTTTAGCATGTCAGTGATGCCCTGTGTTCTGCTGCTCCCTAGGCTTAGACTGGATTTCTCCTAGATGGGACTGCACACACTCCTTCTCCACATAACTCCGTGAATCATGGATTCTTCTCTTATGCAGGAAGCCTCTTTCTTTTGGGGTCTCTTTCAGTAAAAAAGCAACCCCTTTTAGGAAAGACTACCTTGCTTGTTCTCCCCTGTCCAGGCTTTCTGCACAGTCTCCAAAACTATCTTTTAAATTGTTGTGCTAAAACAACTGGCCTTTTGTTCTACCTCAGGGGACATTTCATTGTTGCAGACCCCAAATCTGTGTCAAGAAGCCAAAATGAGTGGGATTTCAAAAGCTGCTCCCATTCTATTGTGCTATGAAGCATCTTTTGAAAAGGAGCCAGCTTGTCACTCAGTCTGTACTGTTAGCACCTTCTCCCTTCCCAGGGAATCTCAATCCCAAATGGAGATGAGACAACAATAGAGAAAGCAAATTAGCCCAATGTTCAAAATGGACATGGCATCAGGTGTAGAAACACAGTATATCTATAATTTTAAGGGTAATTTGTAGATTTTACAGAGCTGCTAGAAGCAATCTAGCATCACTATATTCACGTATATATTGATGTTCCTTTAGTACAGTTTGGTAAATATTGAAACATATTGAAATACACTTCAGATTAAAAAAGCAATAATTAAAAAACCTCTCATGTAAGACTTTCCTCAGAAACTCCCAATACAAAAATTTGTGTCTCTTTCTCTGTCACGTAGTTCCTCCCTTTTCCTCATCACCTCATAAAAAGTAAATCATCCTCTCATAAGCAAAGAAAAATTTTAAGCAATATTTTTTTTTGGAGTCAAGTAATGTTTGGCTGTGTTCCAACTCTCATGCAGGAAATCTAGATAACATCTAAATAGCAATGACTTTTTCACTGAAGAGAAGCTACTGTGTAGATGTAATGCCTTGTCTCCTAAATGAAGTAATTGGTTTGACTGTAAATTACCAAAAGCTCTATTCTACTGAGTTACCATATCCACTAAAATAAGGAAAAGCTACTGAAGACTGCCTCCATGTGAGCCCATAACTCATTAGCACTTATTTATCTTATGGTCCAGTGTGAGCTCCAGCCCAGGGTTTTATTGTTTGATCTTCTGAGTGGCCGGCAAAACCCAGTCACCACGGAGATGGGGATGGACAGAGAGTGCTGACACACTGGACACCAGACTACACTGGACTGACTGAAGCTGTGTCCTGATGGGCTCTGGAGGATATTGCCTTCACTGGAGAGGTGCCTGAATGGGAAATGAATCTATTTGAGAACAGCTGCAGTTTACAACCCAGTATTATACTGTAAATTAAACCAATGTCAGGCTACATTAATATAGCAGATTATAAACAGTGGTGGAGGAGCAAATGCACATCCCATTCAGCTCTCACCACATTGATTGCACTGAGTTCCCAAAGAAAGGCAGATGAACATCCATGAGTGGAAGCTGCTTCATCCACGTAGCTTAATTCAATGTTCAGTGTGTCAGCAAATCCCATATAATATATGAATAAAACCTTTGTGAATTGAGCTGGGACACAGGGCAAAATAGCAATTTCCAATAAGAAAAAACATCAGAAGATGAAACAGGATCAGCTTGAAGCCTGCCTCCTGCCCTTCAAAGCCAGACCCAGCCACAGCCTGAGAAGATGGACAGAACAGGTTACCCTGATCTGTGTAACAGCCTTGGGCAGGCGAGAGCTGAGGGGCAGAAATCATGTTTGGCACACAAAGGTAACAAAGTCTAGACCCCAGGAAAACATGCAGCACTGATACATGTGACATATAGGTGGAATATAAGCACCTCTACTTAAGGCAAAGAATAGCAGCTTTGGCAGAAGAGGTGGAAAATCCTCACTGCCCACCCTCTCCTTAACCTGGCTGCTATGCTTAGCTGATTTATGAATCCTTGGAAACAAGCCCCTAAAAGACAGGAGTGGCAAATGTGCTTTACATGACCAGGGCTTAAATATCTACAACTAACCAGAGTGAATGGTACTGCCAGATAAAACCTTTTGAAAGCAGAATGTCAGTAAAGGAATCTTAAAGATACTGACACACATAAAATACTTCCCTAGTGGCATATTTCATGGACTATAACCTTACAAAACTTTTGAATTTATGGAAGCTTTGCCAATAGTAAAGTGTCACTATAAATGTTCTATAATTGGGACTAAACACAAGAAAAACAAAAAAAGACAGTTGAAACTGTCCATGAAATCAAAAGTGTTTACTTTTCTTAGATTATAGAACTGTATTTGCAACAATGCCAGAGCAGTATAACTAGACACATTCAAGGAGCAAAGAACAAAAAGTAACTAAGTAAATGCTATGCAACAGCCTAAAAATACTATCATTAAGTTAAGAAACAGGTTCTCCTAGAACATTAAAACTACCCATTAAATGAAGAAACTAATAATTGGTACTCCTGAGTTGTGACATTTCATAACTTGTGCAGGAAAGCAGCAAATGAGATCTAGGAAACATCACTGGAAGCAGAATTTAATTTGTACTGCAATATTATCACAGTCAATCACAGTCTAGAAAACCACAGAAATACAGATAATAATGGGAAGGTTCTTAAAACCATGAAGAGAAGGAATTCCTGAACTGTAAACCTGAAACCCAACTGTGTTATGGTACTGCAGGACAGTTCCCCAAGTACTGTATCATATCAACACACAGCCTCATGAGCTTTTACCTTGATGCTCTTGCATAGTGAAAACAATTCCCAGCCACACGGAAAGAGAAGGGGAAAGGGTCAGGGCATCCAAACACCAGCCCTACTCTTTATTACTGCTGTTTTTCCCACAGTTAATTCCCTTGACTTCACTGCCACTGAGCAAGTATAAGATTGAGAATAAATAATGTTGATGAAATCAGTTATTAAGTTCTGAATACAAATCTATACTTCAGTGAGGGGCAGGTTGGAAAGGGCATGGACCAAGTCCAGCCTGGGTGGAACTGCTAAGAGAGCAGTGGTTTAAGAACCACCTTCAGCTTTTCATGGCAAGAGCGCCCTGCTGCTATTTGCAGCACTTCAGAACAAGAACAAGGCAGCAGAGTTTACATTGGATCCCTCAAGTTTGCTCTGCTCAGAAGATGTGAGAGCAGGAAGTTGCTCCCAGCTGGGATCTGCAGTTTTCACAGCCACAGGACTGCACTATGGCTTCTCTCCCTGGGACTCTGGGCAGAACCTGATGCTGACCAGGTTGAAGAACTGATCAGCTGCATTCACAGGTTAATGCTGAGTGCTAATGCTCCATCAGAGTATTTTTCTGGCATTGCTATGCTGGCTAGGAACAAGAAAGACAAAACCAAACCTAACCCCGCCAACATTACTTTTCCAGCAAAACTTCCAGTTTTAATGTAGCAATGGTGATGGAAACATGCTATTGTTGACTCAGCTAATGTCCTTCAGAGGAGCAGTGTAACTATGCCAGGCACAACAGACCACTGGCACCAGCACCAAGCTTGGCACTGACCTTGACTGGGGATGATGCCAACTACAATGAGTTTCAACACCTTCTCAAACAAAACATGGCAACAGATTCAACAAAGGCTCCCTGTGAGTGAGAGAAACTAGTAGGAAAAACTCCCTGGGCAAGCATGTGATACATCATCTAAAGTGTTCTTCAGCAAAATGACAATATCAAACAGCTGCTGGAATGGAGATAGCATTGTTGAACCTAAACTGGGGCGGGTGTGACACAGCTTAAGAAACAGGCTGTTGACTAAGTCAGGGGAAATGTCAGCCTGACAACCAGCCCATCGGAAGTGATTGCAGATCCTCTCTTTGTATCTATATCTGCATGTCAAAGTCACCGTGGTTTTGACAACGACCATCCCTTTACAGGCCTGCTACAATATTTGTGTCATCACCTTCCATTGAGACACTGAATTAATTAATTTTTTTAATGATTCAGCCAGCACAGTGCTTGAATTAGCACCAGGTTGTGCCATCAATGCCTCTTAAGCTAATATTACTAGAATAAAACAAAAATCATACTAAAAGGAAAGTATCTTTATCACTGAGCACTAGAGAAGTGTATTTACATACTAAATCTTATTAATAAACCCTTCAGTACAGTGGGAAAACAAACAGACATCACCGTGAAATATGTAAGTGCTGAATGTAATACTGCTGAGCTGGCATGAGCTGTCATAATCGATGGGAATTGTTTACACAGACTCCATTCCTCGTTACGCAAACACAGCCCGTGTAAACACCAGACCGAACACGTCGGCGCATGGCCCCATTCCAGGCTACTCAGAAATGCAAAACACTTCCACTCTCAGTGACAGCATCATCCCATGGACAGAGCTCACAGAGCTGGGATGAGGCAAACACTCATCTGAAATTCCTCACTCGGGACATACATGGGACATTGGGCAAGTTGCTTGTACCCAGAATGGATTTTTCCCACTTCTCTAAAGCCTGCTTTTTCCCAACAGCTCTTTAGGATTTATGGCAGAAAGTTAAAAGCTGAATCCTATAGGATTCAGCAACTGGGGTGGGGATGGGTTGGATTTTTACCTAGGATGACAGAAAGGATTTCTGCAATGGAAAGTTAGAGAATGATTCAAAGTCAAAAGCTTTAGCAGGAAGAATATTCACTTTCACTAAATTTGAATAGAGTTGTGAGGAAAAGCTTCAGAGCCCTGTTGACTTCTGTAGATTTTCCTTCTCAAATTCACTATTTCTTTTTAACAGAGAACACTTCTCCCAGTATCATCATCTAGAAGCTTTATTTTTCTCATGTTTCATTAAATACCTTCTTATAATCTCCCTGTTCGCTTTTAGTATCAAAATCATGTATATACCCAGTTATTTTAGAAACTGCCAGCATATGACATGATGCTAGTGCTTGTAAAACTAAATCCAACTTCACTATATTTTACCTCGGGATAGTTATCAGGGGAACACTGCCTGATTCAGAAGAAAGAAAACATGCTTTCTTCATGCATTAGAATGTTATCAGCTTATGATAACTAAATAAACTTTACTAGGATGAAAAAGTTTACTATACACTCATAAAATGGACCCATTGCTGAAGCTCCTAATGTTTGTTTAACAGCTGATGGGCAAGCATACTAAAAGGAAATTATGTGGTTGAAATGGAGTTTCATAGTTTATAGACAAATTTTAGATAAACATTCAAAGCAGACTCTGGGTTTTGCACATGAAAATGTACCAACTACCCATTTTCCATATCAAACCTATACAGAATAATGTCACCATATTTAAAACACATAAATACTACTAATCTGCTACTGTTGTCAGTATCAATGGGACGGATCATTTTTATCTTCTGCTTACCAAAGCTGCAGAGATCACTAATAGTGCTAGCAGATCTCCTAGAGTGGTGGAAGTTAGCTTTCCAAGTGGAAATGTAAAAGCATGACTGGGAGAAAGGTAAGGTCAGAAGAGCTCTGTATTTCTGAAGGATGAATTTTCATGACACTGGCATACAGTCCATTTCAAAGTCAACCCAACAAAGTTCTTTTGATAATTTCAAAAAAGGCACATTGAGAATCTGGATGGTTTTAAACCTCCTGATAGTACAGTCCAGCAAAGAAAAGCTTCCTCCCACAGCTCTGCTGTAATATCCAGCTTGAGCTTCTAAGTCCATGACCAAAGCAAAGCCATTGTGCTGGGCTTTCCTAGACAGAAACTCAGGTGGGAACAGACCAGTCCATTCACAAACCACAGCAGGTCTGAGGCCAGGCTGCAAACACTACAGGCGAATGTGCTAATCACCATCTCACTGGCTTCCACCATCCTTTCCCTACCCTCCCCACTTTAAAGAGCTTTTTCATAATTTATTGTCTGGAAGGCAAAATAGTTAATGCTAATGTATTCAGGAATAGTATGCAGGAGGTTCCTGGGTTCAACAATCCGTTTCTTGCCTTATTTGACAAAAGCATTTTGTCTGTTTAATAATAACAAAACAAAAAAAAAAAATCCACATTTTAAATCTCTGGGAGAAGATATTTGTTTTAATTAGGAAGCTGTTGATTAATTTAACCCTGTGTAAGCACCATATTTAGCTACCATTAAACTGAAAAATACCTAAAGTAATTAATATGGCATCTTTTTTGAGAACTTTCTTCTAAAAGCTTTAAAGAATTTGTTTTCATTGTTTTCTGCTGTGACAACAGAAATGCATACATTCTTCATTAAACAAATAATATATCAGAGCAGTTACTTTGCATGTGAGAAGTGTTTCTACCTCCTTTCTGGGATGCATCAAAATCTGCTTGAATTACTCTTTGGAGAACCTGATGTGGATCAACACACAGCACAACTCCTGAGGAGTCAAGAAGTTCACTGCACCTAGGCTAGTCTGTTTATAAAACTGGCAGGGCATTTTAAATTTCATCCTCACCTCATGCACTTGTCATTTCATTTTGGGAAATCAAATTTTTTCCAACCATGAATTACATAAATTTAATGAAAGATTTCTGAGAGTGTTAGTTGACTAGCTATTAAAGGAAGAATCCTCTGGTTTCTTAAGAGTACTTCATGATGTGCAATGTCTAAGAAATATATGCATCAATAAAACTTTTTAATTGTCATTATATTAGTGACTGTATCTCTTGAGCTGTAACTATGAACAGCACCATTGTTTTCATATGTACAAGAAGTTGTATTTCAGCTGGCTGCTACATACAACAAACTAAGCCCAAGGTCCATCACTTTTAACTCTGAATACTTCCCTACTTCCCAAATAGACAATTAAGCAAATGGAACCATTAATAGAACATGAATACTGGAATTTACCTTCTAAATCAGTCTGCTAACTGATTAAACTGTGCTTATTTAAGAAATGGTTAGAAAACAATTCCAAGTTATAGCGTAAATAGATTAAAAGCTTCACAGCCAGCCAGAAATCTTGGACTGCTTCAGTCAGGGAAAGTTGAGTGCCAGTTTTAAAGGACAGCTTGTGGCTATGTTATGGATGCATTATATAAAAAACTGAGTGCTTCCCACTATCCCTAAATAAAGCTTAATTAAGTGTAGTAGAAATTCTTAATATAACAAGATCTCTAGTCTTGCAGAAATTAGAAGCACTGCACCTTCAGCTTCTAATTAATTACTTATTATTTGTTGCCTAAAAGGAAGCAAAATTTCATCTGAATGACTAATTCAGGATATGCTTTTCATTTGCAAAAAAAAAAAAAAAAAAAGGAAAAAAAAAAGACCTTTCTTGTACTTAGAATAAAACCTAACAGAAAATGTCTTTTGAGATCAGATCAGTTCTGGAAACAGTTTGGCACTAGCGTAGCAGTATGAAAAGGTGAGAGGAATGTGAACCAAACTACAGATGGTAAGAGAAAAACCACTTAATGCTAAACATGTTAAATGGGTCCACAAAGGCCTTTTGAGAATCATGTACCGCAGAATGAAGGGGCCTCAACGTTTCCCATTGAGATGTCTCAAATTTCACTACTGTAAGAAGATGCCATTGCATAACATGACCAGACCCCATTATCACTGCACATGATGCTGAGAACCTGTCACGGCCCAGGCTTCACCAGAGAAACAATGGCACTGGAAACCTTTACTCAGGGGTAGTCTTATCTTTTCAGCCACCACAAGTTACAAGACCTGAAGTGGTTCTTCAGTTTCCTTTCCAGGACAGTAACATTCCCCAAAGGTTTCTGGCATTGCATGGGAAAGGGTGTGAGGGCTTTGCTGGGCAGTGTTCAGCACTGCAAGGAGCAGGACACCTGCAGATCCTGGAATGGGGCACCAGGGAGATGGACAACCCACCTGAGAATAAGTTAGTTAATTGATATCAAAGATGAAGGAAGAGTCCAAGCATTTTCACACAAGGTAAAAGCTTTCAGAGAGAAGAGAGAGCTGTGAAAAAGAATACATGCATATGTATGTGGCTAGATATACATGCATCTGTTCTGGGGAAGTCTCAAAAACAACAAACTACTTGGAAAAGTTGCGATATTTTAGGATCTAGAGATCACTGCCCAGTCTCAAAACATCTCATGGACAATAAACATCTATCATCAAACTGTCAGCTCAGAAACGCTGTGGATTATGTGGTTGTGGGTCACCAGGTCAGCAGCTCCATAGGAACAGCTGAGGAACTTGGATCAAACTGACTTCCCTGTATTAAAATATTGCAGTAACTGGCTAGTTTTCTTTGCAGGCATCATACAGTGAAAACAAAGCCACATCCTTCAAAGTTACCTCCAGCCTTGTGTGAAGGATAGTTTGCTGCATGAGAGGCACATCAGAAACTGTTCTGGAGTCACTATTCAACCTAATGATCCTTTGAGACATCAAGTTATGACAAAGGGAAGGAAGGGTTTGTAACAGAGAGATTCAAAGCTGATGGTCTGTACAAAGGTCAACAATATAGAAGCCTTGCCAAGGAATGAAATACTTTCCCATCTTCCTTCCATCCCTCTTCATCATTAGCCTTTTGTATGGGTAGCTTATCACTGTGCCTTTTGACATAAATATAATTACAAAGTTAAATCGAAACAGGATGGTAGCAGGAATCTGTGGAATCCTTGTAAACACAGTATGACAGCTTACATTTTATGACATAAACTAATTAAAACATGCTTATTCTGTCTCCAGAACTGCAGCTGAACTCAGTGAAATAAAATTTTTCATGTATTTCAACAGGGAGAGAATGGGAAACATTCTACCACACGGCCAACCTAAAGAAACTTTGTGTATCCACCAACAGTTTTGTTCACTCATGAGAAACCTCTACAAGTCAGCAGTAGATGATCTGACAAAAGTGTGAAAAATCAGAGAC
Organism: Lonchura striata; assembly: GCF_050655825.1. Taxonomy (NCBI): domain Eukaryota; kingdom Metazoa; phylum Chordata; class Aves; order Passeriformes; family Estrildidae; genus Lonchura; species Lonchura striata. Next base: position 32,260,593 of record NC_140708.1, on the reverse strand, counting down.
TAAAGACATGCTGCATTTTCACAGGAAAGTTGACCCACTCAGCTACATGAGATCATTCAAGAAAAGCCTATCAAAACTGAACAGGCCAGTCTAAATCTTCTAATGTAGAAGATTTTTGTGACTAGGATGCAATTTATCCTCAACTCTTGCTTCTGTACACTAGATCCCAATAAAGAGTTTCCCAAGCGAACATCACTTTAAGGATCCAAGACCTTTTTTATAGATGGCAAGCTGAAAGCATGAAAGACCTGAAAATCATCATTATAATTTTTAATTGGTCGTGTTTTTAAAAAATCTGATTTGTATCTCATATCATATTCAGGCAATAATTTGCTGGCCGCAGATGTTCCTCCAAAACTGGAAGGAGAAGATATTTTTATTAGGGATTTTTTAATAAGGGAGGGGAAGACTCATATTTAAAACACAGCCAAGTAAGAAAAAATTATAAAAAGTGTATATTTAATAAACTATATATATGTAGTACTATTATCAGGCAAGGTTGTAATTTTTTGCTGTTTCCTAATGCCGTAATCATCTGGCAAAGATCCAAATTTTGTACACAATCTGTTTCAGTTTCTTCCTATGGTTTAAATGTAAGGCAAAAGGTCAAAACACAACCTGAAATATTTAAAGTGGTCAATGACAGTCATACTGTCAATGAATTATCTCAAGTTTACTGTTAAATGTGGATAGCCTTTGAGGTAACCTCCAGTATATGTCACAGTTTTCTAATGAGTTATTAAGTTACTAAGCTATGAAATATTTCTGAATTTTAAGCAAGACTAAGGAGTAAAACCCAAGTAAAACAAATTAAAGGGATAATAATTATGCAACATCTTGAGATGTACCAGTCACACTATGCATATATAAAAAAATACATTAATAAACTGAACATATTAATAAAAAGCTAAGACTGGCCCTTCAAGACCTCAACACTAATTGGAAAGGATTTAGACAGCACATCTTGAATAACTTCCATTAACAGTTTTGGTAAGTCGCTGTTCAACTATCTAAAACTGGAATAATTTAAATTGCACAGTTCATCTACTGTATTATCATTTGTGAAAGATCAGTGAAACATCATTAGACAGTTTGAGTAATGAAGCAATTGTCTAATTGCCCTGACTTGAATCTTATTTCTGATGAACTTAAATGATTAACCATGAACTGGTTCGTACATTTGAAGCCCCACAGTTCAATAAAAGGCCAATGATTATCATCATCCCTGAGATAATTTACTTTGAACTCTGAAGAATTCTTTCAAAGAGAGTGACACTTAAGCAGATTTTATTTTTAACAAAGAGGCAAGCTTCAGACCCAAGAGGCAGCTGTTATGCCACCCTACCTAGAAGGGTAAGAAGCCCACGCAACCCCTCGGCAGCTTTGTGGTCTGCTGTGGTACCATCCTGCAGAACAAAGAGATCATTGCAGCAGGAACAACGACCAGCCCTCCCATCTGGCAGCCAACAAGTTCCTTCTGGGTCTTTCAGTTAATAATCACTTATCCAAAGCGTGAGTTCATACACGCACACCGAGAGCCCGTGCACCAGGGAGCCGGACTGCCATTAGAGAAGGACCTCATGCAGGCAGAATTCCTGCTGAGCTGAGAGACAGAGTCCTGGCCCACACCCTGACAGCAATGCCCAGGGCTGTCTGACACTGGGACTTACCCAAATACGTCAGGAATGGGCCCAAGCCATGGTTACAATTACCTTGAAGGCTGTGACATCCCCTCATTTAACTGGTCCCAGGCTGTAATTCACGGTTTAGATGAATTTCTGTATTCTCCAAATTATCATACCCTCAAATACAATTTTGGAAATGATTATCTACCAGGTTCAGCTGCTTGCTTGCTTCTTTAGCTGCTAGAACTTAACACACTCATATAAAACATCCAGACCACGAGCTCACACAGCTGGCAACATCTGAGTCACATCATTCTCCTGATAAACTTCTGAGTGGTAATTTCAAAGGTGCGATGCCTTCTTCTTTATAAAAACCTGGTAAGAAACAACAGTCTCAGAAGGACTGTGAATATCTGAGAACACCTAATATAGTTTCAGAAGGTACAGATAAGGGACAACACTGTCACAGGGTCATGGAGAGAGACAGGACAGTGTGTTTCCCAGTGAGCATCTGGTAGAAAGGAAGTTCCCACAGGTGGGAGAGTTTGGGTGGTAGAGAACAGCACCTTGTGGTGATGGCATTGCACAGGGTCAGAAGTTTTGCTACGGGGCATATTCAGACCTTTTTGTGATGTTGACAAGCAGCAGTTCTGCCACACTAATAGCAGAATTCTCCCTTGATTTAATGAAAACTACATTAAGGTGCAGTATCACAATTCAGCATTTGCCTTTAACCCCACTGCAACACAATGTGTATTACAAATCTGCTACAGGAATCACTTCATCCAACACAGATACGCAGAAGTCTCAAGGGTGGAAAGTGGCAGCTGTTCAACACATTCACTCATAGAAACATTATTCACCATCAGTATTTGCTTTGCTATTGTTACACAGTTATGTTTGCAGTGAAAGTGCCTGAAATATTTGTTTTCTTTTCAGAAACTATCCCATAATAGCATTTTTTCCCCATGCAAATAATGCTTTCTGAATTGCAGATTAATGAGTAAAACAAGTGGTTAAAGATATCTTTTAAATATCATTCCTTTCTCATTTTATAGCTCAAGAGCCATGTGTCTCTCTTTAACATTGTGATTTGCAATGTAATACTCCATGAGCTTCCATATCTGCCTTGTATAATAGTTTCAAATAAAATTTGGCTCTCTGTATATCTTAACCTTGGGAACAGGACTGTTAAAATCCTAGAGGCCAAATACCAATATCCCTACAGGATTCTCATGCACATCTGCATTTCTGGAAAGATGATATATTTAAGGGAAAAGCTTTCAATTAAACATTCCTCCAGAAACCATAGTTTTGCCCAGCTCTTTGCTGTTGCTCACTCAGTAATGGACACACCACAGGGTAAAATTTGCCATATGACAATTTCATCAGGTAGAAGTCCTAAGAATACATATTTGTAATAGGCTTTATTTTTGTTTAATTCCTCCTTTAGATTTCTGGGGGTACAGCTGTCTCTCGTGTCCCCACTCCAGACTGGATCTCACCCTGACAGTTGCAGGCAGAAAGCTGCAAGCAACCCCCTTGAACTGTGAATGAAGCTGCAAATGCCAGAATTTGGTCAGTCTTTTACATTTTTGCTTTCAGCCAAAGTACCTAAGGCAGTGGGATGCAGACACTCACGAATCAGATATAAGTGTGTTCCCATTTTAACGTCTTGTTTATAGTTCATTACCTAAAATTTCTTGAAAGCTGCACCTTTGAGAAGGAAATTTCTCCATTTTGGTTTTGGCTAGGTGATCTTCCGCTTGCTTGAAGAGTTTGTTGTGGTGGTTTTGTATTTGAAGAAATGCAGTTCAGAACAAGCAAAATGTTAAATACACATATACTATGGGTAACATATACAATGTACTTACATATAATATGTGTTCTTTCAGTTGATTTTTTTAAAGCTGGAATGACAAAGGGTTAACAGCTAAAATCCAGAATGAAAACTGAGAATTTTACCAAGAATAAGGGACTGTGCTTGTCTTGGAGAGAAAATATTCTGGTTTCAACATGACACATGAGCTCAAGCAAACTGAGCACTGACCACATGCAGTAGATTTTTTTTGTTTGTGTTTTTGCTGAACTAAGAAAGGATGCACCCAAGGGAGAGATTAACAAACTGAGGCTACTCAGTTCACAGTGTTTGTTGTCCAAGTCACAGAGCAACAAAGAAAAAAATGTCACAAAGCCCAAATATTCTAAAACCCTATTGATTTTAACTTATTTCATGCTTCTAAAGTCTAGAAAAAGATAAGCTGTGAGGCTGAAAGGCCAGGAATACTGAAAGTACAGCTGCAGTGTCTGTGCCTATTACCAAACACCAATCTTCCCAGCATTTTTTTTTCTTCTTTTTGGAAAAAATCTCGGAAGAGCATTACCTTAGAAAAGTAAACACTCTCAAACTTGACATATTGAATTTTCTTACCCTACCAGCTTCACATAAATAATCTTTTTGGATAGGTCCTAAATTAGTGTTTAGGGTTTATTTTTTTGCCCCCAAGATCAAGAATACTGTCCGTGGTTTTGTGATGTCAGTAATTAGCACAATAAATTATTGTTCTGCTCCAGTGAGATGTTATGCCAGCACATATTACTGAGTCTAACATTGGACATAAAAAGCCAACAAAACCAAAACCAACTGAAGGGTGGGATTCCCAAAAGCATCCAGCATTGGCTGAATTTTACACCCATAGAAATCAGAGGTATTTTAAAGCAAAAATAAACCAAACCCAAACAACCAGAAGATTGGCTTGTACCATATCATAATGATGCAGTATTAGGCTGAAAAAAGCCCAAGCAATCACGATTCCAGTGTTGGCATTCACTTGTAAAAGTCATTTGGCATGAGTCACCAGTGGGAGATAAGCAGGTACTGATCACTGGGGGCAGACTGCACAGCTCCAGGGGTCACCTCCCTGACAGTACTGAGGACAGCATTGATTTTGTTCTAGTGTGAGAGCACTCTGGAGAGACCACAAAATAGCTGAAATGTTCTTGTGACATGAATCCGAGGCCTGAAATATTAAAATATTTAGAGTGTCTCCCTAGATTATTTAAACCTTTTGATTGCATGTATTGATGATAGCTGAAGCAGTGTGCTCCAGAATTAGTAAAAAAATACTTCTGTCTGATTCAAATGTGTGAGAAGAAGGAAAGTTCACATGAAAGACCTGTGGCATCACACATGAGACTGTGTAGTCCCACAAGGTCGTGTCTGTATCTCCTCCACAATCCCAATATATTCAAGAAAAAGATTGTTATAGAAATCTGCAAAGCCTAGTTCTGAACACTGTGTTACACCTAGAGGAATGCTTCACTATAAACAGCTGCTTTCAGACCTCTGCAAAGCACATGGGCCTTTTTACTTGAGTAATGCTTGAGACCTGTAAAGAAAAGTCTTCTATGAAGAAGCTGGAGTCCAGTGGAACTCTGTTTGCAATTCTCCTAGGCATGGGGATTAAATGAAATGCAGATCTGTAAATTCAAGATCATTACAATGCCACAAAGTCTAAGGCACTCAAATCACCTTCAGATGTTGCTGCTGTTAAAATTAACAATAACAGGAGCACAGTTGCTAATGTTAGGACAGCAGACTCAGAAGGCCAGTCTATGAAAAAGATTTGCCACTACAACAGTATAACTATTCTGGCTTGAGTTTCTACTGGAGTTGCAATTTACCAGCTGGAAAAAAAAGCTTTTATTGTTAGAGGTTATACCCTCCCCAAGCAAAATAGAATATACTGGCCAAAGCTTTTTTTTTTTCCTGGTACAACCATGTCTACACTAGGGCTTTTGCCAATACACACATACAGCCAAAAATCACACCTCCAACTGACATTACTATATTGGCAAGTGTTTCTAGCACTGGCCTTAAAGCAGTTATTTGTTCAGTCATTGCTTTCCACATTCATCCCTTACCCTAAAAATACTTTATTTTTTTACAGGTAAAAAGCTGGGAAAAAAACAATCTTAGGTCTTATTCATCTGTTTCTTATATAAGGAAAGGATCTTTCTTTTGCCTTCACAGAAGTTGAATTCCTCCTTCCCATACAAAGGCAGAATAAACATGGTGGGGGGGGCTGGTGGCAGGGGTGGAGAGCATGAATCTTTAACCCCACAGCAGTGCAAACAAACAAAAGTTCAGGTCAGCCCTTGCTCATCTTGCAAGAGGGGCAGAGAGACAGAGAAAGAATAGAATTCCCAATCCTAATGACTGCTTGTTGCCATTCTCTACATACCAAAGTGAATACAGTCCCTCAGCTTTGAAAGTGCTATTTCTGCTCCTATTGCTGCATCTGCTAAAGCAGATTCTTCCACAAGCAAAAAGTCAAACAATTGTCACCAAAAGCTCACACAGAAAGTAATACTTTAAAGGGGGCATAATTAGTACAAAACCAGGAGTGAGGGGACAGAAGAAGGAGAAATGTCTTTTCAGAAAACCTCACACTACCCTCCATGAGAAGAGGATTTTCTTGTGACTTGTCTTGGTCTGAAATTATAAAAACAAGTATATATTTCCAAGCACATTTGTTTCCAATAGTTGCAATATTTTTTTTTTAAAAAATTATCTAAACAATTGCTTTAAACGTTGCATGGGAAAATAGAGCTTAAAGTGTTTCATTTTACTTCTAAGGCAGCAGTATAATATTTTCTTAATATCCTTCACCTCTCCAAGCCATTTCCTGTGGTTTGTCCTAAAATTTACCCTTGTCAGCCTAAATGGAAGTGTCAACTATACATGAAGAGTCATCTTGCTCTTGGACTGAAAACAACTCTACACTTTTAAAATGCCATGATTGCAGCATCACTAGAGAAGGCAAAACCTGTGTGTTTTTAGAGACAGAATTTGTCTCTCCCTCTTCAGGTTGGTATTTTTCCCAAGCTAAGGGTCAGAGAAGTTGATTTGGAAAACACCATGTTATTTCTGCTTGTGCTGCCTCTGTTTTGCCCATGTTCAAACAGTTAAGTAAAGACTTGAAGATGTACAGTGGATTTGGCTGGATACTAAATGAAATAAAATTTTCCTTTGGAAGCTGTCTAGCAGAGTCTATAGAAAGTAGTTGTAACTGTACCTGGAATACTCTAAGTTTTAGAGAAATTTCCATGTCATATACTGGTTTAATGCACTATTGGCACACGTAACCTGCAGAACTCAGATGCAGATACAGATTCCAAGGTGTTAAAACATCCAAAACTCAGGGTTTTGGTTTGAGCTCCTCCACAGTAAAAGATTTCTTTACTTCTGGGCACGGAATGATACTTTACAAGTAGTGAGCTCTGCTATAACTCTTTACAGGTCAGAAAAACCTGAACCTTTCATTGTGCAAGTAACCCAAGATTACCAAAGGAAAGTAAGCGCCACGGCCAGCCCATCTGACGCAAGGGGAGTGACATCCGGACATGTTTGGAGTATCAACACCTCCAGCCCAGCTTCGTGCTGCCAGGAGCTTTTTCCTGTTTGGATTCAAATGTAAAGACACCTGGGACCAAACGCAAGTGATCTCTTTCGATTTCATCCGCGGTGACGTAAGGGGAGGGCGGCTTGACAGCGCCCCGAGGAGCCAGCGCACGCAGCCCCCGTTCCTTGGGGCTGCTCAGGTTCCCCTGCGCCCTTCCCTCAGCCCTGGGCTTCTCTCAAGTACTTTCTGCCAACTGCACTGAACTGCACACAGAAGAACAATATGCAATAAACAGACATCACTAGAGAAATGTTATTTTTCTTATTACAGAAAAGTTGAAAACTTTCACAATATCTTGAAACAGTGCTCAGAAATTACCTCTTCAGCTTGGCATCCATTCCTCTTTAGGAACAAAACAACCCCAGCAATTACAGGAAAAAGCCAAACTGACATAACTAAACCAAGAAAGCCTTTTATCTATTCATCTCACAAGGTTTTTGTTTGGTTGGTTTTTTTTAAAACTACTTCTTAGGGGCTTGAAAAAAAATGCGTTAGGTGCTCTTTGCACACAGAACATTTATGACCTTGTTCAACTTCTTCAATATAATTCTTACTCATACTTACTGTATTAATGGACTCAGCCCAAGAACTAGTAATGTTGAGTTTTTAATTGCTTTACATTATTAAATGCTAATGTTTAAATCATTAATAACAACACTAAATATCATTCTTTGGAGCACAATGTAAGCAGTGTATAAAAACAAATGCTTTGCCAGGTTACTACCTTTCACTTTTTATAAGTAGTTCAGAAAAAGAAGCCTAAAAATAAATAGCATTTACTGTCAGTGGAGAAAGTGCTGCAGTAAAGAGCAGCAAACAACTGGGAGACACAATTATAACCTCCACCCCTTACAGCCTTCACAGAGCCTTTGCTGTTGCTGTCTATGTAAGCAGAGCAGAGCTGTCTGCTTCAGGGTTAGAGTTTTCTTGGAAATGTTTACTATAATGAGAGAATTTTCTGTTCTTTTTCTTTTAATCACAACACTGTCCAGTTCTGAGACTTGAATTGATGCAAAAAAAAAAAAAAAACCCAACAAAAAAAACCCTCCAGATGACATTTCAAGGAATTTAATAATCAGATGCCTCATTGCACAGCCTGGGAGTGTGTTTCACATTATATTAAAATTATTGACATCCAGTCATGTTATGGCAAAAAGAGCTGACACCATGCTTGGTTACAGCTGTTGCCACAACAGTAGTTATTTGGCAAATGATGTGAAAGAGGACAAAGTGCTATTGTGAGCTTACACCAAGCTTTTACACATTATGTCTCCAATTCATAAAGAAGAAGGAAAAAAAGAAATGCCGCCTTTTTTCGGAGCAACCACATTGTGATTCTAAGTTAATATGTTTGTCAAAAGACGTCAAAACCATCTCCAGAAGGGGATGGAGAGGAAGCCCAAGACTCCTGCAAGAAACACACCTCAAACTTTGGGTAAATGACATAGGGTAAGCCAGAAAAAAGAAGGAGAAAGAGATCTTGGAAAGCAAACTTGCTATTTCGCCTACCAGGAGATCAACTGCAACTTTGTGGAAAGTACGAATGGGTCACACTCTGAAGAAGGCCACCTGTGCTCCCAAAGGAGTGTCTGTCACAAGTTGTCTACTCTTGAAATTCAGGTCTTCGTGAGCCTGCTGAGGACACACATGCCTCCATGTCTACTTTCTTTGTGAGTCCATCCACATTAGAGAGAAAAGGGATGTACATTTGACTAAAACACTTGCATCTCATGTTTTTTTCCCTTCATCAAGGAGCTGGAGAGCCTGCCTTACCAGAGAAATGGTTTCCCAATAAAATAATCAACAACAATGTTGGAACTCTGTTCCTTGAAAGGAGGTTTGTCTCTGTGCCCCAGTGAACCAGCAGAGGAAAAGTCAGCTGCTACACATTAAGGAAAAAGTAATACATTTAAAACAAAACAAAAGGAAAGGAAAAATAATTTTCATCCAGTATTTAATTGCAAAAACATGGTGGAAGAGAAAGCAGACTCAAGAGAAACTCCAGGCCTTCTTGTATCTAAATCAGCCATTTTGCACTTAAAACAGAAATGCTTCAATCCTGGTTGGTGCAGAGATGTGTCTGCAATCTTTTAAATTAATTTACTGACCCTGATGTTTTTTCCCCTAATACATTACCCTAAACCCCTCCTCCTATCTAGTCGAGCCCTAAACATGACCTAAGAATTCATTTTGATGTCCATGACATTGAGACCGATTCTTTTTATTGATCCAAAATGAAAAATTCAGATGAGAGAAAGCTGCCAAACAGTTGACCTATGTGAGTATTGACTGGTGTCTACATGAAAAGTTGGCTCTTTCCAGAAAACTTGAACCATCACGTAGTATTGAAGATGCAAAAGTGATTTCCTCTTGTAAGAACAAGGTATCACGTTTGCTTTTGCCAAAGGCTGATTTTAACAGTAGCCACTGGAACATAATATGTATAAACTTACTATGTGACAAACAATTTCTAGAAAAGCAGGACTAAATAATATTTACATGTCTTGTAACACTAGTTATTAGTACACCAGATGCATGCAGCATAATTATAGCACTTGTTTACTTTTAAAATATGGGAAGACACTAGAAAATATTTTTTAAATAATTTTTTTCTTCCTTCTTTATTCTCCACTTATTATTTAAATATGCTTCTGCAGTGAGGAGTCGCTCTACACACATGAAAACTGCAAAGTGAAACTGAATATAAACAGAAAGTGACTGATCTCATTTCACTGAGCAAGAGGGTTGAAGGCCAGAAAAGAAATAAATTGCTTAAGGGGTGGGATGTTAAGCAAATATTTATACAATTTTCCAGTTTTTATCAAACATAAAATATAATCTAATAATCATCTAAGGAATGTTTTGAGAACATTTTCCCTTAAGTATTACTCAACATTTAGACATGGATGATCAAAAGTCAAGACCCACTCCCACCAAGCATACAACGGTATTTATCTCAAGCTCTCTCTACTAGGAAAGATTATAAGGATTAGATTTCAAGCTTGTGCAATTGTCTTTAGACAAACACAACAATATGCAATAAACTAGTATTCCCCAGATGACTTTATGAGGGGAAAAAAAAAAAAAGTGCTAATGACAATTAAGACTGAAAGAAAAGAAGACCCAAATAAGTAACAATGTGGGACAAAGAGGCCCCCTTGAAAGATGCATTAACATGGAAGACATCAAATCAGGGGGTGGTGGCTTTCCATGTGGGAAGGCATTCTCTGGGGCCACTTCTTGGCTTCCTCCTCACAAAACAGCTCATTCCTTTAAATGATGATACATATTCTCAGGGTTTGGATCAAAGAAAGGAGGATACAGTGGGTCTCAAACTGAAGTCAATCTCAGAACTCAATAGTTTAGAGCCAAGTTTAAAAGCCTTCGCAAACAATTTCTATTATCTAGCTCAGTCAAAATAATAATTTCCTATTTAACCTGTATTTAATTGGGTCAGTGGAGCAAGAGGACAAAACAGAAACTGTACTGTAAACTAGTCTCTGCATTTATAAAACAGCTTTTCTCTGGTATATTGAGCACCTGCTCCTCCTCCCAGATTCAGAGAACACTTGGGCACAGAGTTTTCAACTGATTTCAAAGAATAAAATTGTAAGCATACAAAAATTGATGCCTGAAAAATATGCACAGGTTCATTCAACATTCCCTGCTCCACCTGTGTTGTCCATCTACAGTGAACATCTCTGAGATGAGATGCCTTTTTCCTTAGCTGACTGCTAAGGATCTCCAGCACATCTGATAATGTTTGTGTAGTTTCTTCCAAAACAATACTACATGTGTTACAAGCATAACATCAAATTTGTATATAAAATAATTCCAAATACTCCATCTTACTCCAAAGAGAACACTGGGAATTTACTAAGGAAAAAACTCCTTGAAAGTAATCCTTGCATGAAGAATTATAATTGCTCCTCTCATTTGATCACTTAGATTCCTTAAATAGGAAGCATCTGATGGAATTTGCATGTGGGAGCTTGATTCTCTCACTCCCTGCTGGTCGAGCTTTTCTAATTATTCAACTATTCAAAGATGGCCATGAAAATATGACCTACCAAGTGCACCAGCACAAGAGATGTTCTATAAAGAACACCCTTCATGAAAATTGTGCTCTACAGCATTATTACCAATGCCACATTCAGATCTCATTTTATTCCAGCTTTCAACACGTGCTTGCTACACAACCTGTCCAACAACCTTTCTTCTAACTTTTCAGCTAAAATCACCATACTTTCAATTAATATTAAAAAAAAAAAAAGCATTTGAAATCCATGTTTTTATTTTCCTTTTAGTCAGGAGTTGTGCAGTAAAATACTGACATTTCAAAGGCTCACTAGTATGTTTTTGGGCATCAAGTTACTACACCAGATAGATTTTTTATATATTCCCAGAGTATCTCTGTGGCTTTACCCATCCCTGTTCTGTAACAAACTGTTTCTTTTTTTTTCTCCACAGGTGAGAGGTGGTGGTGACAAAGGTAATTTTAGTCAGAAAAATTGACTGTCTACCTTCATCACTGAGCCTACATGTCTCTCCTCCACACCTCCTTTGACAAATAAATAGCAGTGCTGTGATGGTAAGTCATAAAACATTGCATTTGTAAGGATCTGCTTCTGCTTTGAGGAACCCCAAAGTACTTAACAGATGTTTGTAAAGTCCTGATTGATTGTAGGTTGACAGCAGCCAAAAATAATACATCACAGTCCACAGCAAATTACAGGAACATAATTTCTGACAGAAGCAGTAAGGAGAGATTGACAAGGAAGAAGTTGTCTGGGCTAGCACATCAAATTTAACATTACTGCTCCTTTCTCTCTGTCTCTCTCTCTATATATATACACACATAGTTCATCATTATGTGTGCAGGGATGTGTTAATTCTATTTGTTAAACCAACCCAAACACTTTTCTGTCTGCAACAAACCAAAAATGTCACCCAACATAAGATGAGCTTGTCACCTGTAGCCCTCAAATGGAGATACCTGAAGAAGACAACAAAGAACTGACACCTCCTCTTCCTCCCAGCTATGTTCAATAGCTGAGGAGATGAGGTATGCACTTGCTAATGGACTACTACAGGAAATCAGATACTCTACACCCTTCTGCTCTAAATTCTTCCCATGCTTCTCTTTCACTCCTTTTAAATCCATGACTCCATGGATTTAAGCCATGACTCCAAATCAGGATGGGCACTACTACCAGTCAATCATTCACAAACTCTCATCAGGTCATGTGAGGACCATGCACAGATTAATTAAGAGCATTTGCTCTTGGAATGCTTTGCTGTGATATGGAACATTATCCTCATTTTAGAGATGCACAGAAACAGATGTGTTCACAGTTACTCAAGATATACCCAGGACAAAGCAAAGAATCAAATATCAGTAGCCAAGTTTCTGATTGTTTTTACTGGATTGGGATGGCGAAAAAAAAAATCTCAATCCTTTTATAAGATTAGAAATAAGTTAGTTACACAATATATCAAAATCAAAAGGCAATACATTATTAAGCCTATGGAAACATGCCAATGCCTAATATTCAACTTACACAAAATACCTATGAAAACACTATAAAAGGAAGACTTATAGCTGAGTCTTTTGTATTATTTGAATATTTTAACTATGAAAATAGTGTGTATTTTGAAATATATATATAACAACTCATAAAATTAGATGTTTTCTTCTCTTTGCTCATGCACTTGAAAATACTTTATCTCTAAAATTCATGCCAATATTAAAAAGTCCTAGTAAAAAAAGTCTTCTTTCTTCATACCTTAAGATTAAGAAAACCCCAATAATATAATTAGCTTGCCTTTGAAATAGATTTAAAGACTTTGAAAGCTATTTCCTCATGTCTCGAGGAGTAAATGGAAAGTGAACACATTTCAGCACACAGTCTTTGTTAGTGGGTATACCCCTAGTGCCTCTGATTCCATCTGCATTATGTAGGACAGAAACCAAAATGAACAGAAACCAAGCTGTGGTGTGAAGCTCAAGACTCCTCCAGCCATGAGGACCTGCCAACTCACTCTCAGCCATACAAATTCCACAAGTCCTTTCCCCTCTCTGTCTACCATCAATGCCAGCCAAGCCTTCACATGGTGATAAATCCAATTCTATTTCCTCATAAAACACAATGAAAAGTGAGACTGAGTCCTCCAGTAACGACTTAAAATTCTGGGCATCTTAAGCACAAGTTGTTAAATTAAACACTAAAATGAATATTATTGTTTCAATATGGGACTGTGTGATCTTTCACCTCCTTACAAATGTGCCAGCAAGCAAGATTTTACTTGTAAATTAATTTTTAATGTATTTTGGTGATTATTTTCTGGTGCTTATGAGGGATACTTTGGGGAAACTGAAATATCGACCAATTTCCTTTGTTTCTAGCACAAATACACCCATTCACCTCTGTCCCTTGAATAAGATTGGGCTTTGTGATTACTGTCTGTTTCATTCTGCTTAAGCATTGCTGAAAATAAAATAAAATTAAATCAACTGTAAGAGAAAGCAACTTCTTGTCTCCCAAGTTTTGAAATGACTGAACTATCTCATATTTAATAATTCAGACTCAGTCCTTTAAATTTTGTCCAGGAAAATAAGATGTTCTTTATATTTCAAAGATGCCTTCACAAAAGTCTGCAGTACTGGATTTTCTGACGCAGAGTGATTATAAAACCCCCTTTTGTTCTCATAACTTCATGATGTATATCTATAACTCTTTCTTGTTTGTGAAGATAAGACCAGCCTTGTCTCTCTAAATGCCTTTTCAAAGGAAGATTCACAGTTGTTTGACTTTTGATCTGTGTGGCAACTAGCTCGACCACCTGCACTGGGTTTGAGCAGTTACTGAGCTTGCTTTGTGCCAGCTTATGAACACAGCAAGCCTTTGACACCAGAACAAGCCGATGTGTGAATACACCAATTTACAATGTAAATACAGGGTCCAACAATATGGGCATCTTTAATGACCAAATGTGTAAAGTGCATATATTGTTTACTGATTATATCATTAAATAAAACAGATGGCTCATATTCTCCATCCACCTACAGTGGATTAAAACACAATGGTGTAATAGTCTGGTAAACTGGTAATGTGAAACATTGCCTTGTACTGGTGTAGCAGCATAAATATCTGTTCACAAATGAGCTACAAAGCCCCAGTGCCACTAAGAGTAATTAGCTTAAGGCTGTACTGAAAGAATGTTACCTTCACAATCAACACGTGTGTGCCATTCATGCTGAAAACTGCATTTGAAAAATACAGTGGTGACAGAAAGTAGCAAGGAAGTTTCTTGGCATGGATAAAGTATAGCATATGCTTCCCAACATCCAGGCAAGATTGGACACACTTAGAATCATGTTTCTCAAACAATTCCCTATTTAAATGCATTATTTGCAGCCATGATAAGCATGTCAGAGAAACAACAGTGTTTTTGGTTTTTTTTTCACTTGCACAAGCATTTTTATCAGGAGGAAGGTGGAGAGTTGGTGCAAAAATAATTTTAAGATGCAATGTTTTCTTCAAGGAGTGTTGCAATCTTAAACTATCAGTAGATCTACTAAATAAGTAAAAGAAAATATGAAGACTGCTCTAACTCACAGATGTTAGAAAAACCTTTTGGGTTACACTTTGATTAATATAGCAAATTCCAAGTTAAACAAGAGGTCTAAGGCAATAAATGCTACACAGTGAGATCCTGCACAAACTATTTTAGACCTTCACAAATATTGCAGAGAACATAAATACCAGCGTGTAAGGCAAAATAGTTTTTCTCTGTCTTTCTCATTTTTCTTAATTTCCACACTGACTTCTCTGCCTTCTTGATTAGATTCAAGTTGGAGAACCATAGAATGGCTTGGGTTGGATCTTCCATATTAGTTAAAGAGCAAGTCAGAATTAGGAAATTTTCACCCTTCCTATCACCAAGTCCACTGAACAATCTCTCACTGTATGGTCACAATTTCCCATTCGTGACTTTTCTATTCTTCTAGAGCTGCTTAGTAGGTTAGTGATGTGTGAACATTTCTTCTGCAGAGTTTTAAAGGTCCAATACAACCAGGGATATAAATTCTTCCTTAGTTTTGGTATTGTCCCACAGCAGCACTAACTTATCTGTAACAAACTCTGAGTGATACCCCAAAGTCATAATTTATGGCCTTCTTTGTAAAACTACAATAATAACAGCAACTACAAAACACAATTCTCCCCACCCCAACCAAGCTTTGCTCAAACGAAAGAGTTCCTTGTTCAACATAGGGCTACAGATGAACAAACTACTCACACAACTATGACTTGCAGGCTCAGGTCCTGGCTTTTGAGGTAGAACATCACTCACTAACTTGAACACAAATTGTACTCAGCCGAGTTTTCCTTTTCCCATTGTTGGCCACTTAATCTCTTACGTCTCAAGCACAGCCAGAAGTCTGACCTGCTACTAGAACTAGACTGAAAATGATCTAGTCTAAAAGATTAGCTAATAAGGACAAGATCCTTGTATCAAAGCAGTTTTATACCAGTTTGGTGACTTCACTGTCTTCTAAAAGTTCTTAGCGTGCAATCAGAATCATGCTGGAAAAACAAATTAACTTTGCTTTTATTAAAAGTCAACAATTCTATCAAGTGTGGCAAGAAAAGTGCCAAGTGTCAGAAATCATACTCAGAAGGCACAAAGGAGCTTTTTTACCTGACAGAAGATGAGGCAAATCAAATTGCATTCCTCCATTTGTTTTCAAACACTATCTCTGTCCAAAATCCTGGTGTGTCTATGGGCAAGGGTGGGAGAAATGAGTTAAAATCATGCTTGCTTGACATAATTACTGTCTTTTTCTTAAAGTGTTTAGTAGTGCTACCAAAAAAGTCAAATCTTGGTCTTTTGTAATTTTGACTTGCAAATGTTGCCTTCAGTCACCATAGTATACAGTCTAGTTTTAGTCCATATATGTGACTTTATGAGAATGATTTAATTTTGGCGCCTCTATTTGCAAAGCTCCAGGACATCAACACATGAAGCTACTGTTTGGAAAGGCTGAGCTTCCAGGATTTGTCTATTAGAACAAAAATCTAACTCTTCTATTTTCACATTATTGTATCCCATCAAAAGGCTTCGCTTGATGAAAACTAGAAAATGTAATTTACTTCTGTGCAATCTTATTTATGTTCTCTAATTCTTGAAAAGTTGAGCAGAAATTTCTTTCCACAGCACAAGTCACCAGAAATCATCACATGCACCACCACATAAAACAATCTTGTCTACCCAGGAAAAAGGATTTGGGCTGAACATCTAAGCATTAGGGAAAATTTGGAAATATCTGATTGAAGAGATGGGGAATGTTGATCAGTGGAGAACAGGCCAAACAAATATCTGTCAGGATTAAAACAGGTCAGTCAATTCTTAATCCCTTAACACAAAGGGATGAACTTTTCTGAAATAATTTCCAAGATGGTTCTATTTCCTTTGGTAAATATATGGATTAATAGGAAGTGACCCAGTGGCAAGATATCATGCATATCTTGTGTTCAGAAAATGTTACATTCAGGAATTTATGGCTTAAACACTGCAGTAAATGGAATGTGTAAAATTCAACCTATATTGTTCTTTCAGTTATAGTGTGAGTAGAGTCAAGATCATGATCCCCAATCAACTACTGGCCTTAAAGGGTTTGACTTAATTGATTTCTGAAAAGTTGTCTCCAATTATTTCAGCAATTACTAAAGCCAGCTTTTTCTAGCTGTTTCTCTCCTTCACATAAACAACAATACCAATATTCAAAATACATTCACTACCTTCACTATTCCTGAATATCACATCAGAGAGAACTCATCCTCCTGGAACCTCCTTGCAACTACTGCAGGAAAGCCCTGTACTGCTTGTGCAGAAATAAGGCATGGCTTCTCATGGAAGCATGTCATGGGATACCTCCTGTGCTTCAGACTTGACATTGCTGGCTGTGAAATGCCTTTTGCTTCACTCATGACACTGTGAACCTTTTTAGGCTCTAGCTGCTTAATGGTAGCCAACATTCCCAGGGCAGAAAACAACCACAAAGGGTAACACAATACTTAACCTATCATGATGCTTTACATTGTTGGTATATGCAGTCTAGGACTAGCTAGGATAATTATCCATTGGGATCCTGCTTTCCTGCAGAAACACAACTGTGTGTTAATGTTCTTTCCAGCTGTTCAGCTGGACACGAGCAGACAGAAGGGGAGCAAATGAGATAGCAATTCCAGATGATAGAAAAGAGGGAATGGAGGGACAGAACAAAGACCATTGTACACTTCAAAAAGGAATGGAAAAAGAGAATTAGAAATCTGGTCTGAAGAATGCTGAGAACCCTGCTCATAATGGATGTAGTATAGGCAGCCTAACATGTGGATAAAGCTTTCCAACAATCTGAAAAATAAAACAAGGCTACCATATAAACACTCCTACCTCACCAAATGAGGGACATCCCTTTCTAAAGCTGCCTGGCCACAAGGAGATTAAAACACTGACTTATTTTATCCCATGCATTTAAGTTACTAGATGTGAAGATCAATCGTGATGTTCCTTTTTTCTTCCAGGTTTGAAGAAAACTTAACTCTGTATCACTTAGGTTGTTAGAGATGAAGGTTTGCAAAGGCTACGGTGGCATTAAACTAATCCCAGCTACATGCCTGCAATGTTGAAATTGGTCCCTTTTTACAGCATTCAGTGCCTGTGGCCTGGAACTCTCCATGTACACTGATGGCTGGTGGTTAAATGGCAGCTCAAAAGACTTCTGCACCCTCCATGGTGCATGAGCTGAACAGTATTTCTATCACTGAATGAAAGTAGGGCAAGATTTTTCAAAAGTATTGTGGAAGCAGCACAGAAACAACACTGTCTAAGAAAGATGAGTAAGGTTTAGGAAATGGGTTACCATTGACTATTAAAAATAAGATATGCATCTTACATGCATCAAATTACGTCATACCTAAACTAAGGACAGGGAACCCATATTGTCCTGTACTATTTTAAAATATTTGCTGTTCAGACCTAGAGGTACATTTCCTGTTTTTTGGTTGGACTCCTAATGATGAAGAATGCTCACCCTTGGGAATTTTGCTGACGACACATTTATGTTTTCCAGATGTTTTGCCCATCACTTCAACAAAGAAACAAGGTTTCTTTTTAAAATCAGAGACAAAGCGAGGAACAACTAGGTACTAATTAATGCCAAGGTTTAATCTGGAATAACAAGCAGTATGTTCCTCATCCAAGGACTAGGTTGTGATTAACAGCACCACAGAGCTTATCAGTTTCCTACTGAAAAGATTCAACACTCCATAATTGATAAAGGTTAGCTGCATAACAAAACACAAATGTACAATAGCATAAGAATCAAGTAACTATATTAAATGCTTAAAAGTCAGAAAAATTATAAAAAAAAGTTATTATATTGACAGTAACAAGCACTAAAATACACTATACATATTTTATGGCTTCCAGTTAACAACAGAAATATTAAGGGCATGATTTGCAAGGAGCACAATAAAAGCTGTGTTGCCCCAAGAGATGAACCCAGAATCACTCTGCCACTTACTCTCCCACTTATTCAGTCTCCCTCAAGTTAAGGGAACTGCTACTCTGGTTTAGAGTTAACCATATGTTTAAATATGCTCCTGAGCCAAGTCTAAATTACTGAAGTAAACAGCTTCAGCTCTAAACATTCAACATGGAGCAGACATTTTGCTTGAGAATTTACAATTTCAGTCATTTTTCAGTGTAGAAATACATCTTGAAGTAAAACTAGAAATATATGTACAAAAAGGTTGCAGAAACAATTCCTACTCAAACTTCTTCTGGCTTGAGACCAAATATCCTGGAAAGAGGAACTCCTCTATTAGTATGAAAAAAAAGCAAACATGGCTGTATCTTAAAACCCCACTCTGGATTGGTGATACAAAGACCTGCCTTCAGAAAATTGCAGAGACTCAACAGTCATGGACAAGTATGACTGAAAAAGGCTTTAGCTCAGAAGAAAATCAGTTTTTTGTCATGGACTTTTGGGGATGGAAACAGAGATTGGTAGGGAAATAGGGAAAAAGGCAGTGGTAACACTCACTCTTTGTTTGGGTTTGTGTCCACAGGGACATGACTGTCCCTGCTGCTGTTCTAAACATATGGAAATATGGGCTTTGTAGCCAAGCAAGGAGGCAGAACAGACATTTTTAACTTTGCACAACTCTACGAGCCAGAGAAGGCAATAAAGAAGTCTGTGCATGGCCACGGCCCAGGTCAGTGGGTGGAGGCAGAGCATCCCATGTCCTGCTTCAGGAACTGCCCTACACCGAGTGTCCCACAACATCACCAATGCTGAAGCTGTATGAGAACTGCTGGAAATAACTGCAACCCAGGCCCAAACTCTGAAGGCCAATTCTGAAAATCACTTCTGCTTAGGAGCAGAGGCAATGGACACAATTGGATGCTGGGATATTTCAGTGAGATACCTGGGGGATTTGCTTATTCCAGCTGCTACTGGAACAGATTGCTCAGACAGACATTGGTATCTCCAGCCTTGTATGTGTTTGAAATGTGACTGGAGCAGAGTCTGAGCAGCCTACTCTAATGAGACTTGCTTTGAACAGGAGCTTGGACCAGATGACCTCTAGGAGTCCCTTCCAACCTGAATTGTCCTACAAGTCTGTGAAATGTTGAAAAGTAACTGCAAGGTCCTAAAAAGTAGAACAAATTTTGACTAGCAGTGATACAAGAAACAGAACTCCCAGAATTTTCCTGGAAAGAGTGAAAAAGCTTCACCAGAACTCACATTCCATTTCTGACTGAAGTCATATTGGTCATGCAGCTGTTGGGAAGTCGCATAACTTATTACCTGAGAGCTGAACTGAACCCTTACTGCCTCATTTCTGTCAGACAGGGGTAGTGTCTCTGACCTGTTGGGAATCAAATTTTAAAAGTCTCTTTCATAAATGCAGATGTGTTCATAAGCTTCTCAAAACATCATTGACAACAATTCAGAACACTGAAATATGAAGATTGAAAGAGTATTTTTAAAACAATAATTTCCTGGTGAACCAGACAGGATAAAAAGTTTTTCTGGAGTGTAGCAGCCATTCTTCTAAAATATTTTCCCGCAATTCGAAGGGGGTAGACAGAACTTATCTGCTAATTGAAAAAAGATTCAAATCTACTGAAATTTTTAGCTGGTTACTTTTAGGTTTGTTTGTTTCCCACTGGGCTGTGTGTGGCTTGGAGATTTTCCAAATTCTTTTCTTATAAGCTTTTCTAGTCTATTGGCTTAGGATATGGGCAAAACCCTGAAGAGATTCCAGAACACATTCTTTTCTACTTCTTTCTAGTACACTGTGAGATCCCCAGTTCACACTGGGGTACAGGCCAAGGGATAGAGACCTGAGACAACCCTTTCCAGTGTCTCACGGACAAAAACTGCACACTTCATCAAAATCTGAAAATTAATTTCTACTCTAAGTTAATTTTCTGAACCCCCATGTCTCATCACTGCACTCACAATAAAGAATTTCTTCCTAATATCTAATTTAAACATACTCTCTGTCAGTTTGAAGCCATTCCCCTGATTCTAGTAATGCCATGCCATAAGAGGAATGTATTAGCTTAATGGAACCTAAGTATTTGCTACAGAAAAAAAAAAAAAAAAAAAAAGATCATGAAGTGTAGTAGGTCATTTGTATATGAGAATACTTAAAAATACTTATGACAAAAATACTCTTACCCACACCCCCAAAATCTTGTGAGACAACAAATTCCAATTCCAATAGGGCTGGGTACACTATTGCTGGAGCAGCAAACTGGAATAGGAAGTCCTGTCCCTGTTATGCCACTGATTTCTTTAGTGAGCTATGGCCACCTATAAAACCTGTCTCTGCTTATACTCCTCATCTCCAGAACATTTTATGCACAAACACATGGCCAGGGAATTTAGGTCATACAAAGGCAGTAATTTAGCCCTCTAGCTATCTAAATACATGATCTCTTAATATATTCAGCCAGATTCAAAGATGCTGCATTACCTTTCCCAGACAGTAAAATTAGAAAGAGTTATGCATTAATTTGAAGCACAGAGTGTTAGCATGGCATATGACTTCAAGCATATCAGCAAATATAGATTGTGGGAACAGCCACTATATTGAGCAATGTTAAATGTAACATTTCCTTTTCTGTATAATATTGATGTGGAGATGGTCCTCCAGTGTTTTCTTTTATTGGTTCCAGTAATTATGTAAAATATTGTGTGGTGTGTACTGAAGTATGCAGAAATTAGGAAACAACTGCCAATCTGTCCTAATTATATTTCTTGCAGTTGTATTTATCTGATACATACTGATTTCTTGGGGTCTGTATTTCATGATTATTCTTGTAGCTAAACAAATTGGGATGATGCTGAAGCTGGGATAATGCTAGACCCTTCTACTCAACAGTCACAAACAAATTAAATTCACTGCAGGTCTATCAATTATGTGGTTTCAAACAACATCCTGAGAATTGTCTACTGAAAGCTGCTTCTATGCTGGCATTGCTTTTGGCACATTTACCTGACCTGAGCTTAAATCCTAACCTGACTTTGTTCTAGATGGGTGACTCAGCTTAGCATTTTTGTTGAAGAAAAGGAAATCCAGTGCTGTTCTGACACATAGAAACATGCCATCATGGTGTTGAACTACATAATTCTTTTGTCTGAAAAGAAGAGCCCAAGTGTATCTCAGAAAGATCTTATTTTTCATTTGGCTTATGGAACACTTATAAACTAGGACTCCTAACTGTGATTCCCAAACACAAAACAAAGTCAAAGGTTACACCATATGTTTTTGTTTCAGCTTCTCCAAATTACTTGCAAATGTATTCAAACACAATATGAGGAGATACTTTATTTTATTGAAAATAACAGACTACAGGGTGCTGCAAAAAAGGCTGGGGTACCTCAAGCATAAACATGGAAAGAATACATTGGTTTAGAAACCCATAAATCCTTATTTGAATCTGCCAACCTGAAAGCCAAGTAAAGCCCGAAAAAACTATTTTTCCTAAATGCTATGTCTGATTAAGCCATACTATTAAATGACAGCTGAACTTTAACATTAATATGATATTATTTAAATAACTGCATGATTTTTTTTACACTAAAATGATGAATGATTTTTGGACAGCTCAATTGACATAAAGCAAGAAACCCCTTTAATGAGATTTGACAAAATGGAGACATATGCAGAATATTCGTTACAGCTCATGTCGCAGAGCCTTTCTGGGGGAGACTTGGGTTTGGTTGGTGTCTTTTCTTTTCCTTCAGTTTTTTTATAGTTTATTTTGATTGTCTACAGTCACTGAACCATCCCTTTCAATTGCCACTTCCTTCCTCCATGGATTTTGAATTTAGCTTGTGTCATTTACATATTACTCTTAATCAGAGAATTTTATATGTTACATTTTAGAGTTGGAATTGTAAGAAATCTGTGGAATGAAGGCATCAGGTTCAGTCACTTTAACCTTTGTCAATTTAGTATACAAGGAACTAACAAAGGCTGAGGATACTTATGCAGAAATAAAGCTTGTGCTAAAGAACAACTTATAAAATTCCAGTTTTCACATTTCCTAAGCCAAGTGACAAATCAACAACGACTCTGCTAAAATTTTCTCCTATTTTTTTCTTTTTTTTTTTTTAATAAGCAAAGTGCACTAAGCAAACACACAACATAAAAGCCTGTGGCAAGGGTAATTTCAGACTGAACTCTTCAGAGGATGCATTAAACTCCTTTAAAACTGTACTTTCTTAGCACCCAGCACTGCCTATTAGAGGGATGCTTTTCTTCTTTAGGAAACTGAATATGTACAGAAATATAGACATCACAGAGAAGCTCAGGTGCTGTTTCACTGGGTAAAGAACATATATCCAGAGGTGCCTCTAATTCAAAAAAATCTGTCTGAGAATGCACCGATGCCAATTTAAGGGGAGAAATAATCAGTGGATAACTCCTTCCCTTGAGTCCCACATAGAGTTTTAGCACATTGCACAATTTTCCTTTTCATATCACTTCATTTTGATCCCAGGGACAATTTTCATAACGTTGAAAGTGTGGAAAAAACATGCTAAAACCGCAAGGGTTGACAGTGTGTCTGCCCCATCTATTTAGGCAGAAATTGGTAATTTTAACCCTTTTTCTACACAGAAAATTTATGCTGCCCCAAAACATTTACCAACTTTCTCATTTTAACAGGCAAAACTCCCCCTCAAAACACAGAAATCACTCAAGAATAGGAAACAGAGAAAATAATAATCAAAAAATGTTAATTTTAGAACACACATCCAAACCCCCCCAAACAAATACAAAGAAACAAAGATGAGAAATCGTTACAGAAGGGCTATCCTTCAGGTTCAGAAAACTCTCTCTATAGGCATGACAAAGCCTTCTATCATCCAAAGACATTCTACACAGCAGCCTGGGTAAAAAAAAGTCAGGTGCACCAGCAAAATGTTGAGATTGAAGTAAAATTGAAAATAAAGGCATGGAGGGAGAGAAGAAGAAAAGGAAGAGCAGAAATGTCCCTACCTTGGCCTTACCTTCGCAACATTCCCGTCAAAATCCTGGAACTCTTCCCTAGGTTTGCATCTGTTTCTCTAAGCTGGGGAGAAAAGAGTCCTGTTAAAGGTAAAAGGCACACGTAGCACATTCTGTACAAAGGACAGGGGTTTCTACAGTCATCTCAGCCAGCTAGCTTCAGCTTTAGCACACAACAAGCTTGTAAAGCCACCTAAGCTCTGAAATGTTAAAATACCTTGTCTTGTTTTCACTTACATAAATATGAAACCCAGGCAAGGGAAGTCATTGAGGCAACAAAGGTGAGTCAGGATAAAGAGCAAAAGCTTTACAAATAAAGGGTTGCAGGTAGAAGCTCTATACGTTGGAATCCATAAGTCCCACGTGTATGTGTATTGTTTGTGTACACTAGTGAAAGGATCAAGGGATGAAGAGACAGCCATGTTCCTGATGCTTCATGAAAAGAAAAACATCTTTCTTTCACTGTTTTTCAAAGACTGCAGTTTAAAGAAAGAAACAAATACAAAATATATCACTTTAGCAATCCTGTCAAATAAATATGTCTATACTGCCCCTTAAATAAAAAACTTGTACTGATCTTACAGCAGCCACCTCTGGCCTGGGTGCTCAAATGCTTTGTGAATAGTATATATCCATGTCCAGGAGGAACAGCTGTACAATATATATTGTTTTTTTCATGTAAGGAACTCTCACTCACTGAAACAACCATTTTTGTAGTTTATTAGGACAAAGGAAACCCACAGTTTACAGCTAATTACCTAATTAGCAGTCTTGTTCTACAGCTCTCAAAAATACTGAAAAATAGGTAAAAATAAATAGAGTAAATGAAAAGTTTTGAAGCAAATTAACTTTGTGTTTATTTCTACTGCTTTTTAAAAGGAATTAAAATGTCCCCTCTCTTTTTGTTTATTAGCGTCCCACAAAAGGAAATCTAGAAATTAGAAGATTATAGGAAGAATGGGGTTACTTTCCTATAGCCTCTTTTGCCACTGGCAGCTAGAAGAGAGACATCTTTTGACATTTAGACATCTTGGAACCAGTGGGACATCAAAATCCACTGTAAGAAGATAACGTAATGGTTATGACTATTTCAGCTATGAAATGGCAGGGACCACTGTTTCTAACATGCCCCAAAACACAGCTGTGTGCACATACTTAAAAACATTCTTCTCCTTGTGAACGCTGAATATTTACCTCTTCATTATCAAATCAGATTGAAAGGATTACCTGAGTCATTGACTTCTTACTGAAAAACTTTGTTGTAGTAGACAAAATGCATCCTGTGTTGCAAGTCCATCAAAGCAGTAACACTGCCAAGGAGAGTGGCAGTCTTCCAACAACAAATCACCTTCACCATAACAAACCACTATTATATCTTGAATATTTGAACAGCAGCAATATTAAACCCAGTCTCTATTCTGGAGCACAATACTGTAAATATTTGCTGCCAGATTTAATGCTTATTACTGAAATCAGTAGGTGATGTGACAATCAGTGTCAAATAACATTTTTGCATAAATTTCATCCTTATTCTTCTAAAAGCTGTTAAGAAAATACCAAGTAGAAGCTGGGACTGTATAACACCAATCAAGTCTTGCTCTTAGCAATATCATATTCAGTGGGAAGGCTTGCACTAGCTCTCAGATCTCTGTAATTATGTGCTATGATGGAACAAAGATGAGTATTATATTCCAGGGAGGCCATTCCCTCATTTTTTCCTGATTCATCTAGACAATTCAAGCTCCAGAAAAGCAGTTTAGCCCAGTTTGACACAAGTAACAGCAGAAAAAATGTCACAATAATTTTTAAAAGGCTCATTAAAAAGCCAAGTTTTTATCTATGCTAGAAGGGAATCTGAAGTACAAATGTATGCTTTACATTGGTCTTTTATTATTCATAAAGATGCATTTAACACTTGGGGCTTCTCCTCCCTTTTCACAGAAAAGTAGCGCTCTCCTTTTTACCATTAAATGTTTGATCCTAACTTTCCTCTCTTGCTGCAGGATTCTACCTGACAGCTAGAATCAGTGCTGATAGTTAGGAAGGGGAAGCTGAATCTTAAGGGTTTGACAAACTCCTCTAAGCAAGACGACCTCATATTTTTATGGAAACAAAAAACCCACAAAATAAGCGAAAGAAACATTAAAAAAGAAACAAACATGTACACACAGAGTTGGAAGATCTCTAGCTACCTCCCCAGAGAATGCTAAGAAAACACCTTTTCTTCCTGCTCTGGCAGAAAAAAAACCTCACATGAAGAGTTTCAAACCGTAAGTTTGTTTTTATTTAAAACTGAATTATCTGATTGCAGTTGTTCCACCATTTCTTTACCAATACCAGCACACCACAGAAGTGTGGAATGGAACTGGTGGAATGTGAGTGAACCTCTTAAAAAGCTGCCTTAGTGAAAACATTTTGAAACAGGTTTTGATATTAGCAATAGCAAATCTATATTGTGTTTAAAGATAATAATAAGAATAATAATGAGAAAACAGGAAGATGAACAAGATGCTGACATTGATATCTTGTCTGCCTTAGACAAATTTTGATGTTTTCCTAAAAAATGTTACATCTTTTAAAGTCCTGTATAATCCAGTTAACCTATTTGACTTGTAGCAGGGCTTTTATCCCTTCTCTTTGCCTTCAGAAGAAAGTACAAGTTTTACTCTACAGACAGGAAAATTGATCTATGTAAATTTAATTGAGACATTAACTTATTCAATTTTCATTATAAAAAATAATTTCCCTAATTTTCTCAATATTGAACCATTAAAGCTGACCATCATACTCATGATGACAATTTAATTCCAGAAGACAAGTTTATTCCCTGGTTGGTAAGATAATAACTCCATGTATTTAATGTACAGCTATTATGCATTAATAAAGCACCCTCTGTTCTGGTATTTTAAAATCTCCAGAAAATGGAAAACCAGCTAAATTAAACAAGATCTCCTCTGGATGTTCATCTGAGTGTATAAAGACAGGTGGAACACGTTGACTCATGTGGCTCCAGTGGAGAACTTTTCTGAATTCCCTGAAGAAAATATTTTAAGTATTTTTAAGTATTTAAGTGTCTCCTGGTAAAAAACTTGGAAGTTGAGATCTTCCATTATGACAAGTGGTTGTTTTTTTTTTGTCCTAGAATATCCTTATTATTTTTAATCTTGCTCTTTGCATCTTACAGGTTTTGCCTACAAAGAAATTTGCTCCTCAGGTGGAAAGTAATGAAAAGTTATTCTATGAACCACGTGTACATTGAGTGATCCGAACTACGTTCCTGGGATATACAGGATCAGCAGAAAGGAGTACATGGAATTTACCTCCATTGCCTAAGTTTTATTTGTCCAGCTAGAAACAGAAAACCATTTTAGACTCAGCAGTGGCTGGGGATATAAGTGGAGGTGAAATATGACACCAAGTTGGCAGAACAAAACTTGGTCAGTCCTCACAATTCTTAGTTACATTTAGTGATCTAGCTATATTTAGTGTTTTAAAGTAGCTAATGCCCAGCACTTCAGAAAGCAACTGGTCCAGCTGGCAGAAAATGCCACATTAATGCTGTTATAGGAAGCTTTACTTATCAAAGCTATCCAAGTGAAGAAACTCCCTGAGACATACCAGGTTTTTTTAAAGTGCCATTGGTCAGTTAATAAATGTGTGGGAGAACCTGGCTTTGTAAAAATTGGATACTTGGGAAAGTATTGGAACACGTCATGGACGTGAGCAGAAACCAGAGACAGAAAGGCTGGGCTCCCACGTGGAAGTTAGAGCACTTGTACACATGGGATGGGATGGGCTCCTGAGCATCTCCATGAGCTCTGCACAGTGGAGCTGATCCCCGTGGAAGCTGCATCAGCCAAAATGACACAGATATGTTACCTTGGCTGCAGAGACAGAGCAGCAGTACCTGCTCCTCACACAGACCTGCCCCAGGGGATATTTGCATCTGCAGCTACAAAGAGTAAGGTTGCTCAGCTTTAGAAGCTCACTTATGATACTCAACTGTTCATAGGAAGCCCAAGAAGTCATTGGAATGGACAGTGTAAAAAACCCTTCAAAGGACAGAACACTGACCTGTGATAGTGACAGAAAATTTGCTCCCAGCAGCAGATTTTATGACTACAGTGTGACTCCCCATCACAGAGACTCAGCAGGATGGGGCCCATGTAAGACACTTTGTAAGTTCTCCACTGCAGATGGTGATTATATCTCATTTGGATTATTTTTGCATGCACAAAGAACTTACCCAATGCAAATAAAATGCAGAATCAGCAATTACTTATTATCAAACTTACCCTTTCCCGAGCACGCTGGATCTTCTCTCTGTCATGGCTGAGGTTTTCAAGCATCTCCTGTCCAATCTGCTCTGCATTAAAGAATGAAAATGTAAATCATGAAAAATACAGCTTGTGACTGCAAGGCCTTAAAATGCCAAGTTAGATTCTAACAAGAGCATTTAACACATGTGACAGCCTAATCACTCCTCCTAACTGCAAAGAAGAATATATAATTATATTAAATTTTAAGTTTTTTAAATAACATAAAACTGAAGAAGCAAACCAGAAGCTGCCCCTCTGTAGTCTCTTAAGATTGTCTACACCCTGGGAATTGATGCTGACCTTTGATCTGTGAAACAAAGGCAAGAAGACTTTCAGACTTGCTCTAGATGCTGGGTGCTCATACTTCCCATCTACTCCTTAAGTCCAAGGAAGTCAGTAAGCCTTTGCTAAAACACCAGCCATCCTCGTACATCTAAAGACACAGAAGTCATATTAGAAGAAAACCTCTCTCAGTGCCTCTCAGCACTTACCATTGATGCTTAAATGAAAGCTTTTTCAGGCTCAGCCCAGTTACTGGTGTCTGCTTTGCTCCACCATGGACTGTTTCTGGCTGGCTTAGAGATAGGCTGTAATCTCCTGATGTTTTCAACAGCAGAGACATTAATTTATAGTCATCACTATTTGTTTACACAGGGGCCGTTTGCTTCCCCAGCTTATGCTGAACCAAAGGTTGCAAAATTATAGTGGAGGGGCCTCAAGATATGGTACAAAGACAACACAAGATGCCAAAACTTTACTCTTCAAACAGCTTCAATCAAATGCTTCTCTAACGCTGAAATATTAGCAGCAAGTATAGAGAAGAGATTTTAATCTTCAAAGGTCTATAGAAATATTAAGAAACCCTTCCTGTATTTCCCTGAAGGAGAAAAATAAGTTAAATCATTCCCATTTTACAGATGGGGAAGCAGGCAGAAGGAGCTGAAGCAGCTGTAGCTTTGCCTCAGGACACACAGCACGTGTGAGACAACCAGCATTTCTGTGCATGTTCATTTAGGGTCCTTAGCAGGCTTACCAGAGATACGAACCAAAACAGTAAAACTACAAAAACATGGCTATCATGGCTATTATTTTCCTACACAACAAAAAAAGCACCTTGCTTTTGTTCTGGTGAGTGAGTGGGATGCTAAATGTCCTTATTCAGGGAGCCTTGAGAAATGGATAATTAAAAATTCACCAATATGTTAGTAAACACAATTATGATTTTTTTAATAGATAGTCCATTTTCAAGGAACAATCCAAAGTAGAATCACCTCAAACTTTAAAAGTTTGAGACAAGCAATGCTATTTTTAAATCCATTTAACACAAGGTACACAGTCTGCCAGATAAAGTCTGAGGAAATTCATTACACATATATTTCTCTATCAGTTGCCAAGTATAGTACAAGTAAGATAAATATTTCCTCTGACCACAAATTGACATCCTCATTATGCTATCTTGTCCCTCTTGGCTCGCTGCTCTTTACTTTTAGCTGTATATACAATGCCTCCCAAAGGTGAAATGTGGTAAGATACATGGGTTTGGAGTTAAAAAGGCTGCACAGTGCAGTGCAGTTACACAAATGGCAGCCTCAGAAAGTGATTCACGAGAGCCTTGCTTATGTTTGCATGTCAAAGGACTTACAGGATGGAACTATACTGAGCTTTTCCTCATTAAAGCACTAAAAATACTAACAAACAGAAATATGTGTTCAATATAATCCAGGGGATGAAAAAAAAACCAAAACAACAAAAATAAAGCAAAATCTCTTAAAAGAGAGGGGGGAAGAAAATCAACAAATTACCAACCTAGTAGCATGAAGTGAAATGATAAGAAGTGTATTTAGTGCTAAAAATTACATGTATGTTTGCAGACATAAAGGAGTACTAGGTACAGATCTTCCTTCAAAGGAATAAGTATAAAATACATGGCTAAAATGGTTTGGTATCTCATGAAAAAAGCTCAAAAATACCTTTGTAGGGAACAGTTTTATTTTTATTACACCAATTTTTAAGCAAGTTACTGTGGGTTTGTATATTTTTTTTTCATCTTCTTCCTGTCACTGGCAAGTTCACACTCTTAGCTTTTTATAATGATTGAGTTTATTTTCCAACCATCAATGTGACAGCAGCATCAACTGTAAGTGAGGGTAAAACACCGTCACTTTGACGAATAGTGTATTTTCCTCTCATTGTCGATGACTGAAGACATCAATAAATAAGGAAGGAGAGCATGTCAGGCAGAATATCACAGAATGAATTGTTGATATGACACTTAGGGATTAAACCTTCAGCCATGAAGTTCAACCTAGCAGAGGGGTCTGAGAACTGAGATAGCTGCGTTTCTTCCCAGCAGCCTCTATAGATAAATAATTGGACGGATCATCAATTTTACAGGAGTAGCTTTACTCTACGTGCACTTTCGTTGATGATCTTTGGCCTTTTTTGGGCTAAAATAACAACATAAGTTGAACAAAGACATATGATGGAGATAACATAATCTCACAATAAGTTTGCAAACATAAATTGACACCTTTATCCACTTCATATCTTCATTCAACTCAGAAAATTCACTGATGACAGTGAAACTTGATTTTTAGCTGGAAGGTCAAGACAGTCAAACAAAAATATTATTACACAGAGAAAATAGAGACTTCTCAATGAAGATGTCTCTTCACTTGGTTTGCAAGTGAAAGCACCTTTCACTAGGAAAGGGACTAGGAAAAATGTAGCATTAGCCCACAGTACAGCTAATTACAAGCTTGATATAATTGCTTTCTAACAGTTTTCAGGTTTCCCCACAACTCTGATGCTTTCCTTTCAGTTAAAACATTCATCTATGTGGCAGATTCATGCTTTTAGTGCAATGGTGTTGTATGGATCTTCCCAGCCTACTTATAATGCAAGTCATTGAAAAAGCTACTACAGTTATGTGCAAAGGTCAGGTTTGTAAGATATACTGTAGTGCAGATGCATGAATTAAGACCAATACACAAACTAAAGGGTGTTTCCTCTTGCCAGTAATGGTGTTATTTCCATAGAATCTTAACAATGTCAATTATTTGGGGATTATGCCAACCTTTCAGTTGTTTTATATGGACAATGTTTAGTATGGTGCAGTCCCAAGTCCTATCAAAGACTGAGTGGTGCTACCTCTTCTAACTGGTATTCCCAAAGAGATGCATAAAATTATGTTTTAAAATTACAGCTAAACTGTGAGAAGCAGAAGGGTGAATGCATTTACATCATTATTATCTGTGTACTGACAGAGGGCAGGAATATTCGATAGAGCAATTATCTCAGTCTTAAACAATGTTTGCTTCCTGGATGGAAAAAAAATATTTCTGAAAAAGTACATAATATTAACAAGCATCATCCTTAAATGGTGAATGCTAAAATCCACAGCTCTAAATGTATTCTGCCCTAAAGGTGTTTGAACAAAGTATGGGAAATCATCCTCTTTATTGCCAAGCACTTCAAAAATGCCATGTTGTGAGTCCAACACAAATGGTGCCTGGTTCTATGAGACTACGTTATGCAAGAAAAATATAACATTTCTTATCCTAAAACACTGAAATTAATTAGAGGAATGAATACAACTTTCCTCACTTGAAGAAAAAAACCAACACCCTCCTGCACAACGTAACAAACACAAACCTATCTTTCCCCTTCACATGTGCACAAACTGGCACATGGCTTTCAACAGTTAGGCTGAGATAAACCCAAAATAAAATGATCACTTCTAGCAATGATTTACACTCCTGAAAAAGCCCTTTCTTTGGAATTTGCTTGTAACCTATATGCAGTATTTATACATACAAATTGTAGATATTTAATATGTGTTCCACCGAGTTTGATTTCTAATACTTCCACAGAGTTTGATTTCTAATACTTACACACATCAAGGACGCAAAAAATAAGTTGTGCTTGACTGGTTTCTTTTACCTTTTTTGCCTCCAGTAATTCAAGTATTTATGTACTTTATCAGCTAAACTGATTCTGAAAGAGCTTTTTCTAATCACTAAAGTCAATAATACTTTTTTGCCCTAAGAATGACTAATATATTTACTCAAGAGACAGGAATGACACAGAATGAGCCTCTCCAGGCTTTAGGATAAACAAACATGTATTTTTATGAATTTTGAAGACAGACTCTCAATTTTTCTTTTCATATAAAAAAATATAAAAATCCAACATAATTTATAGAGCACTTTTTCTCTTAAAGTGTACCCTGTGTGTTTACATATATATGTGTGTATATATACATATATGTGTGTGTACATATAAAAGTGTCATAAGATATAGCAGTTATCTTGATATGAGTTAAAATTAAAAAAAAAAAAGCTTAAAACGAACAGAATCACTGAAAGGATGCCTGGAAATATGATTTGCTCAGTCTCATCATATGCATGCATCAGAGCTATGTAATTAGAGGTTGGAAAAGACAAATTAATTTACACTGGGAAAACCAGAAGATCATGTTAAAAATCAAGATGGCTATTCTACAGAATAATGAAATACACTACAAAAGCCACTGTGTGTTCATCAGAGTAGGAGTGGGGAACAGTTCCAGGCTGAGATCCTCAGCCCTGCCAGTGAGCAGTGCCATTTGGGGAGTGCAATTGTGTGTGGTCTTTGCACAGAGACGTCACATGCTCTGAAGATGTAGCAAAAGCTTATACAAGATTTTTGGAAACTATGCTGACACAGGCTGGGGCTTTTTTTTTGCCTAACGCCAGTCCATTTTGGGCAGGTTAAAAGTTTTGATTTTAGGAGACTAGGATAAATCATCAACAGCAGTGTCTGGGAAAAAGTACTAGAAAATGTTAAAAGCTCACTGTTCAGAGGTGACAGCAAGCAGATTTACAAACTTGGAAAATATAGGTTGCAGGAGTTGAAGAATTCAGGGTTGAGTTGAACACCTTATGCTTCTGACAGCAGAAAGTTAATAAAGAAAGTGATGACATATCTTGAAGTATAGGGACACAGGTAAAAGTCCAATAAATTCCCCAGTTCACAGTTGACATATATTTACATAGAACAGCTGATATAATTAGAAACATGAGGATTTAGATCATCAAGGTTATTTAAAAATAAGTACAGGGTAATACAGATAAATTAAGGATAATGGAACAGCCAATGCAGAGAATTTGTAAAGCATCAGCAGAACAGTGAAACATGAGTTAGTGCTCAAATGCCTCAAGAATCTGCCTTGAAGATGCTAATCTGCATGCTGCTACGTGGTCAATTAACACAATAAAATAAAAATTAGCTACTTTTTATAGGGATTAGCTGGATTCTTCAGCAGAAGCAAATGCCATCCAGGTGGAAAGAGCACTGACAATCCACAGCATTCACCAAGGACATCCAACACTTCCAGAGCTGTCAGAAGTTCAGTTGCAAGAGAGGATAAAAGCAGTTGCCCAGTCTTACTGTGGAGGCAAGTAACATCTAAAAATACCTCCCAAACTTCCAAAGTCCAAGATGTCCACCAAAGTGAAAACTACAAACATTTTTCAAATGAAAAGGTCTCCCTATAAGCTATAATGGATGTTCATGAAATTATTTTTATTGGTCAAGAGCAAAAGGGGTTGGTTAAGACTGAGGTCAGGGAAGCCAGGAAGAAAAACATCCAGAACACCTAATCAGAATTCAGTCTTTGTGTTTTGTTCAAAATAAAGAAGAAAAGATATTTGAGGAAGGTGCCACATGCCTTTAAGAACAAACCGGGAGCATTTCATAACCAACACCTCCCATGGTCCAGACCTGGTTTGTCCTTCCCCAGTAAAAAAAAAAAAAAAAAAAAAAGCAGATAAATGAGAAGAAAATAGGATAAAGAAAGAAGAAAGATGACAGGCCTAGTAACTTCACCTCCAGTTGCTTTTTCTATTTCTAAAGTTTCATACCTTTTCTGAAATCCTAACTTACATCAATCTTCTGGTAAAAAACAACTCATTTCTCACTAACTGATGTATTTTTTTTCTGTCTACTCCCATCACCAATCTAGCTGAGCTCCCTCACTAACATCCTCACAGCAACATTCACAGGAGGTGGCAGACTTTGATTCTGCTGAGCACTTGTCTACATTGCAGGCTGGCCATTGTTCTTGCCATGCCCCAGCCCAGCAGTGCTTATCTGCTCCAAATTCCTCCCACCACATCTTCCTCCCCTACTCTCTTTCTTCAAATAAGTTCTAAGGCAAAAAAGAAATCTTTCCTTAGTGCATCAATAAGTAAACAACTTGCTAGCCCTCTTTCAATCACTAATAATATACCAAAAGTTGGGAGCCAACCCTCAGTGTCTTTTTTTGCTACTTTTTAAGCGTTTCCAGGATGGAAGAAGCCCCTGCCCACTCTGAGCTTGGTGCAGGAATGGGTGATGCTTCATTGCAGTACTGCCAGTCTTGAACTTGTCTGAAAGTGGTTTAGCAGGGGAGAGTATTAAAAATCCTGATTGCATCTAAATTAAGTTGCAGAAATACATCCTCTAAAACTTGAACCACAAGCCGACGTTTAATTAAACTTGTGACTCCAAACAACACTGAGATGACACAATGGTGATCTTTGGTTCATCTAAGGCAGTATGCATAATCATTATTTAATCAAAAGTGCTCCATCATCTACCCAGTTTGCTATAAACTCAGAGCAGTACAAATAATTACTCTGGATTCTGTATTATTGGTAATTTTGAAGACTTAAAAAGTGCAGGTAGAGAGTTGGCAACTTAAACTCCTGCACTGAGAAGCTCGAGCCTTGTAAAGTTGGCCTTATCTCTAGAGCTGATCCATTCTTAAAGCAGTAAGTGCACCTCAAGACACAGAGCTGAGCACAAAATTTATGAGATAGCCAACCAGCAAATAGAAAAGTTACATTATGTTTTTAAAAGAGAAGAAAATATTTTAAAATTCATGAAGAATATTCATTGAGGAATAAGTTTTAAAATTGAAGAGTGGAGTGAGACTGTTTTTCAATCTTATTTAACTACATAACCACTACATACCACAGTATATAACATTTAGGTAGCACAATGACAAAGAACAAAAACTGCTAATTAAATCTGTAAGCACTGTAAATAAGAATTTATTATTTTTTCAAACTGATTATGATCAATTTATGTAGCTTAAACTTATCAATAGTTACAAGAGTGTTTTGCAGTATCTCCTCTGGATATCAGTGGACCTATAAGAAGAGTATATCCTTCAACTGTTTCAACCTAAGAAAATGCTCCTAGAAGCAAAAAGCAAAGTTATCATCAGAAAGTAAAGTTATCATCAGAAAGTAAAGCCAGAACCAAAATTACATTTGGGCTTGTTCAGGTTTCTCCCAACATCCTGATGTACCAGATTTATCTTGGATCTACAGGTTAGTTAGAAAGTCCAGAAAGCTGGCAACATGAACAATAAATCTATGCCTGTTTGATTTCTAATACTTCCATGAAGCTAAAGAGTGTTTTAACCTTTCTTGCACTGTTCAGACATTTATTTCAAATGTGAATGGAACTCTCTCCTGCTGTATTCACATTCATATTTAAACAACGAAAACCAGAAATAAAATAGCACCCAGACATTAGAAAAATAAAACAAACCTAGAAGCTGATTAATAAATAATGCTTAAACACACTGACCAAAAAGTGCAGCGGTCTGTGCATAAATAAAACATTCTGTAAACAGTGTGTGTATATAAAAATATAAATGTATAAACTTTCTTAAACATGGTAAAGCCCACAAAGCAGGTGAACAGCTCAGCAACCTCAGAGCTGGCTTCAGTGCAACTCACTCTTTGAATACGAATTAGCAGTGGGTAATAGCAGCATATTTATGAGGCCTTTTGCCTGGTCCTTCTCTCCAGTGAATGCTGTATTATTCATTGCGTGTGCCCTGACCCCAGTGCGCTCCTGTTCTGACAAATCATACTTGATTAAGACAAATCTTTATTAGTTAGCTAGTCAACTTCCCCATTTATCATTTGCAAATCCCATTCTCTTTTCCAGGTACAGTAAAAAAAGAACTGAAACCAAAACCATTTCTTCTCGATGTAAAATGAAATGCTTGTTACAGGCAGTAAGTGCAAACTGAAGCCTAGAAGTCAGTAATAGATGATAAAATAAAGCTTTAACAGGCATAAATTACAAATGGGGCAAAACTCTAACACAACAGTGTACCTTGATTAGCCTGAAGAAACATTAATTACCTCATCCTTTCAATGTTTTCCATTTTTTTCACAAACTGAAGCTCTCAAAATCAAAATGCCATTAAAATAAATGCATTGCAAAGTTGGAGGATGAAAGTACTAAAGCATAAAAAATAATAATAAAGAGAATACTGAGGAAAGTTATTGTTCAAAGTTTCTACCAATACTAAAAAAATCTTTTAGAAGGAAGAAAAATTAGTACCAAATTACTAATGAAGATTCATTTTCCCTTGAAAATGCAGTATCTCTTCAAAGATGTGGGAATTTGGAGAGGAAAAACCCTTTTCAAGACAATGTTATTGGGCAATTTACAACCAGAGAACCATGTGATGTGCAATGCACAACAGTTTTGTCATGATGTTGGTTTTCCTTGCAGAGAAGAATGCTTCTCCTAGGAGGACTGGAGATCTGAAGCAGCTACTTGGAGAGGAAGGGACAAGGGACAGAGAGAAGGACAGTCTGTAGCTTATGTAGCTTATTGGGCTGGCTGCAGTTCAAGTTCCAGCTCTACCCTAGAATTTTATTTTCTGGAGGGATCTCTAGCAAATGTTCACTTGGCTGTATTTTTGCTTGGTGATGAACTTAAGTAGATTGTGCATTTTATTACATTTTGAATCTTGGTTTTCTACATTGTGATATTTATACCCATCAATCAGAAGCTCTGTTCATTTGAAATAGACAGCATTTTAAAAACCTGCACCTAAAGGACAAAACATCAAGATAAACATCTTGGTGCTCCTTACCCAGAACAATTCTTACTCTTCCTCCACTTACAGCTTCCCATCTCAAGCCATTTTTCCTTTATTTTTTGTTTTCTTTTTCTTTTTTTTTTACCCTGTTGGACCAATGCATCTATGGATTCTGCTGCTTTTTCACACACATGAGCTAAGTGCTAGTTATTTCCATCTGCAATGTTGCCTTTGATTACACACAGAGTAATGCTGAGAAAACCACTGCCTCACTAAACCCACAGCAAAGGTTCAGAGGGCACAATGAAAAATACTCGATGGCCTTGCAAATCAGTGTTATCAGGAGGTATACAAAAGGGAAAGAATCCAGACTAATTTTAAAATCCTGGCTGAATTTTATACACACAGGGCTATGTGTATATAAATGCATATATATATAAATATATGTACATATATATATATGTATATATATATGTGTGTATATATATATATATATGTATATATATATATGTATGTATGTATGTATATATATATATATTTAAAAGTCTCTGCTCTTGTATTTGAAAAACAAAGATATTTCTTCTGGAAATTGCTGAGATGGAAAAATAGACTATCCCATAACAGAATTTTTACAGCACTCCTCAGAACAGACTCATATTTTAAGGATCAAGTTAAGCTCTTCAGATGGTGTTTCAGAGGTTGACTTACATAGGACCTTTATTGCATATAGACACAATTTGTTTCTAAGGCATCCCTGCTAGGAAACATTATTGAAAAATCTGATTTTTCAAGAAACATCTAAGATGAAAAGTGTGATTTCTTCTGATGGAGCAACTCAGCAACACTTATCAACAGTTTTCTCACCTGCACATTAGACTACCACATTATGATTTGATTTAGGGCAGACCTGGAGATTTCTAATCATAAACTGCCCCAGAATAGAGCAGTTTACTGAATGGGGCAGCAGCTTCTGCTTGGATGCTCCCAGAGCAGCAGCCTGGGGTGCTCCAAGGGCCATCCTAGCTCCTGGAAATGTCCTGGGTCCCCCAGGATCTGGGTCAGGATGGCCAGAGAAGCTGCAGCTGGCACTGACACGGGCACTGGAGGTGCCATGGGGAAGTGCTGCCAGCTGAGCAGTCCCTGTGGGCATGTCCCAGGCCTGGGTGACATCTCCTCTCTCTCCTGGCCTGCTAGACTTGTCAGCATGCAGGACATGCTGCCAAAAGCACAGGTGGCTGCTGTGGGACACCATTGACAGATTTGTGGGACTTGTTGGCAGGCCACTGTTAGACTTTATTTGTGTGGATGGTCTCTATGCTGCAGATGGAATGGATTTAGTATGTTTTTCCTTGCTGTACCTTAAATCTTGATTTCTAGAAGACAAACATGAGTAGCCCTTAGCCCATACAGTAAAAAGACAAATATCTGGATTTTCTGTCATGCTCTAAGGTCAAGAACACAGGGAGCCAAGTTGAGATTTGAGAAAGGGCCCCAGACTGCTGGGTTCTGCATTTGAAATGAAGTCATGCCACCTATGGGCAGGTACCATCCAGCCCAACATCCTCACTGAGTTACAAACCTGGGGCCATGGCCATATTCACATTTTACTGCTGTTTTGGATGCAGTAAAAATATATATATAATAAATTGATCTTCCTGAAATTTCTTCAAACAATCTTCAATGTTGCAAGATAGGAATTTGAGAGAACAGAACTGAATGTCTCAGGCAATACTGTACCCCTGGTAAATTCTTCTGTCTGCTTCCCTGGCTCTAAAATGGGTGTGAAGAAATCCACATTGGTCAAACAGTGTGCAACATTAAAAGAATCCTTTCCCTATGGAAGGTATTTCAATACTGCACTTAGTTTCTTAACTATTCATTTTCATTACAACTACCAGTTTGAATACCATTTTAATTGAAAAAAAAAAAAAACAACCAAAAAATACCAAGATTAGAAATTATTTTTAAAATGAAATCTGAAGTGGCCCACTCTCCTCAACTACAGAACATTATATTTAATATAATAAGGGGTTTTTACATTATTTGAACCCCAAAATATAATTATCCCATGATCTATCGAATTGTTAAATTATTGCAGTATGACAATTTAATGCAAACACCCAGTTTACAAACATAACTTTGCTGGAAATTCTCAAGAAGTGTTAAACCGATGTCAGTGTCTCAGTAATTTCGCAGTTTAAAAACAGTTAGAAATGTAATGACTACACTGCACTTGATTAAAGCATTTACAGCTCTAATCAAAAACTGACAGCAAGATCAAAGATGTTAACTTAAATCTCTCTTCTAATTATGTTTAAAATGCCACACCTCAGGCCTGTCTCTCCTCTTCTTTTTCAAACCAAATTCTGCTTAAGAAAGATCTAACACTTCTTAACAGTTCATTATCCAATAAAACTATTCAAAGCTTAAAAGCAATCTACACAATTAGTCAGGACCTCAGGGAGTCCACCGGTAGTCTTTATTACAGGGCTTCATATTAAAACACCTTAATTATATTTGTCAAATGGATTTCATTAAAACCCATCGTCACTTTAATTTTCATATTTTGACAGTGCTGGCATAGCATTATTACCACCTGCCAAGCTACGAACTACAACAAAATTATCAAATTCCTTCAAATACTAAGCAGTTTCTTTTTGTACCTGACCAATGATTTCCCTCTTTTTGGTGAATGCACTATAATTAAGAGGAATAATTAAAATTTCATATTCAAGCAGCACACAGGCAAGCTAAATGTGCAGTGTATCTACTGCAGGTGTGTAAATAAGAACCTATATGGATACCTGGTTGCCAGGAGCACATAATACAAAGGTAGGGCACATATACTGAAGTGCTTCTGAATAATAAAGCCAAGACATCAAACAGAATGCACTATTATTTAATCAAATGACAACCATGAGGATTTGAAAGCAGAGGACATTTTAACTTCTACTCATTATACTGTCATTTCAACACAACAGACCTGGGGATTATGACCATATACTGTAACCACAGTTTTATTTTAGATTTAATCCATGGAGATTCCACTTGACTTTAGACAATCACATTGAAATTTAATTAAAACAAAATTTTCATACTCTCTTCATATAGTTAAGTATTGTGACAGGGCTTGCTTCTGATATTTAGGATACATTTCCAATGCAGGACATACCAACTGTTGTTTAATTTTTTTCTTAATACTCAATGCCACAGCAATTAACGACTTCAGATAATTACCAATAATACAAAAGGTAGGTAGCAGCATCTGTCATGCAAAACAGTTTGGGCTGTTAATGTCATCTGGGATACAGAAATAAATTTTTGTCCTCTTTTTTGTTATCTGAAATATTGTACAGAAAACTGAATTTATTGTTATTGTGCATATATTTACAGAGCTAAATTCAAGCCTGATTAACTCCATGTTCTTCAGTGAACATGTGTATGAGATGACTTTGGCCCACAACAGATAAAACAATGGCATGCAGATTGCAATGGGAAAAGAACAGAGAATTTTCCTTTCTTCCATATAATCATAGCAAGAAATAAGAAATTAAGAGGTTTCTGCCATATGTCTAACACACTTCACTGCTTTGTACAAAGGTCTCAAGAGTAATGATCTCCATGTGTTATGAATATTTTAAGACTTATTAAATGCTCTTGGATTATTTTGAGTAAAACTATGGGATTCTAAAGAACTGGTTTAAATGACAATCAAATATTATTCCTACTTAAGGTGAAAGAAAAGTTTTATAATTATTTAATGTATTATCAAGGAGGAAAGCTTCAACCTCTTTCACACCATATCACAAGTTTTAGCAGAGGAATTGCTGAAGACGTGCTGGGGTCTATTTTATTTAATTTCTTTTACTTCTTTTCATTGCTTTAATTGCTTTTGAATTACAAAGAAATAAAAGAGTACTTACAAGCAAGGGACTATGAGCTGATCACAGATCTCTTATTTGATTTTTTGGCAAGTCATCTTATTTCTTTTATCCTATTTACTCTATCTGTAAAACAGGAGTAAATAATGTTTCTACTAGAATTCCACTGAAACAAGCAAATACCCACATGCTGCCTAACTTCTGTTGCTAGGACATCTTAAAGCAAACAATCAGAATTTTCTGGGGTCTCTTGTTCAACTGCAAACTATCAAGACAGCCTTGGGGGTTTCTCTTAGAGAAACCTAGAGACAATCTAGGAAAAAAACAGTGTTTTGAAAACAATCCAGCCCAAAGCAGTGTAGGTTTGCTTCTGCTGACCTGGTGGGAGGCAGCTCCTCCAGCCTAGCATAGGATGAATGGAGGGATAGGGAAACTTCCCAGATGGGGAGCTGGTGGATGAGAGCTCATATGTGCCTTTGACACAACTGGTCAGGCTTTCCCTCTTGAAATCCTCCCTCTGCACCCAGGCTCCTGCCTTCTCTGGCTTTGGTTCCTTTCCTCCCCGCAGATCTGCAGTTGATTTATGGCTGGAAAATCTCATGCACCAACTCAGTTACTATTTAATAAGGGACAGATTTCCCTCCCTGCTACACTGCTCTCTCCCATCTCTCTCACTGTTTAGCCTTCAACTCAAATTCAACACAACACAGCAATTCCTTGTCCCCCAACATGCCTCCACACAATCTATTCCCATGACATGCAACACGATTGTCTTCCTTTCTACCCAGCCTCAGCAGCTTTTTTTTACTCAGTTCTTTTTTCCCATCATTGCATTTTGGGCAAGCTCTCTGATTCTTTCTGCATGACATCAATAGGAAACAGACTGGTCCCAGCCATTCCCTTCCTTAAACCCTCTTCTAAGCTCTCATCCTTTATTTATGTTATCTCAGACTTTTGTTTTGGCCTTGACAAAAAAATCTATGCACCACCTACAATAATCTAGAACCTTGCTAGAAACGCTGTTTTTAGTATCATACTGGCCTTTTTCTGTCTCCCCAGTTCAGCTCATGAAACAATAGCTACACTCCTTCCATAGCCAATCCCTTCATGGTCTGACTTCTCCCACTGTCTATCAGCATATTAATTCCTCTCTCAGCTCAGAATCATTCACCTGTTAAATTTTTACTCAAGCATTTCTGCACTTTTTCCCATGCTGCCATGACTGAAAGGAGCTGAGCATAAACAACTCATCACCTCATCCCACTCTTGCAATCTCTGGTCTGGTTTCTCTTGCCAATTGATATACCAGGGATAATAATTTCTTCACAGTCCATGGACATCTCAGGCACAACCATGAACCTTTGTGTTAGCTGAATTTCTAAATGTCTAGTCCCAGATGCATAAGCAATAGCAGAAAATCTAGCAAGCCCATGAGAGTATCATCCACAGGGGAGGAGGAAGGTACAGTAAGAAACAAGTTAGCACCACTTGCCTTCAGTGTTTCTGAGCAGGTGTGACACGGGGATTTACGATGTACACTGCATTATTGTGAGGTTTTACCTTCCTCAAGCAAACACTATCCCCCACAAGCTATCAGCAAACAGAATGTAAATCTTGTTGTCACGAGTGAATAATTTATTAAATTGACACTATTACTAATAATTACAGAAGATGTGCCTGTTTTTCACTCCTAACAAACAGGAAGCCAGCCGTGTTTCCTATTTCAGGAACGATTCACAAGGAACAATTCAAAGTGATGCTCGTCCCTGGCTGGCACGTATTCTTTACTATTTGAAGTTTATTTGATACAAATGAGGGTCTACAGAACCCTGCTGACATGAAGTCACAAAGAGCATATACATTTATGAATACTGCATTTACTGCACTCTGTATGCGATGTTTGTTAGGTCTCGGGGCTGAAATCACAGCTCTGAGTCTATGTTAAGGATGCGTTGTGAGCTTTTGCTTTCTCTCCTCCTGCCCCCCAAACAAAACAAAACATCACCACAGCTGTCATGGCTTTAATTATTAAGTTTATATTTTCTGTTTTATCTTAAATCCCATAATGGAAGCAACCAGGATTTTTTTTCTTTCTCCTTGTTTCCTTTTTTTTTTTTTTCCTGTAATAGTACAGACTCTTGATGTAGGAAGGAAATGTGAAGACAGAACAATCCAGCTGGATTAGACATTTTTGAAACCTACTGCCAGCAGTGAGCTGTCAAAGCCAGCAATCAAATGTAACCCTGGCAAAAAAGAACTGGGGACTGCTGTGAGGAGATTTACTTAGAAGAAACTCTCAAATAGTGCTTTTATGTCCTGATTCTCCTCCCCTGAACCAGTTTTACACCTGCTTGTTGTCTCCTCCACTTCCTTGAAGTCACACCTGGTTTACAGTCTGTGGTAGGAATACTTTCTCTATTACTAAATTAACTATTGCATTTCTATGGCCTCAGCTCAGAACATCTTGACAAATACTTATTGTTCTCCTCCTAGATCTTAAAATCTATGAAAATGTGGGGTATCAATTAATACAGAGATCTCTACAATATGTCCAAGAATAAAAAGTCTTATTACCATTTTTTTTTTAGCTCAGAAGCCGACAAAAGAAGGCTGTAACCAGAAGTCAGAAGGAAGGGTAAGAATTCACTATTCTGACCTCACTTTCACTTTTCTACAAGACCATAATTATATAAACTTTATATTCCATCTTTTCATTGGAAAGCTGTTAATAAGCATAAGGACAACATGGTAATAAGCACCATTAAAATTAAAAGACACAAGAAGATATTTTGCTATGGCAATGGAAAGGAAAGCATGACAAAAGTTAAAGCACTGACTGGAACATGAACACAATGTAGGGAGTGAATCTAGGGTATTGAAGAACAGGGTCTCAGACAAGCAGTGGGGGAAAAGCAAAGACCAAGACTGTTAACTAATTATAACAACAGCAAGATCCTTACATTACGAAAAAGGTCTTTCTGGATTAAAAGAGGAATTACTACAGAACAGGAGGGTAACATCTGAATTTTGGCTACATCTAGGCTACCAACACACCTGAGTCACTCTCCACTACAAAATGAAAGTAATGCTACTTAATTGTTTTCTAGCAATGGCATGAAGATTCATTGATAAAAACCAATTTTTAAGCTCTAAGAACCGTCTGGTTTGTGCAGAATCTGAATTTCAATGCATCAGTCAAGGAAAAAAATAGAATTAAAAGAGTATCCAATTTGTGTGATATGCATATTCTTTCTGTTGGACAGAAAATTGCTTTTAAATTGGAACATGAAGAGCTACAGAAGTCACTGTAAAGCCACATACTGGAAAAACTTACAATGAGTCGATTGAATAGTTTAGTTTCACAATTTGTGATTTGAAAACTCAGTACCACCTTAAATTTTAACCAGGAGAGTGACTTTATAGAATACTGGCTACTTTCCCTCTTTTAAA
Source organism: Lonchura striata (assembly GCF_050655825.1). Lineage (NCBI taxonomy): Eukaryota > Metazoa > Chordata > Aves > Passeriformes > Estrildidae > Lonchura > Lonchura striata. The sequence goes on along the minus strand of NC_140708.1, from coordinate 32,216,383 downwards.
TTGATCAATCATTACAGTTAACAACCTTCCTACACCATACAAATAAATAAAGAATGTTGTGTCCCATTCTAATTTAAAAACTCTTATCATCATTAAAAACACAGTTGATTTAGTCAGAAGTTCCATCTATTATGTGCTGTAATGATTTAATAGTGCCAATTAGATCTATAGTATTCCTAGACATGGAGGAGTTGCAGCTGGAGCTCTGCCGACCAGTCAACCAATTTTCAAATGATATTCAAAGGTCTGTACCACTCTATTTCTAGATAGAAGATTAAATTGCAAAGGAAAAAAATAGCAGGATTTCAAAACAAGTATTCCAATATGACAAATAACTCTTCTCCCTGGGCTTTGCTTTTGTAGAAAAGAGAAGTATTTCACCATCCTATTCCATAAGTAGCTGGAAATGCTCTGCATATTTTAATAATGACATCAAATAACTTGCTAATTCAAGATACTTTAGCCAGCCATGAGTCCTAGTGAGAGACAATGCATGAACCCTTTAAAGTATCTACAATACAGAATATGTTCCTTGATAATGTCATTAAACCACGATGACATGTAGCAAGCAATTGCTGGCAAAGGTCAATAACCTGATCCATTTATACAACGAATGCCTGTTAAAACAGTGTTTAAAGAACAATCAAATGATTGATGACCATAAGCTCTATGTTGGCCATGATGTGCTGGGTGCACACACAGCATGTTCTGCAAGCACTCCACGTACCTCTGCTGCCAGGGGGGAAACTGTTCTGCCAGAAAACAAACCAAAATGTTTAGACAAAAATGCTGACAACAGTAATTGAGTAAGTAGAGGTCTGAAGCATTTGTGAACACTGAGCACTAAAAATGTGATGCTGATCTAATAGAGTACATCTCTGTTTGAAAAGTTTGAAAGTAAGGTGCTGTGGGCAAAACAGACTGCAAGCACCCTCTAAGCTCCACGTCATAGCCTGACAAAAAAAAGAAGTGACCAACTGATAGATGTCTATCACTAATTTCTAAAATTCTTAATTTTTAGTTTAAACTGACGTGTTAAAATGCAGCTCAATTTCACGCACATTTTAATTTTGCCAGCTCAAGAGCCATTGTCAAAATTCACAGGTCCAATTTGCTGTGTTATTTTAAAAAGGGGGAGAAGGATAATTTCAAAAATATTTTTGTTGTTTTAATCTGTCAACAACCATCATTCTGTCAACAGAGTGCTGCACACGTCTTTGAATGTAATACCCTTTTCTAAACAGTAATTAACCTAACAGCTTCTTACAAGTCATTTCTCTGTTTCACCAGAAAAGCGTGGTGACCTGTGTGTTCCATAGGACAGGAATGCTTCCCAAAATTGTCATATGGTCCCCACACAGAATGAATTCTGTCATTCTAAAGCGACCATATTTCACTTTTCACAAACAAGAATGATCTTGAAAGTCATATATATATATGATCATAGAAGTGATAAAATAAATATGATCCATCCAAAGCATTTGATATTCTATAACTGTAATGGTTCTGGCTTTCATGAGATAAACATGCTGGGACCACATTGTGCTGCTGAAGTGCACCCTTCAATTAAAGAGCATTTCTGCACACTAGCCAGGTCCTCGTGGAGGTGTTGATTATAAGTGGCATTCATCAGAATCAATGGCATAAAAATAAGCTCCCTGCCATTTTTCTGCATCCATAAACAGGTGTGGCCTGAGCTTTATTAGGTGCCCAGACAAAACGACATGCAAGGACTGTATCTCAGCATGAGTCACAAAGCAAAATTACAGTTCTGAGCTACACTTGTGAGACTTCCTAAAATATGTTTCCCAAGTCAGGGGCAGCAGTCAGTGTTGTTGGTTAGCGCAGTCAGGAACTGGATCCACCCCTTCCCGAGCCCTGAAGAACTCCTGCATCGTAGTGCAACAGTCAGACACATTCCATGACTGTTCTTAGAGCTCCACCTTTCCTACAAAAGTGCAATTTCTGCATGGCACAGTGAGCAGTGTTATACCGGAATTATATTTAAAAGCATTCATAAGAAGAGTCATCACTTCTTCCCCAGTAATCTCCCACTAGCCACAAAACCAGCTGAAACAGGGCAGAAAGCAGCTAAAGCAACAGTGAGTTACACACTGATGACTTTTCCATCTTGCCCTCAGTGCAGATGGAAGTTCAGTCTGCTCCTTAGCACACATGTGCCAAACAACTGATAAAAATGGATGCCAAGTACTCCGAACTTCTTTATGTTTTGGAAGCTAACACCAACTGACCTACTAAATGAATTATCCTGTTTCTATCCTGTTTGGCTCTGCACTTGAAGCCTCTCCTGCCTACATTGTTTTAATCACACACCAGGCTGGATTTTTCCCCACAAGGCTTTACAGGCAGATCACAATTTTCATTCCAAATGTCCAAAGATCTTTCAGCAAACCAGTCTGTTTCCCATGTCCCTCCATCAGAAATTAAGTTTTCATCTTCCTCCTTACTCTGTGAAAGAAATCAACCTATTTCCCATTTTCCATGACACAATCCCATTCCTTTCCTTCTGCTATTGTCCTCCTGTCAGGTTTTTCCCACCAGCTCCACTTGTGTCCTCCTCTATCTTGTCAACCATCAGATGAATGCCAACACTGGAGCATGATGATTTCATTATGAACTGACAAAGTCAGACTTGTCATTAACAGATCAGGAATGGAGATGTGGGAATGTTAAGGTTCTTCCGTAAGTTAGATGATACAAAGGTGTATCTCCTGACTTCCAGTTTCTTAGGATAGAACACTGGAATACTTAGCTTTTAATTTTTTCCATGTTCAAGATGGGGGAAAAAAGGCATAATTTTCAGGTGCTAAGAACCTTCCACTCTACATTCTTATATGGTCTTCTAATATGTTGAAAGAAGTGGGGATTTCTTTTTCTAGTGTTCCTGGTACAGAAGTCAGTACCTTTGAATTTTGCCTCCTTGGCCAGGGGAGCGAGGCCAAGCTGGGGCCCAGGGCTGCAGGGGTAGGAGCTTAGTACAGACCACAGACCAAGAACAGCTCAGAGACTTGCAGTGAAGGAAAGCATTCTATGGGAGGATGTGTTTAGATGATTCTTAACTTCTCTCTACATTAAAGAGCACTACATTTTGTTGGGTTTGATTTCCCCCCCACTCTTTTTTGGCCTAGGGAAAAATCCACCTTCACTTTATTAATAGTGAATTCAAATGGTTTTTCTGCTGCAATTTAACAACATTTTTTTTTTCCTGCACAGAGACAAGATAGTCTTCTCTCTTGAACCCTTCAACATATTTGCTCTGCATTATTTTTTCATTCGCAGTTATCCCGGAGGCTCTCAATGTTTAAATAGCTCCCTCCCTCCCATGTAAAGCTGTGCACTAATATCGATCAACTTAGGCTGGGAGTTACTATAAGGCATTTTTCAATAACCAGCCAAGCTGTTCAGAGAGTGTCTTGGATATAACCCTCAGGTAAACATCACAATACACAAGGAACTTTCACTCAGCAGGCACATCTTTCCAATCTCAAGGCTGGCTGCCAGTGCTTCACCAGACAAAGAACTCGATTCTGACTTTCTACTCTGCAGGTCAGAGGCCAAGTTACATTAGCTGAGGATGTCTTTATCCTTATGCACAGCATTTAATGTCCTTAGTACACTTGCATATTTAAAGATCTCGCAGTCATGTGCCCTTCAAATAAGGGGTCAGGAAGTAAATAAGCTTTTAATGAGTATCAATTTACTTTTTAATAAAAAAATAAACACAAATAAAGTTTCATTCATCTAAGAAGACAAAGACATGGCTATGCATGAATTTTAGGTATAAATTAGATGAAACATCTTTATCAGTGAATTAGAGTTAATGGCAACGCTTACCTGGCTGAGGGGAGAGGACAGAGAAAACAATTTTAAGCTAAAAAATTAAAAACAAATCATAGGAAAAGGCTGATAGATATAAACAATATGTCAAGTAGTATCCACACTTACACAGAGATGAGTAAGCTACTCTGAATTGTTAGGTTTTCATTTAATTCATCCCTGATATAAAATGCCAGGTTTATTCTATTTTTACATTACCTCATTAATCAAAAATGGGAGAGAAATGTGACTGGCATGAAAGACTTAAAATCATTCATACTTTATGCCTTAAATAGCTACATTCATGGGTTACTTCCCACAGCACTTAATTCTCAAATGAAAAACATGGGGTGTTTTAATTTCCTCTTCTTAACTGTAAAGCATCAGATTATGCTACATTGTTTTTTTAGCTCTGAGAGATCCTTAAGAGACAAGCCTGTATAAACTAAAATGGCAAAAAAAAAAAAAAGTCTGATGTAAAAATAGTCCTAGGTCGTTGCTTTGCACACTAAAAGCAGTGATGTTCACACCCACCAGTGGGCGAAAGATAAACATCACAAAAGTAAATAACAGTCTGAAATAGCTGGCTCCTATGAGTCCTGCAGACAGCACAAACTGTTTTGTTGTTTTAAAAAAAGATTGTGCATAAGCAACTCCACATGACTTTAATGACAATTTCTGAACGCGTTTTCAGGTCAAGATCTGTGCTGGGGAGGAAGGGCAGAGCCTGTGGTGCTGCTGCTCCCGGTGCCCTGCTGGCCCTGCCCTCGCCGCTCCCCTCTCCTGCTGGACTGTCCATGCCCAGGCTGCTCCTGCTGCAGCAGGGCTCCCTCACCAAGGAGAGAGGCAGGCTGTGGTGGCAGACACAAAAACCAAGGTGAGCGTGGCTGGGCAGCACTCAGGTACCAAAGCTTTGGGGGGTCCCCATGTGTGTTGAACCGAGACTCTCGCAGGGGCCCGTGGAAAGCTGAGGTGCCCCACATTCAGAGTTCTCTGCATCCGACAGATGGCTGAGGAGCACAGCACTTACCTCCCTCTCCCCACAGAGCACCACCCTAACCATCAAGAATGAACAGGGTTACAGCAACTCAGGAAAATTCTCGTACAATGGCAAATGCAATTCAATGCAGGTAAACGCAGGATAAGAATTGTAAGACAAAAGATTCCAAAAGAAAGCCAAGACATTAGGGGAAAGTGTTCAGAGGCATAATGATTGAAGAGAGATTTAAGTGTCCTCCTGGGTTATGAAAGTCTTAAGCTAATGGATAACTGCAGTGGGAAAAAAATGCTGCACAGTGAGCTGCATGCCTAGAGGAATAAAAAGCTAAAATTCTGGTGCTGACTAGCACATAATACTGACTGGAAGCCCTGCCTATAGTATTGCATTGTCTTGATACACATAAATTAGTATTTCCAAGTAAACTGACAAAAGAGGAAGAAGGAGGGAGGACCATCTGAAACACAAATTCATATTTTACAGTTCACTGTAGCTGGCTGTGTATCACCCAGAAGCTGCAGATCACCACCACACTGCTGCAATTTTCCATTTCTGGCCATGTTCTGTGAAAGTGTGGATGGGATTGCAAAAGAAGTCACAGAAAGGACCTCCACAGGGTCATTCAGATGCCTTTTCTGTGCATGTATGCTACATGCTCAAGGGCAAATAAAGTGCTGGATTATTCCATAAAATAGATTAGGAATATTCAAAGGGCTGAAGGGAGGTGGCAGGCAGAAAGGACAAACAGACAGTGATTATACTGCACACATACAGTATAGTTTCCTTATTCTTAAAAACACAACAAACCAAAAAAAGTCAACAAACCAAAGATGGAAATTTAGCTGAACACCTGCTTATGGTAGATCTTGAATTATGGGAGGTGATGTGCATGTTCTACACTTTGAGACAGTAATCAAAACAAAACAAGAATATAACATCACCAATGTGTCCTGTAACATGGGAAACATTTAGAATAATTTGCAAGATGGAAAAAACTTCCATGGTAAATACAAATTATAATGCTCTTTAAAACAGTGTTAATTCAAATTATTTCAGGACATGGTTATTATAAAGCAGGTTCAAGCATAATTTTACACTTCAGAATAACTTCAGCACAGTCCCTTGGGGAGCTGCAGCCAAAGCTTCCCCCAAGCCTGGCTTGCTTAGGCAGAGCATTGCCTGTCTCCAGGTCATCTTGAGCTCTGCTCAGGTGCCACCTCCCCAGTACAAGGGAGGCAGGACTCAGGAACACACAGTAACTCACAGTGCTGGCCCATCATCCCTACAAATAATTTGTTCAGATATGCCCTGCAGAAACTAAAGTCTTGGAGGAGGAAGTGCAGTATCTCATTTATAATCTGATTTATGGCACTTCATATGATACAAAATCTTTGTCCTGTTCCAAGTACTGTATATCAAAAATTGATTTCAATTTTCTCTACAGCCCATCTCAAATCAAGATCAAAAAATTTAAGAATTTTTGAAAAGGAATGAAACCTCACACATATGCAGGATCTTTGCCAGATTTCTGTGCAACCAGAGAGGGACTTAGGGCAGAAAAGACAGTTCTAAGACCATTCCCCAAGGAAGTTTCTGAAAGTCAAGATGCTGCCTGTAGTTACCAAAAATTAGTTTCAAGTTCAACTGGTGCAAAATTTGAAGCTAGAAATGTGCAATTCGTTTGAATCATGTTTAAATTTATTTAATCAGTTAATCAAAATAAAACCACACCCCTTTGTGGGATGTAAGGTGTATGGTCTTTAAGGTAGACCATAAAGATACGTTTTCTGAGAATGTTTTTACAATCTTCACCTCTACTTGTTCTGTCCTAAAATCCGTTTTTCACTAATGCTTCTCCAAAAGACAAATTTTATGTTTCTTTCTTTTTTTTTTTTAAACCCACTAGAAGGAATCCCCTACTGCCTACACAATAAAGTCAGTCAGAGGCAAGATTCTTTCTCACAGATCTTATCCCTCTAAGCCATCAGACTGACTAAACCACTATCCTTTGATCAATAGGCCGCAAAGTGGGAATTTTCAAAAAAACCTTTAAGCAAAATAAAGTTGCTTCCTTATTACACACAGGCCTTACTCCCCCAAACTAGAAGAGTGGTGGGATTTCTTATTTTTTTATTCTTTTTCTTTTATTTTTTTGTTCAAAACTTGTTCAGTCTGGATGCAAGGTAGATCCCATCAAGGCAGAGAAAGCACTGAGTATAAGAGACCACTGAAAATGGTGATTTCATCAAAGGCTCAGAAAAATGGCCAACTGTGAGAAATCATGAACCATACACTGAATTTCACCATTTGTTTCCAGTTAAATGTATATTTTAAAAAGGTGTCTAATTAACTGTAAATGTAAATGTATCCTATGTTTAATTACAGGGATGTGAATTAAAAACAGTGGTTCTACCTGCAGCATAAATGGGCACTGATTCTTTGAGCTTTATTTTAAGCTGTCTGTAGTGTCAAAAAAAAAGTAGTTTTATGTGTGAGACTCAGTTTGGACACAGGACTTCTGAGATCCTATTACAGCAATCACCTAGTGTTAAAAAGCCAAAATATCTTTTCAGAGACCACTGCCAGACAGAAAAGAAAATGACTCTCTAATAAAATCGGTTCAATTTTCTAGCTAACCTGTCCCAAGTGGAAACAACATAAGACAGGTTCCCAGAGAGTCAGCATTAATGATGGGTCCATGCAATGAATATCATATGCTTCCCTGGACATAACAAAATTGCCTGGGGCAACTTTCATATGAGGGCTGGATTGCAAGTTCTCTGTCTTGCTTCTTTCCCCTTCCTAAGCTAGCTCCTAGGCTTTTTTTTTTTTTTTTCCTAAAGATTTCTCACTATGTTATAGAGTATGTGTTTAAACACACAGAAAAAAAGAACTGATTTACTTAGTGCAGCTGAGACATTTCAGAGAGCTGGGTTCAGCTCCTGTCCCTGGAGGCAAGGCACAGCCTGGCCCTGGGGAGGTCACTCCGGGCTGCTTTTACCTGATCTTCATCAGCCCACGCTGCTGGACTCCGAGCAAACACCAAGCCCACATCAGCCTGAGGTTTCCCAGCCCTCCTTCCACCCTGCCAGTCTCTTCTGCACTCACGAGGCTGAGGTCCAACACCATAAAGACATTATCCATTACCATAAACCATTATCCTATTTTTCACATAAGGGTTTTTGGGCAGGCAGAGGATGCTCCTGTGTGCCTATGAAATCTGGGACAGGCAGCATCCAAATTGTGCTCAAAACCTGAGAAAACCATTACAATATCCCTGGACACAGGCATGTTGAGGATAAACTGACAGAAGCAAATGAGACATGCCACCTAAATACTAGATAGGTTAGATACATTATTTTGAAAAAAAAACATATTGAGCTCAAAATACTTGGGGAGAATTTTTGCACTTAGAAGCCCACATGCAGGATTTAAGTGCCAGGTATCACATAATCAGCTACACTGTTGAATATGACTGCAGAATGTATGAACACTTGACTAAAGCATCTATCACTTACAATATTTATATTGAGAGAGTTTACATGGTTCAAAAACATCTCTATCCAGCTTTTTACCTAATAAAGACAATATTTAAAGAACAATACTTAGAACAAAATTTATTGTGCCTTTTGCAACCATTTTCATTGAAGAAGTACTCTCAAATCCTGACAAAACCAAGCAAAAAAAATTCCCCAAAACAGGCCAAGAGACAATAACTGCTATTTCAAATGCATTTCCACTATTTGCTTCTTCAAATCTCTATAACTTTTCATGAAAGGAAACTTTTTGCACATAAAAAGGGCTGGGCAACATTTTTTTTTCTCGGTTAAGAGTACTCTGCAGACTTTTTTTAAACTAAGTTTTCATTATAACAATTTTTAAGTTTTTTACTTTTGCAATGATCACTATCTATATTACAAAGAACTGATAAAGTCTAATTTGCAGATAAATATTCCTCTATTGCATCAGCATACTAAGAAACATGAAAAAAATATACTAGAGAAACCTGAGCTGCACTGTTTTATGCAACAGGAATATTACAACCTTGAAGTAAAAATCTCCCTTTTATTTCCAAAGCATTATCAAGAGTACTACAGCAGAAAGCTAAGTTGGGCATCTACACTTGGCAGTTAAGCACAAACAGGTAGTAGAATTTCACTTTAAATATAAATATAATGAAAACAGAAAACTGGTAGAGTACATCATTTGCACACCTTAATTTCTATTAATGTGAAGAGTCACTAAACCAGTAGAGACTGGTTTAGTAAACCAGCAGAGTAAACCAGTAAACCAGTACTAAACCAGTAGAGACTGGTTTAGTAACCTCAGTTTCAAATTAATACAGATGCTATACACATATGGTAGCATAAAATATGTTTTCAACAAATAAATTCACAAGTTGGCACAAAATCCAGCTTCCCTCTGCCACCAGAAAAGATGTTTTTGTGCTCACAGTGCTGCCTCTGGATTTGGAGAACTGGGTTTTGCTCCTTGCTCCAACATATACCTGAGAAAGTAATTTAATTATGTCCCTCATAACATGGAGCTCATAATTTCTCTCTCTTGCCTGGTGACATTGTTAATATTGGAAACAGGAGCTGCCTCTCGTGCTGGGTTTGTGCTGTGGGATCAGGCCACGATGCTGCAGAGGCACATAACTCCTGGTGCTACTCACTGGACACCCACCTGCCTCCATGACCCTGACCCACCATACCCAACACACAGCAGCCTCACCTTATTAATTTTTTATTAAATACCTGCAAAGAATGGGAACTAAGTATAAGAAGCTGCTGGAGGTAGGTGCAAATTATCTTAGTGCAATTAGTCAGAAATTTAGTTTTAACAAGCAAGCATTTAAAATGCAAAAGCATTGTAAAGTCATGTAATCTCTTCCCCCAGTTGAACTTTCCACTTGACAGTGAAAGACACAGGGATGTGGAACTGAGAAACACAGCTTAAGCTATGCTTTATTATTCTACAGCAGATCAGTCCACCCCTGAGGAACATGTACATGAAATGCTTAAGACAGTGATGGAAGCCCTGTGGATCTTTACATCTCATCTGTGCACGTTCAGTCCTATGCTGTACAGCACAGGTAAGAAATACTACATGATAAATCACTTCTTATTTTATTTTGCTAAGAGGAGCTAAGAGGAGGCACTGCTTTACAGATAATGCTGAGGATCACCAGTAGTCTGTAGAAGACACAAACTGAAAAATTCAGGTACTAATGACAAAGCACAGGGAAAGAGTAGTAATTAGAAATATATAAAAGCATGGAGCAGCAGGGGTTAATGCACTTGCCTTTCAACACCACAGTATTAATAAAATCACATTAGTTAGTTTGTACTTCTGCTAAAACAGCTCAAAACCTGCCTAAGGACTTGAAGGATAAAAGGTCTCAGGACCCTCCCATGGAAGGAGCTGCAGGAGATGCCCACCCCTGCACTCCAGCACCATGCTCTGCTGCAGCCAGTGTTAAGAGCAGATTTTGCACACACAGAAACAGACTGTGCAGGAGATTCGCTGTGCTTTAAGCTCGTGCAGAGGCTTGAAAACAAGCAACAGCTTAACACCAATCCTGACCAGGAATCAATGCTAACTAATGCCAGAGTCCCCTCTTCCCATGCCTGTGGAGGGCACAGAAGGAACCCCACAGCCAGGCCAGCCTGCAGCCAAGGGCTGCATTCCCACATGGAAAGCTTGGGTTTGGTTTCCAGTTTGAGTCTGTCTCTCCCTAGGTTAGAGGGGGAGAAGAGAATGATTTACTGCTGCTCAACAGCAGCAACCCCTTTGGGCAAAGTAAGCATGGATGGGGTCCAGCCAGAGAAGGGGGGAGTCAGAAAGGTTCTGACAGTGAAGACATTCATGTGACCTAGGGCAGAAAGAGATTTTACTCATCATATGAAATGTGAACTAAATGAATGCCCAGCAAACTCTGGTTCAGTATTTTTAAAAAAAATCTACTCCATACATCAAATTATCTACCAAACCACCTACTTATACCACACTTTAATGACTAGTATGAAAACAGCTATCTTTTCTTAAGTGCGTTGTAAACTGAATGACCCTTCTATAAAACCCCACTGGATTTATAGTGTTAAAAGCCAAAGTCCCAGAACCGTACCTCTGTTTACTTGAGAAGTATAAACCATTACCCAGAAAACAGAGAGGCCTTTTACAGAGACTGGAAAACAAATGGTTTAAAAGCATTAAGATCTACATATCTTTCCTTCCCATACATTCAAGGCCATCAATCATACATAATCCAGAATATACGAGGTGCAAAAGTGCTAAAAAGGGCCCATTAAAATACAAGTCTTTCCAGGTGTACCACCCAATCACCAGAACTGAGCACAGAGCAAAACCAGCTCCCACTTATACACACAATACCATTAGAGGCAATTTATCATGTCTTCTTAAAGTGATATATAGCACGTTATGAAATTGCTCATTAACTCTCCCAGCTAAAGCCCAGCTTGCTCCCATGTACTTAAGTGACTGTAATTGGCATTTCAGAGACTTTGGCTTAGAATTCACTCTTATTTATAAAGCTCAGCTTCTATAATCAACTTTTTAACCTGCTTCTAGTAATATCAGTAAGTTCATTTTTTCTGAGTTAGTTTTGCTTATTATGCAATGCAATGGTTCCTTTTCAGCCCCCAAACAGACACTATTTGAATTATATTTCCTCTTCCTCTTTCCCATTCTCCTTTCAAGAAGACCTATAAAAGCTAAGCCCATACAAGCCATGCCTTTACCGTAGATACAAAAAACCCCTTCATTAAAATACCATTGTAATAAGTGAAGAGTCACAGAAACTTTTTTTTAATGGGAAAGAAAGCATTCTCATAAATATCCAAGATCATGATCATAATCATCCTACCACGTAAGTATCATTAGTCACAAAGGAACTGCATTTAAAAAGCATTTCAGCACATGCTTAAACTCTAGCATATGTTTAAGTCCTGCTGCCTCCAAAGGAACTTATGTGCATGTCTGGCTAAGGGCCAAAGAGCCAACTTCACATATCAGCACGTGAGCAGTTTCACACCCATGCTTTGCAGGATGACTTCCAGCCAAAGGTCTCAATAGCCTTCCCATGGGAAGACAAGTGTCACTGTCTTGTTCAGCTGGATGAGAAACAGAGACACGGGGTTTGGCCAGCTTAGAGCCTAGCACTGTGCCAGAGCCAGGAATTAAATCTTTCTGATGAAACTTTAGCACCCCAAACAGTTCCCTAACCATGAGACCTCTCCTGCATCAATCAGGACTCAGGCTCTGCTGTATTTGCTTTGTCTGCTCTGCAGTGGCAAGCACAGGGCTGATGCTCACAGCAGCCACAATACTGTCCTGGAAAACAAAAGTCCTTGAGGAGGAGACATGCAGCAGTTCAGCTGCTGGACCATCTAAGGAAATGCTAATGGACTTACCCAGCTTTGTCTGCCTAAACCTACACTCGAGAGAAAACATTTCAGCAAATTTGATATTCCCAGACTGGCTTAGAAGTCTTCATCTCTGGTTTGTTTGACTATTTCCAGCTCTGGTCTCTACTCTTCATTACTGTGCCTTGAAATTACAGCAAACATTTTCTTTTTAACTTCATCCCATTTCAGTCTTTCTACTACTTTTCTGATAGCAGATGACAAGTTTCACTGTCACAGGCAGAAATATACAGACATGCATTACAAAAGCGATTCTTCTACTCAGGGTGGAAAATGAAGCTCAGCAGGCAAAAGTCAGTGAGAAGGCAATTCCCTCTGAGAGTGTCTGCTGCTCTATGGGTTAATATAGAGGTCCTCAAACCATTTCATAATTGCATCACTTCTTAATAGAAGACTGGCTTGCTGACACCTTTCCATTTGCAGCTGTCTGGACCACCTGTCCTCCCCATTTGCAGCTGCATTACATCCCCATGAACCCCCAGAAGAGCAATGCCTGGTTAGTGATCTATTTTATTTTACCTTGTGGCAATTTATCAGACTGAAACAAGGGGAAGGGCCAGCTCCTTACTGCACACAATTAGTTATGCAAGAAGTGATTTTTAGGAACAAAGTGGAAACTTCAGTGATTGTAATTTATTTGATTCCTCAGCACTGACAGAGCACTTGCCTATGACCCTGCTGCCATGTCTACATGGCACAGTGCCCACCTCTGCTGTGACTGCTTATGGACAGTCACCCAGGGCATGGCAACATGTGACAGACTAATAAGCCCAGTGCACTGAGCTTAGGAGTCCCTGGGGATGGCTTGAGAAGGACAGGACACAAATGACTGCAAATTAGAGTAAGTTTTGCCAACAGGAGCATAGCCCCATCATTGCCCCTTTAACTGTTCTAAGCTCAATTCTAAAACGATCCCTTTTGACACTAAAAGATACAAAGATATCAAAACCATCCCAAATCACTTAGAAACTATCTTGAATAGCTCATTCACAAATTAATTGCAGTGTGTCATCCTTTGTAGTTCAGAGTCTATTGTTACTGCCAGGTGCACTGGCAAAGGCAGTATTTGCCTCATGCTTTAGGCAGCATTTCTCCCAATAGAGGACATTTTCCTCTAGTGACAGTATCACAAGATTTAGAAGGTAGGCTTAAACAAAATAGGAGCAATACTGTCCTAGGGACCACAAAATATACTTGGATAAAGCCCTCTCCAGACCCTGACAGCTGAAAACCAACAGAGAGATCACAACTATCTCTAGAAGAAACTGATATCCTAGTCCTTACAAAAATAAAAAGCAAGACTCAGAATGATTTGACCAGGATCACTTGGGATACCTGTGGCAGATATAAACTGAACAGAGCTCTTGGTGACCAAATACAGCTCTCTGTTTTATAACTACAAAAACACATTTTCATTCTGACTGCCTGTATTTTGGATTTTCATCATGCTGTGCTGGTTTTGGCTGTGATAGAGTTAATTTTCTTCATAGTAGCTGGTATGGACTGTGTTTGGGACTTGTGCTGGAAACAGTGTTGATACTACAGAGACGTTTTTGTTATTGCAGACCCCAGGAGGGACTGCATAATATGAAGCAGTGTTTGATAGGTGCTGGCCAGGGCCCAGCACAGTGCAAAGAGTTTCACCACCCCTGGAAATGTTCAGAAAACATGTGGATGTGACACCTGGGGACATGGGTTAGCAGTGAACATGTGGGCAGTGCTAGGGTAATAGTTGTACTTGATGATCTTAAAGGTTTTTTCCCAGCATTAAGAATTCTATGATTCTAAGCTGCACCTCCTTAGATTGGCCATAGCACTTCTTTCCCCCGAGCATTTTATCACCTCATCAGGATCCTCTAATTGTTCAGGAATAAAGTTCCAGACCATTGCAGGTAAGAAATTCTCTAGACATCTGTCCATATTTTCTCACATGCTGTGCCACCCATTGCCATCCCCTCAGGAAAGCCTGGGCCATACTCCTAAATGGCCAAAGCATTATTCCTAAGAAATGCTAATAGAACTATTTTAACTACCCAAGGATATTCAAGGTACTGAGAAGGTCTTGTAAAGTGAAAAAAAAACATCACAGAGAAAGACAGAAAAGGTACCACTCTGTAATTTCTCCACAAAAACAAAACAAAATTAAATTCCTCAGTGAAAGAATGACAATTCTTACTTGTCTGCATGAGATGGTACCCAGAGTACAGTAGTGGCTTCAGTACAGAGCCTAAATACCAGATTAAGTTTAGGTCAGTGTTTTAACAACAAATCTTCCAGGCAAAACATCACTAATCACTTCAGAGTGCAGCAAACTGAAAAGCCAACACCAATCTTTAATACGTACAGTGAAAAAAAAGCACATGGCGAAGATCAGATAAACTAATATCAATAACAGATGAATCAATATCATGATCCACAGCCATTAACAGATATAAATTGCAATAAATCCCTTCTAATATGCTCTGGTCAATCTGTTATTATCTCAAACCCTCTGAGCCCCACATTGGGTGCCAAAGAGGACTGCCATGGTTTAACCCTAACTGGCAAGCCAGCCCCATGCAGCCAGTCTTTCACTTCTCTCCTGATGGGATGTGGGGGAGAATCTGAAGAGGAGACATGAGAAAACTCAGGGATTGTAATAAACACAGTTTAATAGGCAAAGCAAAAGCCACACACACAAGCAAAGCAAAACAAGGGATTGATTCACGACCTCCCATGGGCAGGCAGGTGTTCAGGCATCTTCAGGACAGCAGGGCTCTATTGTGTGTAATGGCCACTTGGGAAGACAAACACAGCTCTGAATGTCTTCCTTTCCTTCTCCTCCCTCAGCTTTATGTGCAGAGCATGATAACATATGACATGGAATATTCCTGTGGCCAGGTGGGGTCAGCTGTCCTGGCTGTGTCCCCAAGTTTTTGTGCCCCCCCAGCTTGCTCACTGGTGGTGCAAAGCGAGGAGCAGAAACGACCTTATACTGGGTAAATTCTGCTAAGCAATAATGGAAACATCTCCATATTATCAAGACTGTATTCAGCACAAATCCAAAACACACTCCCATATCACCATAAAGAAAATTAACTTTATTCCAGACAAAACAACATACGAGACATTAAGACATTGGTGTGTTCACAGGGTAAGAACAGACTTAATACTGAAGGTAGAAAAAAAGAATATAAATATATAAAAATCTAAGAACTCAATATATGTATTGCCTGTGAATTTTCACTCCTTTTGTGCTCCCATGGCCTGTCTAACAGTGCAGTGTGTCCTCAGGAAAAACACACACTTCCTTGTGTGACCAGAACAAAGGGGTTCACCCCACGACATAGCAGCCCACAAGACAGGTAAGCCTTAAAATGGTTGCAGAATTAGAAAACACCAGTCCTATTGTGTCCAGACGTTACCATTTTTTTGTACAGCTTTTGAGATTGTTATTGGATGCTTCTCAAAGCAATTCCATTGCTGCCGTAATAACACATCTCCCAACAAAAAGGTTCCTTGCCAAGACTAAGTATGAGGACAGGAAACTAATGACTTGCTGGAGATCTCCTAAAAAACACACTTCAGGTTATTGGCAATATTTTTCTACTTAAATACTAGTGTGACTTTTCAATATTTCTCCTTCCAAATTATTTCAGTATTTTCAATATTTCTCCCTCCTGCTACCCTAAGGCTCACAGATTAGGATGCACACAGTATTTCATCCTGCTCAAGACCTTTCTAAGCATCTCGGAGTCTTCAAGCCAACCTTGTCTCATCCCAAGTATCAGAAAGGCCAAAGAACAACTATTTCCAATACATCCTACATCCCAAGCTACCATGGAACAGCAGGTTTTGGGTGTTTCTTCAAGTCTTTAAATGTGGTAAAACTCATGATGAACAAGTATCTCAAGACTGTCAGAACTGCACTTAATGTGTAGCTTTGCCAGAAAAAGTCGAGTGTGCTGGTGATGTAGTCAACATCCCTCATTCTCCAGTTTGAGGAGCATACGTGTAGCTGCTCTTATCCTTCTGCCATAGTGCACATCAGTCAGTGGGACAAAAATACAAATAACACAACAAAATTAATAACATAAGGCTGCTTCCTCATTCATTGCAATGAAACATGAACAACGCAAGCTTTACTTTCACACTAATTCTTACCTGATGTTCTTTATCAGTAGCTCTGTACAAAGAGGTGAGAATCCTTATTTCCAATTTCCAGATAAGGAAATGGAGGTAAAAAGAAAGAAAATGGCATGGCAAAGCACTCACTTACTATTAGTAGAACCAAGAAAGTAACTTCAATTTTCTGAATCATATTTCTAGGGGCCTATTTGTTATACTATACCCAGAGATATTTTTCCTTTAAAATATCAACATCAACATCATTTTTCATATCAAATTTATGTACTTTAGATTTTTATACATATTGAAAAAGTGATTTTAAAAATTAAAATTAATACATTCCTCCTGTACAGCACACTGTCAAACATTTTAAAAATGTCACCATCTCATACTCCTGTAATCCAGGGATCTGGAATTTATGCTCTATTACCCAAACAGTGCTCTATCTCCAACAAAACCTGAGTCCATGGATTTAGTTTAATTTCAAAGCATATGCAGTTGGCTTCTATAAAGCATGTTTCTGAAGGCCTTGAGATCCAAGACTGAGATGTAAGTTCATGGAAATAAAAAAAATTAAGAAAATAAATTAAAGGCTATATGACCAGGGAATTACATGCAGTCTCTGATATCCCCATCCAGATATCTGGCCACAAATTACAAGATCCTCTTCTCCCAGAGAGCATTTTAGCACTTAAACTTTCACCATAAGGAATAAATGACCACGTTTTTCCCACACATTGGACAATTTGAAACCAGATCTTATGCAGCATCAACTCTAAGCATCCTTATCTTTCTCAGTTTCTGATTTCCAACACAAGCCAGTCTTGTGTCCATCCTGTGAGTTCCTTATTTCACCTGCGAACTCAGAGAAGAATCACTTTTTTCAAGAATCCAGCACTGCCAGCTGGATCTTTCCCACATCACTCATTCTTCCTTACTGACACCACAGACCCATATAAGTTTAACTATGGTATCTATCAATGTTTTGTAATTTGTTTACCCAGGACAGCTCTACTCTGATGGAGCATCTGTTTTTCAGCAAGGTCTTGCTTTTGTTACCCAATTTTCCAGCTGGATTGACAGAGGCACAAAGAAGTCAAGTGACCTGCCTGGGTCACACAGTGTCAGTGGCTTGGAACAGATTGGAGCCCATCATCCCCTGTCTCCATACCTTGCACTACACCATGCTCCCTTTTACAAGTTGTTCTGCACTAGAGATAAATTTTGTCCACTTTTCCTTCTTGTTTCATAGTAATTCCCCCATTTCATTTATAGGTTGTTTCACTTCTGAACTCAGGTTTAAGCTATTTGGTGGGCATTGAAATATACATAATGAAGCATTCAAGCCAAATTTTTCAGTGTTCTGGTCTCCTGATCCTTCTCTTGAACTCAATGACCTGGCAAACATTTCTGTATCAGGTGTACATGTTTCCTCTACAACTTCCTTCAGGAAGAAGGAATGCAACTCATTTGCCACTTGTGCTTTGTCAAATTCTAATTGTTATTAATTTTCCAGATAACCACTTCCAGTGTGATTTCAGGCTATTTGCAGCGTCATTTATCATGGGATTTCTATTCCCATCACACAAATACAACCTACTGTTTACAGCTATTACACAAGTAAAGATGCTTGTACAGACCTGGCCTTACTACTGTGTACTTTTCACTTTTAACTTTATAACTTTCAGACTATAAACATGAAATTCCCATTTTAACTACTACAGGCCAGAAGCTACAGAACCCCAAGACCAACTGGCTTTTCTGAGATCTTTAATAATTTTCTTAGGCTTTCTCAATCTCACATGGACTGTTTGCAAAACTATGTGTTTCCTACTTTATACAATTGAAATGAAAGTAAACTGGTTAAGGTTTGCAAGGATGGAAATTATTAGAAAGCTATTCCACTGGGGGTATTTGCTTCCTAATACAGCCTCATTTTAAAATTCCAGCTGAATCACACTTTGCCTTAGACCCAAAATAGGTTTGGAAAGGTACACATGCTTTTTATCTATAACAGGAATGTACTACTGGAGCACTGCTGAATAACTTCCTTTAAGTTCTATTTTTTTGAATAAACCCACCAACCTAACATCTTAAATTCCATTTGTATTTCAAACCAAGGATTACGAGAACAAAGGAAGCTTAATATTACTATTTCAGAAGAAAGCACATACATAATGGTGCCTTGGTTATTCATTAAGTCAAATCTTTACTAAGTCTCAAAACAACCTTTTGTTTCATAAATGGTAGGGTTTTTTTTTTCCTTAAGAATAATTGGATGCACTATTACTAGGTAACGAAATATCTGATTTGAGGCAGATATAGGAGGTAGATGTCTGGCTATGATATATCAAAAATTTACTTCAGAAACAGCATAGTCTACCTAAAAGTGCTAAAGCTTTTTCTGTTACCTTCAGTCAAATTCACTTTCATAATCACACTGGCTTCTCTTGGAAAAAAGTCTATTTGCTAAATTTGTATCCTCGTTTTTATAAAGTCATTCAGGAATAAATATTTACATTAGTAGGACCAAACCCAACTTAAATTGGTAAAAACCAACCTATTCATGGTAAGCCTGCTTGCTCTCCTTTCACTCACAACATAAGGCATATTTACATATATATCTGTAATCCATAAATACCACACACAGTTCACATACTTCCTTTCATGAAATTCTGCCAACACCTGACCGTTAATTTATGATTCCTGTTATCACGGTCTTCCTTAAAATCTTTTATTTACATCCCTAATGACATTGTCATGTAGTTGTACAGTTTATCAAGCTCACGTAAGCCTCTAGCAAGGAATTTTTGCCCTGTCAGGTGGATGGACAAGAATTCTCACCAAAGTCACTCATCACTTGTGTCTCCACAGAGGCAGTTTGTGAAAACACACAACTTCTATTCAAAAATGTTTAATTCCAGAAGGACCCTCTCAGCCCTCCTTTACACACATTGCAGGTTTGCCTGTGCCTTCAGGAGGGTTCTCTGTCAGTATTTACATACAACCCCAGGTGTCCTGACATCATCACACTTCACAGGTTAGTGGGCATGAAAAGTGGGAATGATCCACAGCAATCAAAGACAAGACAAATACCCCATAATGTATCCCAAAAGAGATATTTTTATGTACTTCTGTGATTAGAGAACTGTACTTTTGGGTGCAAGATGCTCTCTGCACATCTCACATTCTTACTTTGAGGGCTGTGACAAAAACTGCTGAGTGTTAGGTGAATATCTACCTATTTCCCCGTCCCTCTCTTTGGGTCTTGGGTCTTGTGAGAAAATGAGGCAATTAATTTTTCTTGGGTCAAGATGTGTTCAAAGGTGCTAACTTGTATTCTTTTGAGAGACAAAAGGAAGGCAAGGTTCAATTAACATATAAGGGCAGATAAAGGGTGGGTGGCATGGCTGGGTGTGTAGTTATTTCTTCCCAGAAGCAAGGTTATTCAGTAGCTAGACAGACATGTAAAGGCTGGTTATGATACTATAAAGGCATCAGGGCTCCTACAGAGTTAGAATTACAGGGTTAGTGTGCAAAGAAAGTAGGCCCAGAAGGACATGAGGTATTTAGGAGGAAGCAAGGGTGTAAATGCTATTTTGGACTTTGTTTTAGAATTCTTGGAATCAAAGAGGAGACTAAAATGAAAAACAAAAATGTTTCAAGGTGAGAGCTTTCCATAAGAGATGATTCTGAATGCAGTTTTAATTTGAGGTGGCTCAACTACTGATGAAATACAGCAAGCTTAGAGCATGAGTTAAAAATAATGAATAATGTAATACTTGCTGAAAAATGCATCTATTCTGTTGTTTTAGACACTGTGCAAACATATGCACTTTTCACTTCTTCAAAATCCTTCTTTCCTGTGGCTAAACCTCTAAGATCAGAAACATTGTGAATAACAATATTAGCCAGAAACTTGATGATATTTAAGGTCAAGGTAGATGTGATAATTCTTTGGTTGGACACTTGATTTCTTTGGAGCAGAACCACTCTCAAACCTCCTCAATAAGGTGCAATTGTAGTCATTCAGACTAACTAGGTTAATCATACTTTATCCAAGGGATTAAATGTTAGTCCCTGCCTTAAAGAAGCTTCCTTGACAAACTGGGAAACATAGGCACAGAAAGACTGGGAAGCTTTATGCACAACAATGAGGAGCTTTATAGTAGATCTAGAACTGAAATAATTTTGTCAAGAACCAGATCTTGGTTCTTTTTCCCTGGTCCCTACAGTCATTATTCAAGACACCCTCAATGGGGTCAGTCTTATGGATGAAGGTTTTATGGGAGACCTGTGCTCCTTCGGATTGGCAAAAAGCTGGGAGATGCCCTGTGCCATCTCCAGTGGCCACAGTTCTGTATCACTGGGCAACTGAGTTGTGCCTTCAAATCTGTCCAGTCCCTTCCCAGTTAGTTCACAGAACTAACCCACCCTGTCACTCATGTGGTTTGTTTGAGCCTAGAGAAACTTCAAATTATCTGTCCATACTTGCTGTGACTAAATGGAAACTAAACCACGGTCTCTTTGTTCTTAACTATTTACTAGGCCCAACAACTGTTATTTATAATAATCAGCTGTAACATGTTCTTGTTAAAAGCTTAACCACCTAACCCCTGATACCCATCCTTCTGAACCTATTGCACTTGCACCAACACCAAGAATACCATACATTCATTACTTCACTTTCATTCTTTCTGTTCCAGGATTAATGACTCAGTGCAGAAGATGCTGAGATTCCATGACATATTCCATTACATACTTCACAATCTTTAAAAGTCCCTTCCAACTGAAACCACTGTACAATTCTATATTTGCACACAGACTTTGATTTTTACATCAACAATTGAACAAAACTAATTTCTAAATGAAACCAGCAATATTAATAACACTGGAAAATTAACTAATAGCCTCACACCTTGCCTGCAATTGTGCATACACAGAACCATTATCAGATATCCAAAAGGGTTTGAAAAATGGCTTGACAAAGGCAACAGAGCTCAAAAGTTTTAGCTGGTAAGGACTGGATTTTCCCCACTGTCTTCAATGCAAACCTGCCAACTACAATAGATGAAGATGCAGTCCTGTCTCCTCTCCTAGAAAATTTTCACTTTTCAAAATGCACTGCATTTTGGCAGCTGCATTATAGGCAGTTATTTCTGCAGATCCAAACCCTTGCATTCAAGATGCTCAGAGACTTTACATCTCCTGTTAATGTATTCCTTGGGGAAGTCACTATCCCCTAAACCCCCCATAGTTTTTGTTAGGAAATCATTAACCCACAGCTCTTTTCAACTCTTGGTAATTATGATGTTAAAAAAGGGAAAGTTTTGCTGCTAACAGTTGCAACAATGTATTTGTTTGCCACATGCAATGGAAATCTGATAGAAAATATCTGTGCACTCCATCTGTTACACTGGATTGATCCGCTGATGAGATTCTTTTTAGAAACCTGCTTACCCCTGCTGGTGCTGCAAGCTTGAAAGAGAGAAAACACTTTCTTCTCCTTGTTCTCTTGTGTGGTGGTCGACCCTGTCTTCCTCTCCATTAGAACCCATCCTGCTGCCGCAGATCTCACAGGATTTATATTGTTTTCATTCCTTTCAAACACTGTCTTGTTACCAACATCTGACAACAGTCTCTTAGGCTATCACAATTTTACAAACTGACCAGGCCTATAAGTCTCCATAAATCTCATGTGGATACAGACCTGTGAAAATGTCTTCAACGATCCACTAAAGTACACAGTAGCTCTTTTATTATATAAATAGTCATGGGTGTTCTACACTTACACAGAGGAAGAAGCTGTATTTTGGGCAGGGGGGGAAGGAGGGAAGTGCTCGCAAAACCCTGCCAGAAGTGGTTGTTCTCTCAGCACTCACTGCACATCACTGAACCCATTTGCTCACCACGCTGCTTGACTAGGACACACCATGGGTGGTCTTCTTGCTCCCCACCCCCTCCATAACAGCAGTGAAAAGCCACAAAATAGTGACTCAAATTTAGGCATGACCACACATGTTGGTTTCTCACAAAGTCGGGGAAACTTTAGCAACAATCGATTCAAACAACAATACCCAGAAAAACAACAGTGCAAGGACATATCTACAACTGGGAAAATATTGAGTATATAACTCAGCAATATACAGTTTTAATGAAATATTTTAGCACCTTGGCCTTGTGATAAATTTAAAGCTTACAATCTGTGTGTGCACAGGTATGTATGTGTACAGACAGACACCAACACCTCTTCATGGCAGGTGAAAGGGAAATCTGACTGGGCTGAGAGTGCACAGGCTGTATCTAACTTCCCTGTTTAAATAAAAGCACCAATAAATGCAATTCCTCGCAGCGAAGCCAACTCACCTGAATGAGCGCGTTACCTGAAAACGAACCTGCTGCTTGCAAGAACAGCCACACTTCTGCCAAAACCAACAATTCTCTTGGGGAGCCAAATGATGACTGGGGTAGGTGGGGAGAAATAAAATGGTTAATAGCAGGGCTGCTGCTTTTCCCAGTGCAGCAAGCTGAGCCTAATTGATGCTGACGCGTGACAGACTCGTGTGTACAGTATTGCCCGGGCGGCGAGTGAAGCTGCTGACAGAGGGTAAATGGTGCATGGCAGCTGGTCCTGCCCTGGCCTGGCATGGCAGAGCACGCACACACTGCCTGTCAGGAGATATCATGAGGGCTAATGAAGGGCAGCCTGCATTTTTACAATTCTTCTCACTGAGTTTTGGATCAGGCTTTACACCATGAAGCCTTCTCAACCTTTTAGTGCTCGGTTAAGGATATGTGACACTTATTTAAAAATTAATGTGGTCTAATCAATTTAAAGTTAGGAAACTAAAAGCCAGTACATTTCTGTTCAAGAAAGAAAAGAGTGTGGATATGAGTGTGTAAGATGGAAAGATATGGCAGAGGAAGAAGAAGAGCAGGAGAGGACAGAAGCACAAGCATTTTTGCAGCTACTAACACCTGAAAGTGATAACATGGAAGTACCACCAATTTGTCTGACTGCATTTCAGTGGTCTTCTACAGCTCTTTCTAAAACAAAAAGTAGTGCACTTCTAAAAGGTTTACTAAAAATAAGTGATTCCCTACAAATAACAAATGCTTCCTCTTTTCCCAAATCCCACTGCCTGTAATTGCAGCTGAATAACTGCATCAGCCCCAAAAATGACAGAAATTCTGTCCGCCCTCCAGTTCTTAGGCATAAAAAATTAAATGTGGGGAAACAGAATTAGGATAAAAGAGACCATCTGAGAAATCTACCTGATTACTAACTTCAAATCACAGGTAACAGCTTGGTTGGACTCTCAGTTCTCAGGAATCTGTGATGGTTTCACATTCCTTTATGTTATTTTGAATGGTAATAAATGATGGAGATATTTCTGGTTTTGTTTTTTCTGAAAAATTCAGCTTATAGACAAATGGAAAATCCACATACAGAAAGCTGTCAAGACTTTTCATGTATTGCACTGACCAGTGCAGAATCATCTCTTGCCACAAATCCCTGAGGGCTTTATGCTGGTTCCAAAAAATCCCTGGCATTTTCACAACTGACTTCAGGATTTCAATAGTTATTTTACATGCCAGTAAAAAAAAAGTGCTTGGTTCTCATCTAACCTGGAATGTCTTATCCCCTGACAGTCACTATTAGATTATGTGGAATGGTCTCTGAGTTTATCAGAGAGAAAGAATTTATCTTCTGGGGAGACTGACCATCTTTTCTGCCTCTGTAAGTCAAAATAAGAAACTTTGATAATTTTAGAAAAAAAGACACTGTAATATTGTCACTCCTTGCCACTGCTTTAGGTCTTGCACTCATATCTCCTTTTCCAAACTATTAGTATGCAGAGCAGAGGGGAAAAAGACAGAATGTGAAGTACTACACTTAGGAGGAATAGAAAGGAAAAAGAAAAAAAACAAACCAAACAACTTCCTCATTCGAAATTCAAATTCCTCATTCAAAAACCACAAATTGCTGCATTTACTTGGTAAATAAAAACTGCCAATTTTTTAGGTTTACCAGTTAATTCAGGAAAAAGTCAACCCAACCTTGGCAAGTACAACAGATCATAAAGAAGTATCAGACTCTGAGAACCACACAAGAGAAGCTGACTACAGTTTTTGCCCTCAGAGTGGTAATTTGCTCATTGAAAATGCTTGTATTGAAGAGACACTCAAGAAACATTAAACAATGGCAGAAGGTACAAAACTAAGCACCTTGCTATCTTCTCTGATGCAACCTCAAAACAACACAGCTTCAGTTCCCAGAAATGCCTCTAGAGAGAATGCCACCTTTGTGCAAATTTATCAGATTGGATGATAAATTTGGGGAAAATAATGGGTGATGGAATACAAAGGTATTACTCATTCCTCTAAAGCTAAACTATCATACATCAGTAGGCTGACATGGTTATAAGCAGATTGCTTCTACTGGATGTAAGAAATTTTGTGCTAATAAATGGTGGTAAAATATTTTCAATCAGGTATTCAGTGTAAGAATTAGTAATGATTTATTAATAAAAATTAAAATTTTTTAATAAATTAAAAACTTCCAAGTAATTAAAATTTTTCTGTTTTCTTCAGTTTTATTAAAAAACCTGTGTAATTAACTTTTCTTTTACACAGTTTCACATTCTATTTCTTCCACAGGATGGATATGACAGGATGGATATGACATATTTGTAAAGAAACAGAACCATGCATAATTATATAGTAAACAAAGTATACAAATATATTTCACTTTCTACTTCCAATACTGTGAAGTCATGAAACAAAACAGCTTTCAATAAAAGTAATTTTCATTTTTTTAAAAGACATATCTTTGTTATAGTAATCTCCAAAATCTCTTACAAGATCTGATCTGTCTAGTTAGTTTTAAATTACAAAGTGTTTTTGTTATTCTTTTTTTAATTCCAAAGACAGGAACACCTGGGGCCCATATGAAGGCCACTAAACTATATAAAAGCACTTCATCAATTTTGAACAATCTGCTTTTATGGCCAAATCTGTAATTTAGCTTAGTGAGAAAAGGCTGCAGTGTCATACCAACCTTACACTATCCAAGCTCACACTCAACTGCATGATTTTGCAGGTCTGGTTGAGGAAGTAATCTGTTTTCTTAAGAGAGAATAATTACTCTTGAGTGTTTAACACCTTATTCTAGACTTCAAGGCGGATTTTAATAAATTTTGTGCTCATGAGCCTGCTGCCTGTAAAGATTCAAAATGTGAGCATTTGTACTAGATTTGAGGACATGGAGCATGGTATCAAAAGACAATTTTATAACAGAAGAATTATCACTACTCACAAGCAGTATTTGTAAAGCTAGATGCAAATTAGAAGAACATGTTGAGCATTGGAAGGGTAAAATTTCATTTAAAATTATATGCCTGAAAATATATGTGTATGTGGAGACACACATGGTGATCCTACACTTATGATTGTGTATGCACATATGTGCTTTTGGGCATATGCATAAACACAGGTGATCTATTTGAAAAGCTGGTTCTATTAAGTTTTTAATCAAAAGAAACTCCATACTAACTGTTGCACCTTGTATTTTACAGGAGCATTGTTTGGTTTTAGCTGTGAAAAAGCCACTGCTCTTCTCTGAGGACCTCTCTAACAGACATTTTAAACTGGTCAAGTCCAAACAAAACAAGAGAGAGATTTGTGTGCATCAGGACTGTAAGATCAGGCCCTTTATACTCAGCTAATTTACAGACTTGCACTGTGCTGGTGTGCAAGTGTATGTGGGTGCATAACCATTTAAGTGCAAATTGCCAGAATGTCAGTAAATTACTGCCTAAACTGCAAAGCATTTACATACCTTAGGCATGAGCAACCAATTGGAACTTTTAATCTTTTAACAAGTTACTGCCAGTGACATAATAATGAATAAAATGAAGAGTAATGAAGTTGACAATAAAGCTTAGCAAAT
Source organism: Lonchura striata (assembly GCF_050655825.1). Classification (NCBI taxonomy): domain Eukaryota; kingdom Metazoa; phylum Chordata; class Aves; order Passeriformes; family Estrildidae; genus Lonchura; species Lonchura striata. The sequence goes on along the minus strand of NC_140708.1, from coordinate 32,190,045 downwards.
AAACATTGTACAAAAATATAACAATTCCTGACTAACTCTGCACACAAAATCTACCCCCGGTTTACTTCCACTTACTGTATGTTGTGCCAAAACACAGTAACATCCTCCATCCATTGCTTTTGGCAATACTGTTATTGGTTTTTTGTAGATCACTACCTGCTGCCCTCACCATGCTGGGATTCACCCTCATTATAAGCTGTTCCCCTGCAGATAGCTTTATCTTTCAGCATTGTTCCAAGAAGTTTTTAGAAGCTTCCTTGTCTCAATACTCCTGTCAAGGCAGTTGTGGAAATCACCCTCAGGATTACTGACAGAAACTTTCCTTTGTTTGAAATCTGAATGTGTAGCCTGGGTTATCAGCACTGACAAGGTCAGAGACCAGACTCTATCGTTATTCTCACCTTCTACCAAGACTCCACGATTAAGTCACCTAAAATAAAATTCCACTTCTGTCAAAAGCCAGGGCAAATCGCTCGCAAGAGCTGCAGAGATGACTGACCATTCACAGTCTTCTGTGGGTAAGAAGTGTGTCTAATAAGGTAATATAGCTGGAGTATCTTTTATAATTGTGACTGGCACACCCTAAATTCATCTCATTTTTTAAGTAGAGCAAGTCTAAAAGGTATCAAGTTCAATTTTATTGAAGACAAATTTGGTTCTGTCATTTGTTATAGTCCAGATAACTACAAAGGCAGGTGAGGATCTACAATATAAGCAGTAGGATTCTGCATTAGGCCCCAACAAGACAACAGCAGAAACAAAAAAAAAAGGCAATAACAGGCACAAGTTACTGCTGAGTGAAAAGCCTTTGAGGCAGAAATCCACTTCCAATTGATGTCCCTATCAGAAAAATGACCACCAAAATTCCTCCCTCTGGCAGCCATGGCAGTAGCTGAGGGAGGGGGGCTGAGGACAACATCAACAAGGGGAATGTTAGAGGCTGTTCTTGCAGAATGGGCACTTGGTGGAGCTTGGAGAGAAGCTTGAACTGCTGTTTTCTTTGTGTTTTTTTCTCTGTAAAAAGAGAAAACTGTCTTTTTATGACATGAATAAGGATTTTAAACAGTATTATATTAAAAGCTCTGGGGAGGGTAACTGAAAAGCAAGCATCTACCTTTTACTTATTCCTACAATGAAATAGCATGGTAACATGACATTATCACTCCAAGGTAAATATTTACTTGTTAGTATTGGGCTCTGCACAAAAATATACTAACCTTCCCCACCCAAAATGATTTGCATTTTCTATTACCAAGACCAAAACAACCACCCACCCCACAATTCCCAGTTTAGTGCACTGCATATACTTCTTGACCTACACTGAGATGCTAAAATGTACAGAGCAATATTTGGGGCTCCAAGAATACAACTCTCAGTTCACACATCTGGATAATGAGCTGAGAATATGTGATGACAAAAGCAAAGGAGGAAATTTCTACTTTTAACCTCCATCTCCAGCCTAAAAGAGCATTACCTGTGAACAATCCACAGCACAGTAATACACAACACCACCACAAAGAGGGCTGTTATCTTTTCCCCATCAACTTTTACTATTATTTACTTGTCACTTTCACTTCAGGAAAAAACAATATGATGACTATCCAGACTAAAAGGAAATCAAGCACTGTAAATAAATTCTTTACGATTTCTTATATATTTCTTAAATGATTTCTTATATGCAAGTACTTTTGTACTATTTTAGCAAAGGTTTTGAAACTTCACAAAGCTAAGACACAATTCCTCATGAAGAGGGCTTTTGCTTATGCAGTGTTGGAGGGTAATGAAAGGCATATGGTTTTTGAAGTTTGAAGACCTTATTTTAATTCTATAATTTGCAAATACAATTTAAATTTTATCTATACCACAGTACTCCAAATACTGTGAAGTTCTTAGTGCTAAGCCAGTTATGAAATTTACTGAGAGTTTTTTATTTTGCCTTAATTTAATCTTTGGCTAAAACAGACTTTGCATTGAAGCAAACCTAAAAGTTTCATTTTGGTACTCAGATACTTTAGCCTGAGCTACTGAGATACTGAGATACTCAGATACTGAGAGCCTGAGCTCTCATTTTCCTATGGGAGGAGTAGCAGAGGAAAGAGATTTTTTATCCAACAATATATTGAGAATAGGTCTGGATGGCAAATGATTTAAGATGCTACTGTCAGGTTCCCACTTTTCTTGCTCCATGTATCTTGCTTAGGCTGCTGCTTTCCTGTTAGAGGTATTATCATCATGACAGCAGAGATGGCAAAACGTGTGAGCATTCCTCATCTGGCACAGGCAGGAATCAGACAAACTCTCCAAAACTTCTGGAAGAGCTCACAGTTTCTCTCCCATAGTCTAGACTCTTTGCTGCACAGAGACATTTTCTCTGCCAGACCTAACTAAAGTGGCTGAATTCAAGGTCTTATCTTAAACTCTGTCATTGGATCAGTGGATGTGATGGATCCTGGAAGTGCATTATCAGGAAGCCAAACTCCTTCAGCCTTCCAGCAGCAGGACTCCACTCTACCCATGCAACTACCACAGAACCAGGCAGCAATTTGGAAAAATAAAGGTCTAACTAGAATGAAATAGTTCAACAGTCTTTGGCAACACTGGAAAGCTTAATTTCAAGATTTACAAACAACCCAAAGCATTCTAGTATTTCCAAGCCAAAAGTCTGCAGAGCTTCCTTTTCAGTGAAGAAAAAAAAAAAAGTATATACCAACTTTCTGTTCTCATTTGAAATAAAAATGGGTGATTTCCCAAGAAAAAGCACCACTACTTACAAGCTTCAGGAGTCATATATTTAGAAGAAACAAGAAATTGATGCAATTCTTGCTTTATAAACATACTTCTGAAGTTAATAATTCCTACAGCCAGATCCACCTGACCATTAGTGCCCTACTACAGCCCCAGAATTGCTGCCTTCCCACAAAGTAGCCAAATTACTGCTTCATGTCTTTGTAATGTCCTTCGAGTGCTCAAGATCTCAGAGTAACTACCAGAAATACACAAAAAGGTGTAAAAGGAAAAACAGAATTACAAATCATCAATGTCAGGAAAGGAAGGAAAAAGAGAGAGCAACTTGGTTAAATAATAACTCCCTCTCCTCTTTGTTTCATATAAAAAAAAGCCAACATTAACAAAACAGAAAAAGTAAACACTTAATTATCCAGTTTCCTTGATATCAACAAAATTAAACTCTTGGGGAGTATTCCGATGCAAAACTTTTTCAGATATGAGACTGGCAAACTTATTTCTTCTTTTAATGCCAAAAGTAGTTCTTTAGTTCTTTTCCTAGGAACAGGGCTATATTACAAATTTAACAAAATAGCCTTTGTATTTTGAAATTTTAACTGGCAGCTGAAATAGTAAAAATAAACAATTTGAATGAATTAAAATTTAAGTAATAATAAGAAAAATGGTGGGGAAAGATATTAATTTATAATGTCCTATAATCAAGATTGTGAAGCTTGGTGCACCAGAAAGATTTCCTTGAATAAATTCATTGTATTTTTAAAGAGAGAAATTTCAGAGAACATAGTAGTTAGTAAATATTTAAAACCTTTGTGGTAAAGGCTCAAACCTCAAAATAACAAGGAAATGACAACTGTTTATTTTTCTCCACATAAAACTGAAAGTTATTGTAAGGTCATTATAATGTAAGCCTGTTTTCTCTTCAAGAAGTAAATAATTACACCACTGATTTGAGTAGACCTGCCAGTAAGTCTACATGTGGTTAAGTCAGATGGACTGATGCTCTAAAATTGGCAAGTAGCTGCTACCACAAGCTATTAAGCAACTCTGAGGTCTAGGTAGCTCACAGCACTTTTATCATATGTCTCTCAACAAAAAAAGAAAAAACCCACATTTAGACTTCAGTTGTTGCGCAACCTTTGAACATGGTTCTGCATATTCCATGATAACACAGAAACAGAATTTGATGCAGCGTTCACTCTCTGCTGCAATATTTAACTGCAACATCTAAGCTTTCTTCAGAAACTTGTCTCTAACTCTTGTGGTCACAAGGAAAACCTTCATAGCCATGAAATGAAGCAATTTGCAAAGATATGATAATGTTCTTGAGCTTGCAAACAACCTGAAATAATGATGGTGATGTCACTGCAAAGAAGATTGCATTAAATTAATGGCTGTAATCAAAACAAGGAGCTGTTGGCTGTTTAACCACTACTTTAACCATGGCTGAGTTACAGATTTCAGCACTACCATCAGTATGTGTTTAATCCTACTTCTTTAGGCACCAGGATCTCAGGTGGCGTGGAGCTGTCAATATCCCAATCTTTGCTGATGAATTTCTGTAGCACAAACTATGCAGTGACCTGGGCAGCTGCAGTAACCTCTACACAGACAGCACGTGGCAGCAAATGTCCTATATAATCAATACCTTCTGATATTTAGTTGAGTAAAACTCCTCATTTACTGATTTGAATAAATCTGTTGCATCACAGTGCTCAGGGGCTCAGGGGACATCACTGCAAATTCTAACCCAGCCCATTACAAGACAAATGCAACTTTGCCTGTGGCCAGTTCCCACCGTCATTTCTACATCTGGGCTTCCACTGAAGGCAAAGAGAGCTCTGCATGGGGGACAGAAAAATAATATAGGTCACATCACCATTTGTGGCATGAATGTTTACCCATTGTTAGAAAAACAATCTACATTTTCTTTCCCAAAGATAAAAATCAATCCAAGTATAAAGTTGCAATCCAGATTAGAAACAAAACAAAAGTAGCTAAACCGCTCACATAATGGGTCCTGCCTTGCAGCTGTGGGAGGGTTAGATGCCTCAAAGCCCTCTCCATAATACTGCTAGCAAACAGAAAAAAGAAACCTGTATTCTGCTGGCGACAGGACTGCCATCACATCAGCCAAGACACACTGAAGCTCCTTCTCTCAGGATTTCATGGAACAGCACAAACAAGACAGAGCTAAGGGAGTGACTGACACCCAGAATAAGGGGTGCAAGGAATGCAGTGGACTAACTCACATGGTAGCACAGACCTTGTCTGCAGGGTGTGCTGGCTGTAGATGGCAGTCAGCAGTAGGGTGTGCTCCACACAGAGACCCAGCACACAGGCAGATACAGCAGCTGGATGTCTGCAGCATCCCCTAAGAGACAACCCCTGCTAAGTGGTTCCCATTCCCACTGAACTGTTTTACCCTCCTTTCCTGTAACACAGCTGAGCACCCAAACACCATGAGCCTCACAGCAAAGATTTCCCCGAGCTAGAGCCTAAAGGGAAATGTGACACATGGAAGGATGGCAGTAAATCTCAAATTCAAGACTTGCTTATTCCTTGAGGCACAAAATTCTAACCTCTGCTAGGTCTCCATTTTGTGGCCAGTCCCACTTCTACAGGTGGCACACAGAGTTCCAATGACAAGTGACTGTGACCTCTGGTTAATAATCCTAATGCTGATGAACAGAGAACCTGGAGGAACTGAACCACTTGTCCTTCTAGAGCACAGAAAAGCATTTTTCCATGGCAGAATATGAAAAATGCCCATTGCTATTTGAATGCTGGCTACAAAAAATGGGGCTTTAAATCTTGCAATAAATAATTTTTTTTCAGCAATAAAAGTATTAAAAATAAAGAAAAGAAAGATGATCAAACAATTGGAGATGATATCAAGCCCATTTAAAGATCGGCACAGAGGAAGATGAGACAAGTTTTGGAAACAGACTAAAATTAGCAGGAGGGGAGTTGCAAGACTAGACTAAACAAAGAAAATATTCCTTTGCCTTGAAGTCCAGTAGCAGTTTGATGCTTTCACAGGAAGTACTAATTTTCTTCTCTATACTTTTGCAATAATTCTGCTAAATACCAAAAATATACATATATTTAAAACTTCAGCTTTCTAGCAATGTGATGAACACAGCACCTGGAAGGATCAACCTATATATGTTTTCTGAATAACCATTTAAAACTTTTGATATTTTTCCTTCCTTTTTTGTCATAAATGTGCCATGTAATGACAAATTTGGGCATAAATCTGACCCAAACAAATAAACAAAATCAGTAGAACTACTCACAGTAATAAAGCTATGCAGATGTCTAAATATTTGCAGGTGTCTTAGATAATAAGCTTTCACAGCAGGAACTACATATCTGTGATTAGTTCACTAGTACACTTTAGAATTTTCTAAATATATGTAATAATAAGGTTAACTCTGTGGTGTATTTTTGTTTGGCTCATTGTATATAAATGCAGCATAAATCTTCTGTATTTTATTGTCTTTGTACATTTTCCATTGACACACACATATATACATATATAAAAGCATTTATACCTTCTACATAGACACAAAGAAATATCTTCATGAAGGTTACATTCAACCAATAATGTATACTGGTCAACAAGCAACCGCTCTTGTCCTAGAAAGTGTTTAGTTGCAGAAATGTTAATGAAATCCACAGAAACACTTAGGAACCAGTTTTTTAATCTCATTACCATATCAAGGAGCTCCCTGTTAATCACTGTCCAAATTCATTTGGATTTATTGCATCACAGTTATGCTTACAATTAAATGCCACAAGGTCCCAGTCAGATTAAACAAATGATTTTTCCTGTAGTCCTTACAGGACTAGTAGTGACAAATCACATGGAAGTAAAATATATCATAATTAATTAGCAGAGCCCCATAGATAACCTCTCCCACAAATCTCCATGGGCAATTTTAATAGGTTTCAATATTTAAATATAAAACGCTACAAAATTGCTTAAAAATTCAAGGAATTCTTGCACTTATTATAGGTAACGAATATGTCAGTCATGTAATTTTTTATTACATAATTGTTTCTTTAGGGATGTTAGAAACAAGTAACTATTTTCTTAAAAATGAATTTGCAGCAACTATTTTAAGCACGCCATTGTGAACGAAATATTATCAAATAATTGTTGTATTACTAACAACTGACTTACAGAAAAGAAGCATTTCCTTATCAAAGCACATAGCATCTCACCATTGTAAGAAAATATAATCTTCTGTACAGAAGCTTCAGTAATCCAGTAAGAATTACAGGAAGATAACTGGTCTTAAAATAAAATATGAACACCCATGTGAAGAAAAAGGGTTTGGCTTCTTTAGCTTGATTTCTAATAATCCATGTTAGCTGCTCATTCCTCTTATATGTGTTAGACAAAGTAACAGATGACAGCATTCCAGAGACATGTCAGAAAAAAATCTTCCTTTACAAAAAAAATAATATTTTGTTAAATACTATAAACTGTTCATGGGAATTTCTCTGCTTAAGAAATAGCAAATTCTACCTAAACCAATTCAAAACAATGTGTTCCCAGAATGGGCAGGCTACAATATATAAAACCTGACAAACAAAAAGCCCTCATTTATTTCCAGAACTAAGCTTTCATCTCAGTGATTTGGATTTGTTTATCCAGTAGAGGCCTTGGTGCTCCTTCATAAAAATCCTCAGTACACTGTATTTTGTCTGCTTTCAGTTTCTTCAAAACATCAAAATGTCTCATTTCTCATTCATTCCTTGCTAATGTTCACTTAGGGGGATATTCAAAAATGTCTGTGCTAGCCCAGGAAGCTTGGTCTCCTGACACTGGAGAGGAAGGAACCTAACTTAAAATAAATGTTTAATGATGAAATTATTGAACTGAGTTTAGCCTTGACATGTCTGCAATGTCAAAAGAAATTCTTCAAGTTAAATAAAAATTTGTAGAAAATACCAACTCTATAGAAAATTTCAACTCTGGTGAGGAGCAACTTCAGCTTGTAGAAACCATTTACCTTGAGCCACAAACTTGAGCTGAATCTCAAGTTATTTCGCCTTCAGTTAATTTGAGTTACTTAATTGTGGTAGGCAATCTTCAGTATACAAACAATCTTCATGAAAGGATCTCTTGGAAATTACACAAATTCTTTAATTTAGAAGCATCTCAATACTGACTCTTGTATTGGGCACAAAAACAAAAAACCCAACAGTGCAAGAAGAGAGGTGGGGAATGAAATCTATGGGACAACATAATGATAAACTGACAGCAAGTAGGCTGTAAATGGACTATGCAAATGTTACCAGCATCTTCAAGTCAAAGTGTCAGAGAAAAGAACAATAGAGCAAAATTAATTTGTGAAGTCAGCCTCTATAATAGGAACTAATAAATACACTGCAATTTATAATATTGCTCTTCAAACTATTTGTGAAGAATGAAAAAACTGATGTTTAAAATATACAGCTATATTTTATGAACACTTCTTAATCTCAAGTCAAGTAGCAATAACAAGTTTTTCAACAAATAGAGGTCAAAAAAGGGGAAAAAAGATAACATCATAAACTTAAGAACAAAAATTTCAGTCCATTATGCCCATTTCTGCTGCAAGGTATATTTTCAATTAGGTAAGTGTAAATACCTCAAAATGTAAAGTTCACAGTACCTCAAGAGGTTTCAACAAATTACCCTGTCTGTATTAAGTAAATTACCTGTTATTGTATAGATGAGGAGAAGGTCTGTACCTGTGCCTTTCAGTGGCAGCTCACCATTAGATTAGTCCAGTTCTAGCAAGAAATCACACTCACAATATGTGAGCAGGGTTAATTTTTGTTGAGGCACTATGTGTGGAAGAATAGCCAAAATCACTCTGTGCTGATGGAAGTAATCATCATTAGTTAAATGAATGTGCACTTAATCTCCTGACAAAGAGCAGGAGATAAGCACTGAGTTGGGGAAAACTCAGAAAGTACTTTAAAAGGCTGTTTCTGATGAGCTAGAAGATGGAAAGCTGCTGGCATGATAAAACAAGGAGAGGTAATGCAATGGGATATCTGACTTGGGAAATCTTTGCAGCCACACTCAGAATGCGAAAAAGACATGGTAAAACAACAAAAAAAAAATCTGTTCATAACTGAAAATATCTGGGTATGTGTGGATGCTCAGGGAACACTAGATCTGGAAAGTGCCACATTAGTTTATTTATATTAGGACCTACAGAGATCAGAACTAAAAATGGTACCTGTCACTGAAGGGAGAGAAGTAGTTCGCAGAAATACTTGTGGCCAAAATATTTGAAAATATTTAAGCTTCAATATATGAGAAAATTCTGCAAAAATCAAATAATTTTTGTTACTCACAACACTGTGTTAATCAAACCTAAAGAATTACTATGGTAAAAGCAAGCCCATCAATACAGTTGCCAATTACCACTATTAACATTTACAGAATTGGTAACTTATTTTTAAGTTTCTGACTACAATCCATAACATAGGATTATCTTTTATATAGTTTGTTCATCTTTGTTTTTTATTTACTTCTAATAGTTATCCTATTATAGAAACCTGTGGGATTTCAAGATACATAGTTTTGTTTATGAAAGTAAAAAAAAATAATATATTTTTTTAAACTTGAAACATGAATAAATCAGTATATAATTGTTAAACCAAAGTAGCATCTAATCAGTTGCCTTTCACATCATAGCACTGACCCTAATCTCTGAGGCATAAATAAACATGCATTCTTCGTGCAAACTTTAATCATAAAAAAGAATGAAATATATTCCAACATAAATATTTCAGCAAATAGCCATGTGAAGGAGCATGAATGTTTAATTTAGACATCACCTCTGTCACTATCTGTTAGACATCATACCAGTATTTCTCCTCTGGGAATTCCAAAATCTAACCAAGTTTCCATGCCAATTGAAAATAATATTCCTTCTTAGCCCCATAATACCCATCTTCTTCTAGAAGCATGAAAATATTTTTATATTAACAAAACCCTTCTTCAAGGTTATCATACCATGTTTGGTCATTGCCTACTAATACTATCTACAAATTCTGAATAACCTTCCAGTGTCTTGCTTGAGATGGAAGTTTCTTCCAGATATCCTACCAAAGATCAAGTCATTCCTAACCAAGTTCCTCAAGTAGAACATACCACTGTGGTCAATTTAAGGATCTTCTGTTATACTAAACTTCTTTTCATCTATTCAAGAACTTAGGAATGGCATGTGAGATGGGAAGATAGATGTTTTTAATACTGGCTTTCAAAGACTGGAGACCTAAGTCCAAACGAAACAGACCAGGTGAAGAAAAATGTATGGTTTCCATATGCTTTGTCATTCAAGAGAGTGATCCCCCCTCAAATGCATAAAAGTGCCTTTGATCTACTGCCTCAACTAAACAACCATGTGATGACCCTTAATTGCACTTGAGCTATGGAGCTGTGTGGGAATTTAGCATGGAGGGATTTGCGGCTGCACGTCTGGAGACATGTGGATCCACAATACATACAATAAACGTGTCTAAGTGGAAGGAAAAGTTAAGTTCAGCAACTGAGTTCATTGCTCTGGGTACAAAAATAGCGTGTCGTGAACACTAGAAAGCTGCACTTAAATAGCACCCTAACATTGAGGTTTTGCTCCTCAATCTCTGTACCCATTAAGTCTATAGAAAGGAATAAAAATATAAATCATCATCATTTTGAAAGCACATAGTGCAGCATGTGCTTTCAAAATGCTGCATTTTGACATTTTATCTTAAAAAATGAGCTTAAAATAGCGTGACTTAGAGGCACAACAGCACATAACTTCTTACAGTTGGTTTACAAACAGTCTAATATTTTTCCTCATTGGAGCTCAGTAAAGAATTAGCACTGCCCAAGACCTAATGGAGTAACAGAATGTGAAAGAAAGGAACTCAACAAAAGCCTCAACTGTGCCCTTTTCTCTGCTCACCTGGTCTCTTCTGAAGCACTCTGACATGTGCTTGGCAGAATGGGATCTCTGCCCATGGCCTTACAATCACATTTCATTCTCTGGGTTCTTAGGCTGAACTTTAGGTGTTTATGGACTTCATCCTTTCTCAGAATCTCAGTGTGGGAGGGTCTGTTCATTAGAATGAGTAATTGGAGCTGACTGGACATTTCCAATGAGAGAACTAATATATTACTATATAAGAAAAATGGATAACAGAATAGAGTTCAGAATGAAATTGTGAAAATACAAGTCTAGCTTAGAGGCAGTCACAGAACATCTATCCTATAAGCCAACACAGACTACAAGCTGAAGTTCCTCTCAGGATCCTTTGAGAAACTTAAAAAAACCCTTAAAAATTAAAAGCTACAATTAAATGCTTGAGAGGACAACAATAATGTTTGAATTATCTGAACAATCAGATGTTTGAAAAACCCAATAGACTAGCTATTTGCAGCCAAACGAATGCTCTATATAGTAGCAATACACAGGATAAATGATGATAACTTTAAGATGGAACTTAATACCACCAGTGAAAACCTCAGAAGGCCAATGTCCTCACACTACCAATTTAGTCTTTCTTCATGGTTAAGAGAAAACCTCTTATTTGCCATTAAAAATTTCAATATGCCTATATCATAACTTTCTGCCCAAATCTTTATATCATTACCACCCAAAAAAATGTTACATGTCTACCTTGTCACATAAAAACTAAAGGAATATGTGGTTTCACAAAGGATGATCATTCAAATTACCCACAAAGAAATCTTAAGCACATTAACAGCCTTAATACACACCTCTGTATCTCACTGCATGAATATTAATAGACCCTACCATTATTAGTCTTTGTTATTTTAAGAGAAAACTTACAGTTAAACTTTCATAAACAGACTATGAAGCAGTAAATTCATCAAGTGAATCAACAACAACAACAAAAAATCCACATCATGTCTTTGTCCTGCCTTCGCAAATTACAGTTCTGAGAGGCAGAAGCTCAGGAGAAGCTAAGACAATTTTTGGTCACAAGTAGAGGAGAACACAGTGTTACCCCTAACAGGCATTGTTAATTCAGTAGTGTACCAGATCAAAACTAGTGCTTGTCTATATATGTAAGTTGTGAATGAAAGCAGCTGTGTCCTTTACTTCCCAACATACCTTTGGAACCTACTATAGCAACAGGAAAACCACAGTCAATCCTGGCTGAAATAGAAACAACTCATTTTCATGGGAGAAAAGGTACAAGAGTAGCTCATATGCTCAATGAAGAGCTGGAAATGTGTACATATCAAATTGCAGTTCAAATCAATTATCTGTATGACACGGCATTAAATGACTTCCAAATTAGCGGAGAGCATCCTGAAAAAAATCAGTCAACCCATCAGTGATGGGGTTTGAAGTTCTCAGAGCGTGTACATCTCTGGAGAGATCTGTGTCTATATTATTTCATTTCAGGGTTTTATATTGAAATTGTCAGTGTATTTGGACACAGATCTCATAAACCCTAATCATATGGATGCTGCCTTCTGTTCTGATGGATGTGCCATACAAGGGAATAACTCACACATTTTGGGAGCTCTGGCAAGTGCAGAGCATGCCTTTAAGTTGATGGGTGACTGTGCTTCTCAACTCAGGAAGTTTACAGGCAGAAAAGCAGCAACTTCACCTATGCTCCAAAGAAGAAGTTAAGTTGCCAGCTTGTTTCTGAATGACTTGGTGCTGAATTCAAGTATTTGAGATATTTCTGCATTTATGAGCAGCATGAGGTGCTTGAGGAAGGTGCTTCCCACAAGAGGGAAAGCTGCCACAGCACTCTGAGCAATGGCCCATACCACAAAATAACTCTCAGACTGGAGCAGTGGAGGCAGCAGCTTCAGTCTACAAGGTCTGATGCAAGGTTTGGGGGATTTGTAAGATCTGCACTAGTGCAGTAGGCAGAAAAATACAGAGTATTCAGACAGGAATGGTATTGTGGGATACCATATTGTATGTTGAAAGTTTTTCCCTGTCACACTTAACCTGTACCATGTCTTTTTCTCCCAAACTGCACCTTGTTTTCAGAGGTTGAGCCAAGACTCTGCCCATTGGTACTTGACCAAATTGCTACAAGCCCAGGGCCATTCATTGCATGACACAAATCCACTCTTGGCTCATTATGTACTTCCAAACCACTGTGATAACAAAGAAAAGCACATCAGCTTAAACCACTCTTATAGGTCAGAACAGATTCCAATAAAGTAGTAATTAATACAAAATCAGTTATCAATAATCATCTGAGAAGCAAGTAATGAAACTAGCACAACTGAATTGATCAGAATCGTCCATCCCAAATTACACCATGTGCCTGTAAGATACTCAGTACAGTGAAGTCTTCATTACAGTTGCAGCCTTTAGGCACCATACTAATTGAATAACAAAATAACAGTAATGAAAATAATAAAAACCATAATAATATAAGTTTTAAAGAAACTGCAGCATCTTAACCTGAATATATTTAACATATTCAAGCATCTTCTGTGTGAACTTCCCAGGACAGACAAGAGCAAATAGAAGAGCAGTGACTACAAGGAAGCCTTCACGACTTTGGTGCCACATCATCTCTGGCTCAGTAGACCGCTATATGCATGGCCCATACACATTTTGGGGCCCTAGCTTTCTGCCAGGTAGCACTACCAGAACTACACAGTATTTTTCCTGGGACATTGTTCTGTCCTGACCACAAAGTGAAGCACAAACTTTATGAGAAACAATTTCAACAACTTCAGAAATGGCCCTGCTCCAGCAGGACACGCCCCAGAATACGTTACAGCACTGCCTTGTAAACTCTTTTATTAATTTTATAATTAATGCTTAGAAATCAGACTTTTTGCAGGTGATAATTAAATATATAATCAAGGCAAAACAGATGTGTGATAAATTCTTGGCAATGGTCCTGTTTAACTGAGTTTTAGCATGGATTCTGGCAGGCCCAGGGCTGCTTCTGCTCTGGATCCCCCTGCAGTGCATGTCGCCAGGGCCCTTCATGGAGCACTTTGCCTCTCTCAACACTGTCTTTAAAGTTTCACTTAACATTACAACATATCAATGTGGAAAGGTTTAACACTTGATTTGGTTTTGTTCATGTTAAAATCCACTGCTGCAGTTCATGGTAAAACTTATTTAAAAGTTCCATAAACTTTTTATGCACTTTTCAGCTCAATACCAGCTCATTTTTCTGTGATGACATCAGTGCAACAGTAACTTTCTGTTGCACTTCCAAAAGGGACAAAACTACTGAGAACTTTCAATAGTTCCATCAAATGAGGCCTACACCTCAGAAGAGGAAGGTACATAACATCTCCTCCCTTCTCACCACCTGTCTGGCTGTCAAAGGAAAATTATGAATGGTAGATAAAAAAAAAATCACAGAAAACTTTAAAATTTAATAGTTAATACACACACAGAGTCCCATTAACACATAAACTGCAGACCACATGGTCTGCTTGCAGAGAATAACACTGGACTTTGTCACTACAAACCTGATTTAAGTCTGGAAATAGCAGGTTTGTTTGAAGAGATTGATACTGGACTTCATCCCTACAGATCTGAATTATCTTTGGAAATCCCCATTCTGAGTCTGCACTAGCCAGCTTCCTTCTCCCCAGAAAAGGATGGGTTTTATTCACTCTCGTGTGTTTTATTCACTCTGGCTCGTGCTGGAGAATGGGGGAGGCAGTGAGTGAGGATGAGCTCCAGTGAAGTGCCTGTGCTGGGCTCAGAGCTGCTCATTCCCTCTGCTCAGGCCATGGGCACAGCCACAGCTTCAGCCACACAGGGACACACGAAGGCCTTTGAACACAGGGTGTCTTCCCCTGTCCAACTCACACTGTGCAGCTGCAGCCAATAAAATTACAAGCCTGGCCCAACACAGGTGGTTTTCCCCTTCCCTTCAAAGTGACCCTCACACTCTGTTGCACTGCCTCCCTCAAAACCTTGTCTGATTTGTTGCCACAAGCCTGCCAAGGCTGCAGAGGGATGGGATAAATGTGCCCAAGAATGGTATAAGCCACTTTAATTTGTCACATAAGGAAGTGTCTAACTAGATGCCATGTCTCTACCAAGTCCTGTCTGGTTTGGCTCAAGAGCAGGACCACATCCACTTAGACAAACCACTAAAGCCTGACCTGTGTGCACCCACAGAGGAGCAGAGCTCCTCTGGAGCTCAGGCATCCCTTACCCTGCTGCTCTCTACTGTCCCAGACACGACACACAGCAGGAGTGGAGATGATGAGTAGGATACATTTTCTAGCTTGGCCTACTATTGCTGCAATTCAAACCATAAATAAAATTAATTTCAGCCTGAAGTCTGCATTACAACGTTCATTTGCTACTAAATTCATAAGGATGTGTTCATAGAGCCATCCTGGTTCCTCTGTTGGTCACCTACTTGGGGCTGACAGAGAAAATTCACTGCACTGGAGGGGACACCCCACAGCCCAGGAAGGGATCCCACATTGTCCCCACCCTGGAGAACCTTTTTCTGTCTGGGGAGGAGAGGAAAGTCACACTGTCAGCGAGCTCGTGGGAACATGTCTCCCACATTAACCTCTCCCATCCAGTATCAATGCCTACAAATTACAAAAGCAGAGAGAAACCGCATAAAAACCTAGTTATTTTAACAATCTGGTTTGCACAGTAATTAATCAGATGAGCCCTCTAAGGGGCTCCAAAGATCCTAAGGTAAACTTAATTCACTCTAATTGAATTAAAAACTATTAAGCTATAAAAGTTACAATGCCTAGAAAAGATAAAAAATATTCCTATAAAACCTCCCTGGAAATAGGTAACTAGCAGTCATGCCAAGCAGCAGAACAAGAGGACATGATCTGCAGAAATGACAAAAATCAAAACAAAAATAAAAATGTATTTATCTTGATCTTAGACTTCAGTCTAAGTTTTAATATTTTAAAGTTAATCACAGCACTGTGCTCAAAGGTGAATGATAGAGTATTTTTCAGGGTTATGCCATGCATTGGATAGGGCTGACTGTCTGCTTCCTTTACTTAATGCAAAAGGCTTAAGTCAGTTCTAAGGTAAAAATTCTACTTCCCACTCTTTACAGGTGAAACAGAAACAGTGGTCTATTTAAAAAAATAAATTTTATAGCATCTATAAAGTAAATAATTTATGCAAGTGTCTTAGTACATATTTTTGTTGATGACTGCATACAAAGATATCCATGTATAGAAATGTCCTCAATACTTCGTTCATGTGAACATGTGTGGCCTGTGGATTGCCTGTGAACTATTTGTCCTAGATACTATTTTGATTACTTGTAATTCATATTTTTTTCTCTGCAATAGTTGATTAATCATCTCCACCTCATGTTATTGCTCTTACTTGCAGCCTGAATGAACCCCAACGAACTTCATATTCACATGCCTGGGACAAATATTCAAATTACATACCTTTGCATGATTATCTGTTACCATTTCTTTTCTCTGGAACATTCCCTCCATTAAGCACTTACTATTAGGAACATTCTAAGTGAATAAGAAGCAACATGAAAACCTAAAAGGCATTTACAGAATTTTTCTAGAGAATGCTCACAATATTTTTTAAACTAAAAGCCTCAGTCCAGAGAACAGGTAAGCAAAAAAAACCCAAAAAAACACAACCAACCCCAACCAAACTGTAGAATAACTGGAGTGCAATTACATCAACAAAATTTCTACTATAACATTAAACTTCAGGAAGAAGTTCCAAAATAAACTTTTACTGTCAAACAGGAAAAACAATTTTCCTGGGAATTTTCCTTTTAAAAATAAAACAAAACCCAGAACTCTGCATACTCTCAGCCCCAAAACCTAGACGGTAGCTATTACTTTTACTAAAATTATCACAGAACTTATACTCAGAAATACAGGCTCAATGGCTACTTGATTTGTCAGGAGAATGAAAGAAGATAAACAACTCAAGAGTGTTCTGAATAAATGGCAATTTAGCAGAAATACAGTGTTTCCTTGAATGCTCTTTTGGCTATAAGCAATAATGCTGCCACAAAAATCTGGTTTGCATCATCTAAATGCTTGAAAAAAGAACACATAATTTAGGAAAAAAAGCGATGGCTGCCACTTAGCCATAAAGAGCAGCACTAGTGTTAGAAATAGCTTTCCTATGATATTTTTGTTCATGTTCTGGGTTTTTTCAGCAGCAGAAGTAATTACTGGTGGTTTGTGAGGGCAGTGTTTAGTGCCATTATCCTTTAAACACTGTACACAAACACTGAGTCTGACTCCAGGAAGGTTGAATGTGGCCACAAGCAGGGCTGTAGCCACATCCTTGCCTTTAACCCACCAAGGAGCCCCAGTGATTTCATGAGAAATAAAGGCTGCACTCAGGAAAAGGTGCGTTGCCTTTGATCCAACTTCTTGTGTGTTGGAAAAAAAACATTCTTTTACACCTTATAGGATAATATTATGCACAATACTTTAGCCTAAAAGACAGTGAGTGGAACAGCCCTTGAAACTTTGGTTTCAGAGACTGGATATTCTTTTACTTTTCTTAGAAAATAGAATCCAGTGCCAAATACTTTTCATCTATGCTCTGTGAACTACATATTTCCACTTCCAGGAAGATGCTTTACATGTGTTAGAAGCTTTGAAAGAAGACATCCCTAAATAGCTAGAGATGGATTTCTGATATGCTATCACTGGTAAAACAGGTACTGATGATGCCAGAGGGGCACAGGCAGATTTGAAGCTCAGTGTGCACCAGGTAAGGCTTTCACCAGCAGTATTTGTGGAATTAGCCTGTACCAGCCTAATCCATTGCAGTGACCCCTTAGAGTCACTGTCTGAAACAGCTCACAAGAGCCAGCTGGGAGGTTTGCAAAACTTCCAGACCCCTCCAGGATTCTGTGAATTCCAGTGACTCCTGGAGTATGCACACCCCATGCTGTCAGTCTGCAGCAGCTCAGAACTGTGACCAGATTCCCCTCCAGCCAGCACAGGGCCAGCAGAGACTGCAGGGAAATCACCCAGTGACACACACACTGCCTCAGCTCCTTTCTGTTGGCAGAAAACTCCATTCTACTTTGTCATATAATCTGCAATTAATCCAGATGCCTGCAGACAATACGTAAGTGCTCGGCTGAATACCAGCTCATTCTTCTTCTGTTTTTATACAATCTCCTTTTGTAAAAATTTTCTAGGAAGGTGCCTCTGGGACTTGTTCTTTAACTACCTTCCAAGACTCAGAGGAACTTTGCTGTATTGACCCTCCAGCCAGCTGAAGGAGCCTGGAAATAGCCTTTCTGAATGACAGGACACAAGGAATGCAGGAGTTTGTCCAGCTCCAGGGTAACATGAATCACTTCCTACAGATAATAGCATGTAAATCACATGAATCCTCTGCTGCATTTTTAACCTTTGCTGAGAAAAATAAAGAAGTTGCTAGTAAGGGCTGTGGACTTTGAACATAAACAGGCAACACCCTGCACTTACCATTAGAGCATGGGGATGGCCCATTTATTAACACTTGGGTTTGCTCTTGTTATAAACATCTATGTAATAGTTGGCTCTTGCTATAATATATTTGCTTTCACACTCTCATTACAAAGCTGGTAGGTATTCCCTTCCTCTTGCAGCATGGCGAGCTGACTGCAACAAAATCAGTATGCCAGTTGGCATGGATTTTGAACACCAGTACACTTCATCAACTGCTTGGCTGACACTGTAGTGCGTGGTAACTTTAACGGTAAGGTGTGGGGTCAGCAAGGATGCAGGTTACACCACGGGACAAACTTCTGAGTTCAAAGAAGAAATATTACCTTTCCAATCAATGGATTAAAGCCCCGCCACTGGCTTTGCACCAAGGGTGTGTCTGCTAATTGCATGGAGCAGATTGAGCACCCCACATTCCTCAGCCCAGACAATGGGCAAGTAGCACACCTAATCCCTTTAAATGGGATGGCTGGTGCTGCCTGCAAATCTGTTTACACTGTTTAGCAAATGTGAATTAGTATTAGCTGGCATAAACACCCTGCTGTGCAGACCTTTGTTAACTTGAGGCTACTTCCTTGTTCTCTCAAAGCTGTTAAATTACTCAATCTGGCCTTAATATGTTGCAGTGCTGTGTTCACTACTTATCTCTCAGGCCTATTGTTTTCTAATGCATCCTCACAAACGTCTAAGAGGTTCTTCATTGTGACAACAATTTGTTCAATAATTACAGGTTCACATGAAGAAAGACCAATATACTGTGTGGAAAACCAAATATACACATGGAGGTGGAGGGAGAAGAGATAAAGACAATCTCAAATTACTTTTTTTAAAAAAAGATAGGTCTGGTATGAAAAGTCTTTAAGCGCTTTAGCATTTTCATAATTACAGAACCAGGAAATTAATTAACGATTATGTATTTTACACAGTCTGTTAGGGGTCTGCAGGGATACTGCACCAGGAAAAAGATTAATTTGTGTAGTCTGTGTTGTTCTTTGGTTCAAGATATGATCAAAAACAATGATATTTGGCATTAAGAAAGTATTGAGTATTCACTACTCTGTGCCCAAGGTGTGGAAGATGAGGTCTGTCTTCCAAACAGCTTACAAAACAAATGCATTTACAAAGGAACTAGTAAAAATTTATCCCTGTATCCTGAGTTCCTTTATCTCTAACATAAAAAACCGCCATTAATATTATGGAAAGAAGCCACTGAAGACCTTAGTTAACTTTTCAGACCTTAGTTAAGTCTTCAAATACTTGCAGTTGGCAAGCTTGCCATCCAAATGAACACTCAAATAGTATATGCACATGCAGATTTGTCCAGGGCACAGGTTTATGACCTGCCAGCAGTGGCTCCCTACAACCCCTCAAACTTACCTTCTGACCCTGTTCCTCTCTGTCACTACCTTAATAGGAAAAATTTGCCAAAGCCAACTGTGATGTTCAGCAAAAAAGCGACAGCTGCTGGCCTGGGTGTACCTTAGATCTGCAGCTGCAATAAATCAGCACTCTCCCAGTATTTCAAAAAGCTTCCGTCTCCCCCTCACTCTCCTTTGGCCAGTGGAGCAAGCCATGCTCATCACCAGAAGTCCCCTGTCACTTTAAGAACAAAAATGGGAAAACCTGTGCCATTTTTATACTTTTGTTCATTCTTTTCAATCCATTCTAACTCCTTCCCCCTGGGAGCTAGCCCTCCACCAAAAGTTTCTTTCAGTAAAGCACTAGCTCTGTCTATTAAGCTTACCCACCCCTGCTTAGCCTTAACACTGGTTTCTTTGTACTTGCCTGGTGAACTGACCAGCTCTACAGCACAATAGCTACAATTACTAAATTACACTCCCTGTCACTGCCTTTTGTATCACACCTCTAACAGGTGTCATTACCATGATAGGCAAATTGTAATAATCCATCCACAGGCCCCCCACCCTGCTCTTCATAATGTTTTTATTATTATTATTTTATTTTACATAATATATGTGTGAATACTGCACAGAGCCTGAATGGTTGGTAAATGCACAGGACTGAAAGATTGAATTGCGTGGACTACACACACAAACAGCAGCATTTAGGACAACAAAAACCAAATGCTGATACATCCCTGACACTCTGAATACATGCATGAACACAGATATATTAAAATAGTAATAATAATGCAAATAAAAGTGGTTATGGAAAACATATGGTTTTGAAAAAGAGGCATAGGAGGTATTTCTGAGCTGAGGCTGCTCCCCTGCCCTTACCTCACCCAGATGTGCCATGGATATGATGGGTGACAAGGATAAACTGAGATCCCTTGCAAAACCCTAGCGGGTGAGACAAGCATAAGAAAGCATTGCAGGTTATAAATTCTATGAACTCAGCAACTAAAGGCAGGTTTTTAGTATAAATTTAATATAAATATTTAATGACTTATATGATCCATAAAATCAAATATTTAAGCAATGTTTAAGTAAACCAATAAGAAACTTCCTTACTTAGGCCATTGGAACCTGCCATAACCTTTTAAAAGTGATAAATACATCGATATGTTGCTGACTGCTGTTTTCTGGAGGCCCACTCACTACTATGTTATTCCAGTTGTACACCACACAAATCCACTGACTTTATTGACTGGAATAAAAGGTCACACAGTAGCAAAATGGGTTCCAAAACCCAACCTGATAATGATGGCATTGACAGCCCCACCAACACAGTTTGGATTTCCTCAGTGCATTGCAAAGACAGAAATAAAACACAGAAAATTTCACACACTTGCAATGTAATACCTAGAGAAAAAAAAAATTACACCGTGCTTCAATACTTAGTTGAGAATCTCCATTCTCTAACTCACACTGCCAAAATATTCTGGATAAATAAAAAGTAATTGAAACAAGTCCTGATGGATAAAATTGTTTTCTTTGTGTTCATTTAAAAATTGAAATCCATAGTTAAGACATTTTTAGCTTTACAGGGTATTGTAGTAACACAATTGTTGTTCTAACCTGAGAGAAACACAAGAAGAGATGGCCTGTTAAATCTCATTGTGATACTTGTTAGATGCTAATAAAGGTAAGAATGATTGTTCTTGCCTTTCTGAAAAACTGTATTCCAGAGCTGAAATAATTGATGACCTACCTGCCCATTTTTGGACAATTAGACCACAATTTTTGGCCCTACAACATCCACTGAAATAGCTACAGCTAAGTGCAAGAATCCCATTACTCAGCTGTATTCTTGCTGCAAGTTTGGCATCTCCTTACACAGCTGTTTCTCAACATGACAAAAAATTGAATGCAGACAAAAAGAAACACATTTTGCCCTACCCCATCATGCCATTCTTCCACCTTGCACACAGCAATTAGTAACTAAGTTCCCAAACAGGATGTGCTTCAGGATGCTCCTGCTTCTGAACACAACAAACCCCTGTAGCACAGAATGCACCACAGATGCCAATATTTCAGACAGCTGAAAACAAGTTTGGATTCCAGCATTTCTTCTGCAAGAGGAACACACTGTACCATGCTGAGAAAGCAGGTAAGCTGCTTTGAAGCACATGGCCTCTAGGCCTCATCCCCTTTTAAAACTCTAATATAACCATCAAATCATTATGCAAAAAGCTTGCAGGGATCACTGCTATTCATAGGCAGGAAAAATGTCACCCCACTTCAGGCACAGGGCTGCAGTCATTTGACAGACCCCATGATTACAGTATGGATCTGAGACAGAAGAAAGAGGACAGGAAAGGTATGAACAAGTTTTACCCTCTTTAGTCTAGACTAGGGTCTGTAATAAAGATGTCAGTGTCACCAGAAAAAATGACAAGTGGTGGACTGGGGTTATCACTCACAGTACCAAATTTTACAGTCCACAGAAGTTTCTACAATACTCACAAATATAAGTTATATTTCTGTAGATTTCAGCTCTGGGAATTGCATATTTAGGGTTCAGGATGCTCTTTCTCTTGATTCTTTACCACACTTTCTACAGTTAGACAAAAAAAGTAAACCAGAGTTGGTATGACACACTGTCATAACTTGGCAGATGTGAAACATAAAAGCAACACAGAATCTGCCTCATGTCTTGCATAATCTTTGCGAATCACCTGTGAATCATGCTCCCCTGAAATACATCACCAGACTGAATTGAAAGTGCCTTACTTCTCCTCTCCATATCTTAAAAAGGGTCTTGAATAATTGAAGAGTACAGACAAGGGCCACAGAAAAGATTTACAAATTGTGGGCAAAGAGCCCTATTTTACAATGAGGGATTTAAGGAATTCAGTTTCACAATAAAGCTGAAAAATTTAATTTATGGTTTTAAATATTTTTATGACAACACAGTCCACTTGCTAATGCAGTCTCAAATCTGTCAAGAAAGGGAATAAGAAGGATTTAACTTTGAAGCTTGGCAAACTCAGATGAGAAACAGAATCACCTGCTCCTTTAAATGCAGACTGAGTCACTATTGGAATGTTTACTATGGAAAGAACTGGCCTTCCCATCTCTTGATACTTTCAAACTAATGGATGTTTTTCTGGACAAGCTATTTTCATGCTTAAAACTTACTGAGTTAAATGATGGAATAATCAGGTGATATTTGCTGGCTTTGTTTTGTACAATAGGTGAGACAATAATTTAATAGTCCTCCATATTTAAAACCTATGAATTTATGGACTGTGTCAATGTCTAAACATTTTTTTCCATCAGGTATGACAACAGTTTCTCTCCTCACTTTCCAGGTAAGTTTAAATACAGATTTATCCTATTACTTTCCCTCCCTATGGCACATGCAAGACAATGGCCATGAAAAACATTGAGTAGATAATGCTGAACCTGAAACTATACAGTGCAAATGCAACCTTTTGAATAAGGCTCTTAGGAATAGTATGTATCTATGAAGATATCTGGAACAGAGATATCTGAAGAGATGAAGTGAGTACAGAGTGGTACAAGCCAGCCACCTCATTCATAGAACCCAAAATTAAAATTCTTAGGAAAAAAATGATACCACTTGCCTCGTAAATCTCTGTGCAGAATTTATGGATCATTGCAATAGTGAACCATGTTTAAGAAACAAAACACTTTAATGAATACCCTATTAAAATATTACTGGAGCTTTTTCTTCATTTTACAAAGTCTGGATGACTTCAAAATCAAACACAATATGAATGTTTCAACTGAACATGCCACTGCCACGGTACTAACCCATCTCCCTCAAGGTAGCAAGGTAATAGTTTGAAATCACACACACACACGATTGGGAACACAGGTTCATTCTCAGGCTGTGCCTCATTTTACAGAGATTTCATTAGAAGCAGCCACCCCCTATTAACATGGTCAGAAAGTAGCAGGGATTTCTTTCCTAACTCCCAATGTATGTGTATTTATAAACAGAGGGAAAAAAAGAGGGAGTGAGAAATTGTATGCATCTGGATGTACATACAAAAGGCATGTCTCACATACAAAAGATACATAAAATCTCATCATGCCCTGTAAGGCTGTAGGAGTTATTTAAAATTATTTCCATGATAGCAAATAGTTATATTATTCTTGCATCTCTCAGCCTACCCTTAGCATTGAAGCAAACAATTCGTTCTAACACTTTCCATCACTGCTCCTACAAGTTCAACAACCAAGCCTTGGATCTGGCACACTTTAAAATATTCCCAAACTGTGCTTTTAGACTCAAATTATTGAAAAACATTAAGTGTGTACCTCTCTTAGAATGTGCAGCCATTTCCCTAAATAAAACAAAACCTGGAAAAAATTCCTCCCATGGGCCTTGATGATATGAAGAATAAACATGTCATTTTATCATGACCTTTCCTGTCCACTTTATCTATCATAACACACTACTTAGCATACTGCATAAGACAGATGAAAGTTTGTTGGGCTGCCCAATTTTGTTCTAGCCTCCTGATTTATTATGTTAAGTACTTATCTGACATGTGAATTAAATGAGACTATCAACAGTAGAATCTAGTTTTAATGAAAAATAAATTATTGAGGAAGACTTGCCTCTTATAGGGACTTACCTGAATATATCCAGCTTTTGTTTCAAGCCCAACATGACTAGAAAAGAGTTATTAAACTTTCTACTGTCCCCAAATCTCCCTGTTACCTCTTTCCTCTTTTACCCGGTACCATTGCTCTTACTGCAATATTTAAGCACAATTTTCATGTTCTTTTTACCAGACTCAGTCTAAAACCTTGTAGATTATTTCCTGCTAACACTGAAATACAGACTCCTCTATCAACTGATATGTAAATCTTCTGTCCTGGCTTTCATCAGCTTTTCATTGATTATTCAAATAATCTCTTCCCTGGCTTTGATAAAATCATTCTTTTTCTAGACAGTGGTTTGGGCAACTTATCTCTCTCTTTGCAGTGCTTTCCTTCCTGCTACCTCCTTCACTCCTGCCTCCAGCTTTCATTCCTTTCCCATACCAAATTGCAGGTGCCATTCTTCAAGGCTGGGCCAATTGCACTTTTTATCAATTTTTATTCAGTATACCATTCAACCTCTTGGCAACTATGTATGACCAGCCCAAGTGACCAACTTTCCAATCAAATCTGCAAACAAATACTCTTCTCTCTCTTGGTCACTGTCCATTACAGTTGGGAGGATATTCAGGCCCACCTAAAATTATCTTTTTTTTTACATTTACAGTTACTATTTCTCCTTAGGAACTTTGTAAGTTTCTATTAAACTCTATTGCTATAAATTTTGTGAGAAGGAAAAAAACCCATCACAAATCTTACCACTGATGCAGCAAGATGGTGATCATCACTTTTCTTTTTTCCCTTTATAACCTGTTAATACTAATCCATCTTCCCCTGTCTGATTGCTAGGTTTTTGGAATAGGAAGCAATTTTCCCTCTACTTTTGCATAGCAAATAATATAACAGGGCCTTCATCCAAAATATAGATCCTTAGTATGATGGTATTAGAAGTTGTAAGGTAATGTATAGTAAGAATAATTACAAGGTCAGAGATCTGCTGGACTGCATTATACACAATAAAAGTTGCAGATACAGTAGATTTCTTAACCACAGCTGCACTGGCACAAAATAAACCTTTACCCATGCACCACAGCACATTCATACAATATACTTTTAATATACTAGAAAACAAGGAGGAGTTTCTGATTATTCTGTTATTATTTTATATGTACAAGGTAGGAATAGTTCAAACCTAATGACTCTGTCAGTTGCTCTTTATACTGTAATTTCTGCTATGCTTTTTTAGTGATCACAGACATATGTCTCCTTACCAAATTAAGTACATACACATTTAAGTGACAGCATATTTTTTGAATGCAACATTGCATGTTGGCAACAAAAAACTACAACATCACAACATCTAAATTTATAAAAAAGCCAGCATAATACCCTCATAGTATCACATTACAATAAAATTACACTATATTATTACAGCATTTGAAATTAATATTAAAGGGGGAAAATGAACATTTCAAAATATATTCTGTTTCATAAGAATGGATCTTATAATGACCATACAGAATTTGTGTTCTAGGTACATTGGATCTTGAATTTGGTAACAGAAGAAAGAAAAAAAAAAAGCCACAGGAATAAAAAACAAGTTTTCAAAGATGCAAATAATTATTTAAGAACACATGTAAACCACCCCCAATTCTATTTTCCTCACAAAGCTTCATAAACAGAGCACACACGCAGAGACACAGCCACCATTGCAAAACCAGTTGTAATGACAACAGTCAGAAAAAAAAAGAGACTATCTACATAAACCAAACTGGCACTCAAAAAATAAACCACACACATTTCTAAACAGAAGGTTTTATGAAAAAAAAATGGAGTATCTGTAACAGTGCATCACAGATCTACACAGTGTGAAGTTTATCTCACTAATCAGTCATTAAGTGAAGGTTTAATAGTTCCACAAGGGAAGGTAATTCCCTCTTTTTCTAATACCTTCACATCATTAAGCGACTGCTAGTTTCATAGAAATGTGCTTATAATCTTCTGATTCAGAAAATAAAAATACCAAATATATAACACTGAAGGTAAACAAATCCCATTGAAACAACAAATACTAAACACCCTGCTCAGAAATCCTGCCCCCTCCTCCCCCATTAGATGTGGTTAGCATTTATGCAAATGTATTACTAATGTGTATTACAAATAAGGCAGAACATAATAATCTTTTGCCTAGACTTACAGGACATTTAACATCTTCAATTAGATGAGCAGCAACAATATTCACTTTGAGTTCTCAAATACCTTTCACAGATAGAGAGGTTAATTGGTTGATCTTAGACTATGGATAAAATTCAATACCTAAATTAAATCCATGTGTACAGACAGATATAAAAATATATACATATATAAATAAAAGTATCTTTGTACTTTTTGAGAAAGTTATTTTAATTAGAAAAACAGACACCTTTTTAAAATTAATTAAGTTTAAATCCTGTTCAGGAAAAACTTGCATATTATTAACACTGTATTTTTAACTCTTACTCAAATACATCCACATATTTTTTTGGGTAAATTTATTATTAATAGCCCTGGTATGCAGATAAATGTTTAATAGCAAATTGATATACATTTCAAAAGAACAAATAACCGTGTTTTATAAGCACTGTATTAAAAAGTATCTATACCATATGTATGGATACAAAAAATCCTAATAGAGTCAAACTCATAAGACACTGACTAATGTTACAAGTAGGTACTAGAAACATGCTGCATTTCTCCCAAATACCATTATGGTAACAAACACAAAAAGATGCTGATATCCAGTTCTGTTAAGTCCATCTTTAGTTCCACCCATTACACAATATCAAGTCAGAAAACGGTTTTATCTGACTGGTGGCTCAATGGCGCAGCCTATGTGTGCAAAAGTAGAACACAGTGAGTTTCTGGTTTTAGAAATGAGTGCCAGCCCTCTGGTTTTGTTGCATTTAGATAATCAAACATACCTACAATTTCCAAAAGTGATGAGATGCATAAGTGAAAGACTATTTTAATACAATATGCATACTTACAGACCTAAACTAATTAAATTATTGACAACATATAACATGAAATCCAAGTGATTCTATGCAGAATTAATATATAATTTATTTGGATATTTCTCTGAAGGACTAGATCTGAAACAACGATTTTCACTCAATCTTTATTAAAAAGACACTGAAGAATATAAATATATATGTATATACAACACAGCTTCACCTCACCACCTTTAAAATTGGGTAAATTAATACTGCTTGGTTTTTTTCTTATTTTCAGAGACAAAACACCTACTTAGATTTACACTTTCATTTACATTACCAGTGTAAAATATTTTACTACTCTGATACAAGTAATGATGAGTGAATTCTGCAGCAGAGAAGGATGCAAAGCACAAACAAATACTCTCCTCATATATATACATTTAACACGAATTAGATTTTCCCACTGCCCCACCAGAACCCTCACTCAGTCCAAAACAACCAAATTCAGTAATTCTGCTTAAATATGTTAAACCAGTTAAAGCACAGGATTTAAGTGTGGACTGTAAAAATCAGGGAGAGAGAAGACGTGAAAGAGACAGGGACTGATCAGCTCACGCCTCTAAATAACTGGATAATAATTTTCAGACTGGTGTAAATACCAGTTTGTTCACTCCAGGTGGGTGTCCAATACCTGGATACGACACGCCATGACCTGTATCACTTGTTCCAAGTGAGCTGAACAATCTTAGGGGGTCTGAACCTGCAAGCAATGCTGTTTGTTTAGTTAAAGAAACACTCATCTAGTTAATTTGACAGATTTAAAAAAAAACCAAAAAGCCTTAAAAAAAAAAAAAAGCAAAGAAGTGACTCTCTTCCTAAAAGTATATAAGAACATATCCATAGAAATTCAGAGGTAAATCTCTCAAATAAAATCTTTTTAACAATCAGATATTTGTATTCTGTTTTAGAGAACAAAGTTATAATGTTTTTATAAAGCCAAGTATACCGACATAAAGAAGACTTTTTTTTTTGTCATGCAGAGTTCACTGCTAATCCAGACATAGAAAAGAACAGTGGTTTATATTTAGACCCCATTCTTTTTTTTTTTTTATTATTCTAATAAAATGACCCCGCATATTTACTCAAGCTGTTTAAGCAGGTAAGAAGTGCAAATAACATGGCTTGCATCATGTTACAAACCCAAATAAGTAAGAAAGCTGCCAGCACAAAAATATATATTAAATTCAGAAAAAAACCAGATCATTTATATAAATAAATAAAAATATGAATAATAAATTCAGAAAAACTTATGCACCAGTTAATTTGAGGACTGCAAAACCTCTTTTAGATATTTAAGGAATTATTTTTTTAATTGTTAGCATCTCTTGTTTTTTTATAAATGTGTAATTAATGAAAAAATCCTGGATTTAACTCAAGCTTTGGTAACATTATCCCTTTGTGTTCCACCTGAAACAGTTTTGGAGGTTTGTTAACAAATAGGTCAAATGCTCCTACTTCTTTATATGGAAAAGAAATCCATACACTACTTACACTTTATTTGCTAATGCTGTTCATTGCTGACTGTTAATAGTTTCTCTGGACATTTTCAAGTTAATTTTTGATGAGCTTGTAGAGCTTATAATGCATAAGCACATACTTGTCACTAAATTCTCCAAGCCAAAAAATCAGATGTGGGAAACAGCACTGACAACCTCTATTCTACAATGAATACATCTTGTTTTTAGCAGCAATGGCTTTGTGTATTTATTTAGTAGTGGTTTTTAGTGCCGATTCAAATAAAAATTTGTATTTGGCATGGACATGCTTAGAGCCTGAAAAGAGAGATTTATTCCGTAAAAGTTAAATCCCTAGTCCAACTGTTCCTTTAGTTACTGTTTGCTCATTCTAGAATTAAACTGGTCACACACATTTTTCATGTTTGATCCATTGAAACAAAACTAGACAACTTTTATAGACATGGTTTTATTGAAATGGATGTTTATTAGCTAGATCATACTGCTCTACAGAAAATAATTCTCCTGCTGCTTATAAATATTTTGATCAGCCATATTCAAGTGAAAGAACAAGTCTAAGGGGGAGGGGGGAAAGGAAAAGAAAGAAAATGGGAGGAGTAGAGACGGATACCATGCACAATTCTCATGTGACCTGTGGTACTACCTAATTAGAAAACATAAAGTTTCCATAAACCTTTCACTGGAAGCAGCAATATTCCTACTATCACATTTCATTCTGTGTTGGCTGATTTACCTACATTTTGTGAGTAGAAGAACAGAAAATGCAACGCATAGTTTTGAGGAAGAAATCTAACGGCACATTGTAAACAAGCACCATCAGATTAGAAACTGAATGTAAATAAAGCAAAGGGATTTTTCCAACAGATCTTTCTTCATTATGGTACAGGACACATAAGAGAACGCTACTGAACTGCAACCTCAATTATACTGGCCAGCAAATTACTTTTAACCATTAAATTAGAAAATGTTCTTCAGCACTATTCAGTTTAGCATTCTACAGTGTCTCCAGGCTGAAGGTGGTCTGCATGTTGAACTTAGTACTGTGTGGGTTATAGTCTTTGTTTGCAGTCTTAACTGGGGATTGCACCTTAGCTACCGTAGTTCAAGCGTAAAAATACTTTGTCTGTAACACTATATACTGTTGCCAGCGACCCTCTAAATCCTTGAACCAACTGTGTCCTCTGGTGTCACAGAAGATAATGCCAATTTATTGCAATGTGTGGCTTTTTTAACTGATTAAAATTAAGCCGTAAACACGTGACAATGGAATTAGCACATTTAGAGAGTCTGTTTTCCCACATCCCATTTTGCGCTAGTGCGGCTGATCCCTGCAACTCTACGCGGGTGCAATTTTAATGACTTCGCTAGGTTTTGATGTTCTTATGAAAAAGCAGTGCTTGGTGTTTGTGGAGAAGGTAGATATGGAGGCTGAGTAGCTGTGATTGCGGACACTGTGACATCGTCTCTGTTTTTCGATAGGATCGGTGTCATTTTCCTCCCCACGATAAGACACCTCACTGACAGAGCCCGATTAGGGAAAATTTTATTATAAAAATTCACTTCTATCGAACAAGGATGGAGTGATAAACAGTTCAGCCTCAGGGAAGAAACAGGAAAACATTTTTCTTCTCTCTTTCTCTCTCTCTCCCTTTTTTGTTTTCCTTTTTTCCCCCCCATTTAAGAAAAATCCTCCCTCCTTGTAGGACTTTTCCTAAACGTGAATGTGTTAAGCTAATAAGAATTCTCCAAATGTAGAGATCAAAGACTTACAAATGTTGTTCTAAAAGAAGAACAGTTGTGTTACCTCACAATTCAAGAATATGATTTTAAAAAGTAAAAAGTGAGGACATTTTATGAATTACATTTTCTGTCAAATTCATTAAAATCAAAAGTCTTCTGAACAGGAAGCTTAAGCAAACACAATTTTATTTTCCAATATTCACTTACGTTTCTCCCTGGATAGAAAACTGGCAAGCTGCAGGGTAAACAGGGAAAATGGATAGTTGTGGCACTCTAATGCTTGAAGATGGACTAAAGGAAGAGCATAAAAGAAATATTGATTTTATCTTTTTTTTTTTTTTTAAAATAGTAAAACATCTTTCTTTCATGTTTGGTAGCTCACAGAGGATACTTCTAACAGGGCATCCAGTGCCATATATGCAAAATATTTCAGTAATCAGCACAGAGGTAGCCAGTAAATATCATCTCTAGAAGATGGCTTGGGGAACTTGGAGAATGAAGCCCAGGTACGCAGAGTAATTAATTCCAATTCCTATTTTTTTTACTTTACATATTTTCATAATTTACATTGTATCAATGAAACATATTCATTAGCTGTTTAGGAAATAAACAGCACTAAAAAGTAATTTTTTCTAAAAAAAGAAAAAGAAGAAATTAACACAATGGAGAAGAGTGTACTGATGATTTTTATCAGGCTTTTGCATCCAAGCTGTAACAATGCCATGAACCAAATGGTTGTCTTGGTTGCTCAACAATAAAACCTCCAAAGGAAGAAAACCCTAAGCACTGCCAGTGTTTTTTTTATTTATGTCCAAACTGGAGTCACTACATTGAAACCATTCCCTCAAGATGGTGGCCTCAAAGTTACAGATGCTCCTTAAATGAGTTTTAAGCACTTTCAATTAGAACATTACAAATCTGCTGTCAAAGAGAGCTTTAGCATACAAGTCCTTCTGGCAATGTTCTACATTTGCTTTTATTAAATAACAATGGGAGGATGTTTACAAGCATATATAATTTTCATTAGGCACACTCAACCCAAACACAGTATACATATGATGCAAACTTCAAATAACTTCAGTAGCAGTTATAGCCCTGAAGTAAAAATTTGCCAAAAATGCCTCCTTATTTGGCCAACACATCTTTCTAGAAATTGTATTTACTGACATCTGTGCCCTTCTATTAAGCTGAATAGAAGTATTAAACTGAAGGATCTGCTGAAATAAACACTGCAATAAATTTTATGGTTCTGTGAAACTACATTAGACTCAGCCATCAGAGCTCAGCTTCCCTACTTGCAACTTGCATGAAAGAAGAGAAAAAAATGTTATTTAACACTCTTGGATAGTCAAGACAAAACATGTATTCCATCTATCTATAACTTCACGTTGAGCACACTGTACTTTTAATAATGTACTATATTCAGATATAACATCTAATATTTCAGAAGTCATGATCATACTACCCAGTCCTATCTTGAAACACTAGATTCTATCAAATATTATCACCATGTTTTTCAACCGATCATTCAGTTCTATGCTGTGCAGTTCCACACAATCAGAAAAAGAAATATGTTTACAAAGATGACTGCATTACAACAAACATCAGTGTGAAAAAATATGACTAATGAAGGTAAGGCAGATCAATTAAAGGGCAAGTTGGAACTCCAACACATTTCTTTTTAGCCTTCAAAATAAGATTTTAAACAATGAGTTAGTGATTTCAGTAGGGGAAGTAGCCAGAGGGAAAAAGTACATTATTTGACTAGTGCTCTGTTAGATAGATTTCCTTCAATAACTTCTTAAAAGAACATTTGCTTCTGATTGACTGTAGCTGAAGTGTCAGAGCTGTTAACTGTGTATTAAACATGAAAAAAAAAAATACAGCTCAATAACCCCATCTAAACACAGAGGATTTCTAATTAGCAACAACAAGGCAATAAGGCTGTTATCCCCTACAACTTCTCCCACTTAAATTTCTCTAAACCTGCTTGGAACTTATTATCTTTTCTGGGAGGGGAGCAAAAGAAAACTACTCAAATAATTTAAACAGCTCAGTATT
Organism: Lonchura striata; assembly: GCF_050655825.1. Lineage (NCBI taxonomy): Eukaryota > Metazoa > Chordata > Aves > Passeriformes > Estrildidae > Lonchura > Lonchura striata. Next base: position 32,157,548 of record NC_140708.1, on the reverse strand, counting down.
ACCTACTCCTTGTGCTAAAGTTGGCCATTCCTCTCCATGTGCGACCTGAACAGGGAGCTGGTGAGAATGGCAGGAAACAAAGGTGAGATCAGAGAAGAGCTTGATTCTGTTCTGTGTAAATAAATGGTGCTGCATTGCAACAGAAACCAGAATTATACCTGAACTCCAGTACCCAATTGAATAATTAGGATCTGCACACAATTATTATATTTTTTTCCCCTGTAATATACCCAAACAGCAGCATTAACTAGAAGTCTCCTGGCAGGAGAAAGCAATTTCCCTTCTGTCTCCAAGACGAGGCACATGAGTTGCCTGTGTGGATCCAAGTAGCTATAAATACACTTATCTAGAAGAAATAGTCAAACAGTCTTTTCTAAGAGGAGTGCCTGATTGGTTAGCAGAAAATTGATACAGTGGAGTGAAGAATAAGTGATAAAGAGATAATCCAGTGTGGCAATGTAGTTCTGCAGTGCTGTAGCTCCTGCCTTCATTGGGTGGTGAGTGTAGGGTGATGGAAGAAAAGGACAGGCTTCTGTTGTTTGCATTTGAAGTATGACGGTGACATGGTGTGAGCAAACTTCAGATGTGAAGAACAAAAGCCCAGTTTTCCTCGACACCATCTTTAACTATATGATGAAGCCTAAAGCCGAAACACTGTGCTATTCCATTTTTACAGCTGATGTTCTCTTTATCTGTTTTTTACCTCTACAAAGCAGAGATGCAAATAGCTGCATGAACTTATCTGGTGCATGCATAGTTTCTTTTCCAGAGAAAGGGTCAGTGCATATGTTTCTAATCTGGCCTTAGTTTCTGCAGTAATTTCTCAGACTGTTACATTATGCTCATTACTGGCATAACTAAATATTTCCCAAGCAGGCTATATTTAACAAATGTTTAAAATTATTTCTGCAAGGATTAAACATCTACAAATTATTTTATTTTATATAAGTGAATAATTTGGAGAGAAGAATAGTACCTAAGCTGGTGGTGGATCAGAGTATGCCAGTTACAGGAGCACTTAAGCGCCCATTGGCACAGCAAGACTCAAAGACCCGGTAGGTTTCAAAGGAACACTTTTTTTTTTTTTTCCCCTTCTAGAACTCTTTGCTTTCTAGTAAAGCTGCAACCACAATGTTCTCTCTCTTAATGCCACCATAAAAAATCAAAACACTTTAAAACAAATTGATGTCCTCTTTAATATAGTCATCACATCATCACAGTGCCCTTGCACCCTGCTTGGTGACAACCAGGGGGATGCACACACACATCTCTCTCTTGCTTGCTCTCTCTCTTTTTTTTTTTTTTAAGGCATTGAAGCGGGCAACAAAGAAGGAGAGAAAGACTGGGAGAGACACTCAATTGAGATATTGGCACCTTTGATTGACAAGATCTAATCAGCTTATCTCCACACTAATAAAGTTGATGGCCTGTGGAGCTGGTATATGTCCAGCTTCAAGTGAACTTTCAGTAGCCAAAGCCTCAAGGGCCAGGACTAAGACTGAGCTTATCTAAACTGATTTAAATCAATTCCTAATTGGCTATTTCAATTTGATCAATTTGAAAGGTTGGAAACCTGTAATCACTTGACTAAATTGTCCTGATTCGTACTGGCATCACTGGAGATTTGGTCAGAAACACAAACTATTTATCTATAATGAAACAATGGCATACAACTGATACACTTCTGAAATTATTTCAGCCTCCTTAAAGTACTATTCAGTTTATACAAATTGGGTGTTTTACAGAGCAACTTCTTTTGTACTCAGTAGAATATTTTGAACTATGATGTTTGAAAATGGGCAGTGAATGCCACAAGCAACACTCCCTATGTCATGAAAAGGGGCTGAAGTGCTCTGTAGCTCTTGAACAATTGGCTGTGTTTTTCTAAATTAACAGTTTCCTTTATGTGTTTTGAGGGAATGCCTGTCCCACTGAAGGTGTGATAGCAGAATTAAACACTATGAAAGTAATGACTTGAGCATTCAGATAGATTTAATTCATTATCAGCAGAATTACATAATTCACTTCTGAAGTTCTTGGAATTCATTTTGCAAAGTTCAATGCACTTTCAACTCCAGAATAACATGCCAAAGAAACATAAGTACTGCATCACATGAAGAAAAAAGCTTGCTGCTTCTTTCAGGATAAATCACTGCTTTTAGGAATGCAGACAATTTCATAGCATCAAATTGCATCTACACAAAATAATTGCTAAATTAAGAACTCTGTTATCCATATAAAATTAATATTTTAGGAAAACATGATATTACTAAAGAAGCATCTTATGAGGTGGAACTGTATACTCGTATATATTTATAGATTTGACAAAGCATGAGTAGTGAAACAAAATATAACTATTTTTTTGTCAATAGCACACATGAACACCTTAGAAATGTCTTGTGTTTAATAGAGGTAATTTAAGCACTTTGCAAAGGAAGAGTTTTTTGGTATTAATGCTAGATTACAAAAAACCCTAAGCAATATTTTCATTCAGATTGTGGTTTTCAAGTTGTAATTGCTTTATACAAAATCCACTCTAGTGTTATCACTCAATATCATCTTCACTGCTGTACATCTGAAGATAATTTTGCAATAAAACTTAATTGATAGAGCTTATTTTTCACTAATCTCCTAATATAGAAAAATGAAAAAGTACTAACAGTATGTATTATAAGCTATGACCCTCACAGTGCAGGATATTTCTAGTTTATCAAACTAAAATAGATCCATTTTATGGCATCAAATATTTTATATACTTTAATAATGTAGAGACTTTTTCCCCAAATAGGAAGTAAATGAAAATTCCCTTAATAAAGGAAAATGTGGAGAGTAAAAGTCATTCACAAAGAGGATAAGCAGAACATCTCATAACATTTCTAGCTTGTGCCCCACTGACCATTAGTGCAAAATTTCAAAACATTTCAGTTATGGAAATCAGTAAGTCTGCCATCAGTGACATCTATTAAGAAGTTAAATTCAGTGATTTTGTAATTATAAACTGAACTCCTCCTGATGTACTGCAGAAACTGGATTCTGAACATGATTTTAAAAAAATTAAAACACTGTGAATTACTTTATATTTCCTTCTCCTATGGGTTAGACATGGTATCAGTCCTAAGACTTCTCATCAGTTAAGTAAACATTTCTAGTGACTACAGAGAGTATCAGAAGAGAAAATAAAGCACTAGATATTCATAGATGATGACTGGCACTTTGAATCCATAAGGCTTTTTCTTTAACTTCAGTACACCTTAAAGACAATATTCCAGAGCAGAAAATTCCCCAGGTACCAGCCAGCCATCATGAGAAATGTCCTGTAATCCTGAGACCTGAGGTCACATTGAGACCCAGCCACTGCAGCACTCTGTTCCTGAGCAGAGTAGGTAACTTCTGTCTTGAAAAATAAATGGTCTGCAGAGTCAGGGAGCTACATTTGGCTCACAATCAACAGTTTGTCTGCTTGCCCCAGACTTTGTTCCCAGTTCTACTAAAAAATCTGCTGGAATGGACAATTTGGCACTTTGAAGACATGGGTGCTGCTCTGCGATCTTTGTAGGCTGAAATGAGATAAACCTAAACTGTAAAACTGAGATTATCCCTTTACTTCTGCAGTGTGACTTTGAGTTTTCCTTCCTCCCCAAATCAGCCACTTTTCTGCACCATTTCTGTTTTGGTCTCTTGCAGAAGGATCCAAACATATTGATTGCTCAGACATGACTCAAAACATCATAGAGAATCAAGGAAAATGCTCCTATCCTACTATTTGGGATGTCTACATAGGCTTTAAGATACCACCCTTCCTGATCATTCAGGAATTCTATAAGACAGAAAAGATACTCATCATAACCACAAACATCTTTCCACATCTGCACTGACCTCATTTTTCTGAACCTCTGAGATGAAACTAGCTTGGTGCTGCCTTCTCACCATTTTTTTAAAATTTAACATTACTGTGCTTTTGTCTATCAACAGAATGAGTATAATGTCATTGGTTCTGTCTCTCAAGAGGATTAAATGGATGCACAAATGAGAGCCCATGATATTAAAGAGCAAAACCACATTGCCATCAAACTGGCAAAAGAATTGCAGCAATTTCAGTTGTAAACATGCAAGTATGGCCTTATTTTTGCATTCAAATGCTTCTCATACTGTCATTTAATGATGCAAAAGTTTTCTAAACAGAGTCACCAGCTTGCAAAGATCACTCCAGATGTATCAGACAGAATTAGTGATTGTAAAAGGCTGAAAGATTTGCACTTTTTCTTCTGCAAACAAGACACGACTCGCCAGACCAAATCAGCCTCCGCATTTTTTGGCAGTCAAAGCATAACAAGGCCAAAGTAATACCAAACTATTGATGAGGTTCCTAAGTTAAAATATCAAAGTGGTATACATGCAGAAGAACTGTTGACATTTGAATTTCAGCAACAGGCATTTTTTAGGCATTTCAAACTCTGTAAAACCTGACATTTCAGTGTTCATATACAAAACCTGCTATGATACAAAACAACACCTCTTCACCAATACTTTATCATTTAAAACTTTCTTCTTCATTATATAGTCACATAGTAACATTTCAGAACATATTTCCTAGAAACCTGTCATCCTTATGTAAATAAGAAAAATCTGCTGTATATTAATTATGATTTTTTGTAGTGATCACTTTCAGTTTCCTTGTTTCCAGTAGTCAGGTTTTCATCCCCTTTATTATTCATGTAGAAATCTGGCAGGTAAAATATAGTAATTTTTATGCAATGTTTTGATGAAGCACACCAGAGAAAATGAAATGAAATTAACTGGACTAGCCCAAAAAGAAAAAAAACACAGGTAAAATACAATTGCTCAGTGGGTTATTTTCATGACATATGGGAACTAACCTGTACTGCTCCTCAATTATTCCATAATGTATAATGTCTGTATCCCCAACCTTTTAACAGCTGGGATTGAAATGTTTTGACATGATGATCTCTAGGTGGCAATACCGAAAGCATTAAAATATAGATATAAATAGGTGATAATGAAGAACAAAATGTGTACCATTTCCTTGCAGTCATAGTTTGCAAATTAACAAGCTGCTATTGATTTTTCTTTGAGGTCAATAACAGCATTTATTGATCCAAGAAGTTAATACTCACTGAGGTCAATATTATATCTCAGGGGTCAACATGTCTGGATTCTGACTTCTATTTCCTGTCCTTATATAAATATTATATAGACAATATGGGAAAATTTCATCTTTGGACACAAAGCACTGTATTTAACTGGATACAAACTCCCCAAAACATTAAAACTTAAGAACAGAGCCAACCTGGATCATTTTCAGACTGCTCTAAAATACTTAAAACCTTAAAATCTGGAAGTATTGTCTTCATGAACTGTATCTTCAGCCCTGAACTTAACATCTCCCAAGTACACAATGGTCATTCATTGTGCTATTTCCCCACAGCAAATATTAAACCATTTTAGAGACTACTCAATATCAAGGGGCATCAACATATTTTACCAAACTAAACTAGAACTCATTAAAAAATAACAGCTGAATAACAGTTGTGGTGTGATTGATTTTGGTTATTCTCCATACTTTCTGATGTGTTCTCAGGCAAAATCAAGAGAAACTTTCCTGCTGCCTTCAGTGAACTTTGGATTGGGCCCTCGTAAAAATCATTCAAAGTTTTCTTCTGTGGTTTGTCACCCAAGCATTAACAGGTCTAAAGAAAAACTAGAAGTGAGCAATTAGTCTCCTGATAAATTACTCTGACAAATATCAATGAAGCTGTAGCACACTTACAGGAAATGACAGGGAAGGTAATATATTTCAGAAATGCCAAGCTCATACAGGGATTTTTACATCTCTACTGCAACAAATGGTCAATAGCATAATATCTCAAAATGTGGAAGATGCATATTAGCTTTGTAAGGAATTGTAATTGTGTGAAGAGATACTATTAAACTTACAGCACAAACGATGCACATTGTGGCAAGCATTTAAATTGGCTAAAAATGATACTCCAGAACTTTAATAATATTCATCACATTTGCAGAACCTTACAATTCAGGAACTTTCTATCATTATGCAAAGCAGAAAATGTTATTTTATGCATGAATAAGCTGTAACAGAAAAACTGATAGTCCACAAATTGTATAGAACTAAAACTGTTAATACACCAACTTCTGTGCTCTCTAGTAGGAATGAGTAAAATCTGGGTCATCTGGCTTTTGGTACCAGGACTTTTGTTTGAGTGCCTGAGTATGCAAAGAGTCAGTAAAATAGGAGACCACATAAAGCTATTTTCATTGTTAATTCAATTTTTTTACCTTCCTGTATCAAAATTTTGCTTCAAATTTCATAAATTTACAAGGCAAATATTTAAAATACTAATTTGTTATCAAAACATAGTAGTTCCCAGACAAAAGGTACACATAATGGTGCAAGTGTGCTATGCAGAGCATTACAGATGAATAAAAGATTCTGTTACAAATGGCCTAAGTTTTTAAATGTTTAAGAGACATGATCATGTATCTATGAGGAAAATGGAGTACAGTAATAAGCATTGTTCTTTAAAAACATACAGAAATACACAATTGATTTAGTTTAGAAGTAAAAAACTACAGCCAATTTTTACTTTCTTAATCAAACATTCCCTCTCTGTTCTTGCATAGCTGGTTAAACATGGAAATTTCCACCACAAGAAAAGAAAATCTTTCAAACTCAGTTTTGTCCCTCTGGGTGGTCAGGAGGATATGCCACACCTCCATATATTTCTTTAAAAGCTACATAGGTTATGACATATTCTTTTTTGTTTCATGACTTAATTTATATTAATTTTGAATTTGAAGAAACTTTCTTGGAAAAAGGAGATGACAAAAATTATTTTGTTGTTTTAATAGCTGAGTAAAATAACTAAAAAATTGCCATCAACATAGGGAAAACACCAAAGTTTATCTGAGCATATTTTACATTTACAAGTGATTCATTTATCCCACAAATTTAATGCCATTTCCATTTCTGTATGCCAGGCTTTAATAAGCATTTCTAAATGTTTCCTCCAAAGATTAACCTTAAAATGTTAAAATTAACAATTATTCTGTTATAAACACAGTAAATACCCAATCTAGTTCATGACATATTTATAAAGTTTTGCTAGAATACTTGTTGTATAGAACATTTTATGGGTATGCAATAAAAAACTCTTCCCTTGAATTATTACCATTTGAGCAATACTCTGACTTGCCATTTTAAACTCCTTTGAGAAAATATCATCGTTTATAGACTGGATTTAAAATATATCCTCATCATAAAATTGAAAGCAGTTAATTAAAAAAAATTATGAAAAAAATTAATGTGATCTCTATGTTTAATTCTTAACACTTCTATACCTCATTTCACTACTAAAAAAAAGGGCACTATAACACATTTACATACAGAGTAAAGCAAATACAATAATTTTCAGAAAATTTCTCAAGATGGCATTCCAGCAAATTATTACGGTAGGCAAGTGCCAAAACATTCAACACATGGGAATCTAAAGCATTCAATTATAAAAATCAGATTAATACTTTCAAGACATCTTTAATGAAAACACAGAATTATTGCATCCCTGTGAACAATAAAAAATTAAAACCAAAACAATACTCTCATTCCAACTGTTTTGCATGTTGGGTCTCTAGATGCTACAAGGGAGCTAAACACAAGCCAAAACTCAAACACATGAACACTTCAAAATTTCAGTTTTACTGAGTCGCAGGCTCCATAAAATATGGAAAAATTTACCTCAGTAGAGACGAACTAAGTAGATGCAAGAGATTACCTTTGCAGCATGTTTATCTTTGTGTGATATGCAATATAAATTGAGGAATTTATTTCACAAAAATGCAAACCACAACAATTATCCACTCCTGATCACTTGAGCTGGAGATAATTAGTCAGAGCTCGACCTTCCTCATGGAAACAAACTCTTATCTTGCAAACCTTTTTGGAAAGGTACTAAAAACAGGGCGAGCTTGTCTGGTGACCAGTGATAGACTGGCCTGAAGCTGATATTAGAAAAAGTTTCTTCACCCAGAGGGTGTTTGGGTGTCGCTGTCGAGGCAGGACGGGAATGAGAGGACTCTGATTCAGAAGGCTGCTGAGAGTAAAACACTGGTTTATTCAAAATACACTGCTCTTTTATACAGAGCTCCACAAGGACCAAATCCATTGGTTCTAAAGTGAAAACAACTCATACCATTGGTGTAGAGTGCTTGATGCACAGTGTAGAACTTAACTATAAACAATGTGAAAAACAAGAGAGATAAAGAATTATTTACATTCTTTCCCAGCTCCTTCCCAGGCTTTCTGCCTGGCTAGAAACTCTCAGTTTCTTTCTTTGACTGAATCTGAGACCCACATTTGGGCACTGGAACAGCTCCCCGGGGCAGTGGTCACCAAGTCTGACAGAGTTCAAGACGTCCCTGGACAAGGCTCTCAGGCACAGGATGTGATTCTGGGGGTTGTCCTGTGCAGTCCAGGAGTTGGGCTTGATGAACTCTGTGATTCTCATGGATCCCTTCCAACTCAGCATTTTCTATGGTTCTGATTCTTCCCCAGCATGCACATCAATGTGTCAATCAATGTGCATGTGCCCACACACGCTTGCAATTTAATATGTAAATACTTATGCTCTGCCAATAACTGGGCATGTTTACAACCATGACAGTTTATTACACTTGTTAGGATTAGGCCAAGAATATAAAATTCCATACCAAAATTAATGTTTTTGGAGATAGTGAAATATGATGAGGTAAAGAGAAATTGGCAGAAAAAGAACCACAATGTGGCAGACAGCTGATACTTGGAATTAGGAGTATGGAAAAATGGAAAAAGTTTGCAAAATATGTAATGGACACAAAATTATGGAAGAAAACAAGGTTCTCTTGAGCCAAGAAAAAATAGAGAAGCAAGAACATAACATATGTGCATAAGTGGCCTGTGACTGATGTAAAAGAATTAATTTGTATTCTCAAAACCATGAACTGCAATTTTGTCGGTCTACAGCTCCTCACAACACCTAGTAGCCAATAAGCAAAAGTAGTGTCTCAAAATAAGACTGTAACAGCTCAAAGAAAATCCCAGTGCTGGTTCACACTGCCAGTTCAGAGAGATGAGTGGTACTGCAGATCAGCAGTGCCACTCACACTGATAGGATGAAATCAAGCCAGGTCAGTAAACAGCTTCCAACATGGAACTCCTGAGTCTAAGTTTTGATTTAAAAATAGAGACTTAGATGGTCAGCAGTACTTGCACAAATTAGAGGTTATGTCCTCATCTGACACACATTACACAAGCTGACATTTCAACTGTAACTGGACTAAGGTTCCACAATGTTCAGCACTTCTCAAACCTGACTGCTTGCTCATGCAACACATGGATAACTTTTTGGGCCAGAAGTGTCAGTAATTACAGGACAAAATAAATTCTATCAGCAGTATAATAAAACCATTATTATAAAGTAGTATGGTGTGACTTTAACTGTATGAAGAAATACCCAGATAGGGTGCTCTCCCATCATTCCATACTATGATAGAGCAATATTATTCAGTTCTGTGCTTGTATGTCCTGGTTCAGGACAGTAGCCTGGGCTTCCCTTCCCTGCCCCCTATATTTTCACCAAAAAAAAAAGTAACTGTAACTCTTCAGTCCTAAGATTTAAAAGGGCAAAATACTGTGCTTGAAAGATGTTCTACCATGAAAATCCTTTTAATACTGGCTTTATATAGAAAAGCATGATTAGTATAGAAATATTTTTTTAATGTTAAACTTCATTCTTTAGTGCATTGGGAGGAAAACAATGTTAGTCTATCAGGAAGCAGAGGTAGAAAGCTTCAAACAAGAAATATTAAAAAAAAATCTGCAAAACACAGGTGAGCTTTGTCAAGTCTAAGCTCATCAACTTTTCTTCTTGATGCAAGTTGTAAAATAAAAAGTGTTTGCCAAGCAAGACCTCATGCTGTGCAAATTCAGCCGTGTCCTTTTAGCAAAAAATCTGTTAAAAACTATTGAAAATCAGGTTGTTTATTTAAATACCAGAAATTCCAATTCACCAAAGTCTGTCTTTTTAATGAAATATACAGCTGATGTTCTGTGGAGAATGAACTCACCAAATTAAGTCATTAAATTAGCAGTATATTAATATATTTGAAGGTCAAAAGGTGGACTTGCAATTCCATTCAGCTGTGCTCTTTCAAAAGTTGCAGCAGACTGACTGTCACTGCCAACTCAGTATCACTTGGAATCAATTCCTTTCACTTGGTGAAAGTTCAAAAGGAGTGCTAGGGTAGATGGGATGGGAGGGAGAGAATAAATCATGTGTAAATGAGAACAGTGTTTAGGGACAATGTATCAGAATTTGAGGTCTACTCATTAAAGATGAACCAACAGTTCCCACCTGAAACTTTTCAGACAAGTTTCCTAAAACTCATTTTCCTCAGGGAGAATATGCAACCTGATGAAGAGATCTTCTCAGGCCTATACAAGTTGAACACTTACTTGCTATGGGCTTGACTTGAAATTTTTTGCCCACCTGTTGAAATGGGACAAGCTATACTAGATGAAATTCTGACATCTCTTGGAGACACCTAAGCACAGTTGCTGAGAGTGTTAACAGATAACAAAAGAGAATATAAACATATATATGGAGGACAGACAACTGGTGGCTTTTTCCATTCTCTCTTTCTCAAACCAAGGTGGTTTGGAGAGTTTATTCATACTGCTAGAAACAGCATATACTGCTCAAAAAATAGATATTTTTTTTTATTCTTCTTTCTTTTATTTGCCTTACTTGCTCAGAACCAGACAATAAACTCTGAAATCTTATCACAGAAGGGAAAGCTCCCTGAGGCTAAATAATTTCAAAATTGAAAGAAGCAGGTAGCCTAAGTTCAGACCAAAAACTAGCCAAATACCTTGACCTGAAATCCTCACATTCTTATTAGGACAAAAAAAGTCTTCAAAAGCTTTACTACAGACTTAGAAATAAGCTACAATGAATACACTGATCAATAAACACCATCTTATGTGAATAAATACATTAAAGAAAGAGGGTCAGCACAATAAAAAATAATGCTGAAATACTGTTTTCTCTGATTCAGTTAGATGTTTTTTCCTATATAACAGTCTACACAGTAGAGGTGGTCCAATAGAGGGCCTGTAAAATAATACTTTAATGTTATCTTCTGAGTTCAGCTTATAATTCAGATATTAATATTATTCACAGGTACTCTGTAACAAATGCAAGGTATTTGTGAAAACTTACAGATTTTAGCCTGTGTGATTATTTGTCTGGCATACACAGGGGAAGTACCTAAAGTTTCTGATAACTGAAAAGAAGTTTTCATCATTCTAGCATGGAATAAAAATTCACAAAACTACGTCTCTATTACATTTAATAATGCAGCTTTATAAGGTTATTGCAATGTTTGCTCATTGTTTGGATGTTTGCTCATCCAAAAATCAGTCTTATGCAAACTTCAACTGGATGCAAGTTCCTAACAAAGCTGAAGTTAAGTTGTCCCATGATGTGTGGTACAATAATGAATTCCTGCACATGTAAAATAACCTGTGACTTCTTTCAAAACAGTGGGCAAAAAGGTCAAATTTGGATTTTTTCCTACTGTAACTTAGCAAATCTGTACTACTCAACAGATTTGACATTCCTTATTTGCTGCATTAATGATATAATCCCAAACCTAGTGAGGTGAAAGATAAGCCTTCTTTTTTATTGGAAATCCAGTTGAAAGGTGATGAATATCAAAAGATAATCTTTTAACAGAAATAGTCTTGCAACTCTATAAAGTACTTCCTCATTTCTTCAAAAAAATTAGCCGGAAAAGGTTTTCTTTGGTAGCAGTTAGAGGGCAGTACTCTCAATTAATGAAAATGCACAATTTCCTTATTTTATGGTAAGTACTTTATGTATTTAAAAATATAAGAAAATACCAAAATAATCTATATCCTGCATTTGTAACAACAGATGGAAATGCAGAGGGCCAAGGAGCAGAGGGAACAGACTTTGAAAACCACTAGACAATGCTGAGTGAGTTACTGGATAAACTTTTCATGACCACAAAGGTGCAAGGCCCATACTGCTGCTGAATCAAATCAATCCCAGAGCTAAGGAAAATTGGGATGGTGCCAGAATTTGAATTAATATGCAAAGGAGTATCTGAATAGAGAGAAAGGGTATTAAAGAGTTAGAATTGGGAAGGTCAGAGCTGAGAAGGATGGTGAGAGGGAGGGAGGAGGTGGCCGTAGGGAGCAGCTCAGTGACTGGACAAGCACGGAACCAGCAGGAAATATTCAAACTGAATGTGTAAAAATCCCTTCCCTGGTATCAACTGCGTGCTAAAGCACTAAGGAATGGAAACTGAGGAGTTTGGGCTCTCTGTGCCCTCTCAATGCTGCTTCTGACTGTTCCTTACAAAGCAGCAGCACAACCCAAACACGATTCCCCCCCCATGACCGTGCAGCTGGGGTACTCCTGAGGCCTGACATCCCCAGAAACAAAAATCTCTCCCTATTTCTTCCTCCTCACCACTTTAAAGCCCAGACTATGAAGAAGGGCAGAGGGCTTAGAGATGTAGGAATGCAATATGCCACTTCAAAATGAATTTTTGAAACAATAAACAGATTTTAATAGAAATCAGCCAGAAAAGAAAAAAAATTATATATGAAACATGAAATACTGCTGCTAGCAGAAGAAACAGGGATCATGAAAAAGCTCTCTCTGATGGTGACTGGAAATTGCATAAAAACTCATTTCACTACAGAAACTTTGGATTAAGATTTCAGTAGAAAGATGTTCTGGCATATCAAAGAAACACCTGAGGAGGAGATATTGGTATATGCTCCAGAACTCAAAAGCCCTCTTTCTCTAATGAAAGGTTTTACACACAGTATTCACATATACATGTATGAATAATTCATTAGAGATGAAATAGGTAGATATTAAGTGTAAATATCTAGGACAGGAATAGCCTCTTTTATTTAAAGCAAGGGGCACTAGAAGCAAGGTCCTGATTTTCAAAACTTGGTTTCCATTTCCATACTCTTAGTTATTTGGAGCTCAAATGTAATTAGAATATGCATGCACCTGAAGACAGAACAGGGGCATGAAAGTTCAAGTGATATTAACTAATTTGAGTAAATTACTAAGCATACAGAATTACAACATAGGAGAAACAGCAAACTTTCCACTAGTCTAATGCAATATGTATGAACATTAGGATTTGTTATTTTGTTAAATTAACATTGGGTGTTAGAACCATTTAAAGATTTTTAAGCTGAGCAAAGACTTTTAAATTCAATTGTACCTGTAAACTCCAGCTCTTGCAACCATAATGGAATGGAAAGAGTTTAGTCTATATACTTATTTTAATTTTAATGGTTTCACATATATTATGACAGTTCTGGTGTGCATCTGATTTGTGACACCTGACCAGCAAAACCACCCCGTGAAATATGGTGGGAGAAGGTCCTTCAGGGATGATGCTTGGGGATTCAGATGGTTCCAGCAGTAAAGGAGTGAGAAATCCAAATCTGTAGCATACTGCAGTGGACAATGTGCTTGTACATCAAATTCCATTGCTCATATCTGGCAGGACACCTCCTGGAGTTAACTGTTAAAACAGTTCCCTTCTCATGCTAAAGTCCCTGAACTTGAAGACTCCTGACTTCAGAAGTACCTTATAAACATTTGTTAACACACTTTCACTGATCTGTTCACTGCACTTTCAGTGCTGCATCCAGATAAGACAATATTTAATATTATTTCATAAAGAAGCAAACACTCATCTTTGTCTAAAGAGATTCCTATTTGCTTTCCAGCAAGTAGGCTGCCAATGCTTTGAGATGGGTCTGACCTATAGGCCAGCAAAGCATTACATTATGTATTTATGGCTCAGTCCAGAAAAGGAGGTTTGAAGGTAGTTCATTGCAATAGGTAATGAACTGAAATTTGCTTGGATCCTTTAGTAGCAAGAATTAGCCGTGTCACACAAGGGTGGAAAAAGCTGTTGCATGTCTTGCTGAGAGATATTTCTCCTTTAACTGTTGCAGAGTTACATATTGCTGAGATTACCAATGAGTAAGGAGGATTGAAAAAAATAATAATTTTAAGCAATCTCAGGTTTCAGAATTATTTTCTGTATATGGAGCAGGAAACCTTCTTCCTTGATTTCTTAACTTCTAAAACACCATGTTTGCTTGTTACAAAAAGGGTACAAAAATAGAAGCCAAGACAAAATTTTAAAGATTAAGTACAAAGAGTAGATATATTATCCACAAGCTCTTCTAGTAGCACAGCTATTTCGGAGAGGTTCAGAGCCACAGCATAATATCCAATAATCATCACTCATAGAGGCAAGCTCAACAGTTCTCAAATTACTGAAATCTATAGAAATACATAAGGGTGATGAAGGAAACAAAGTAAATACTTGCAACATAGTTTTTCCCTGAAATCCTGGACAGCATTCAATGGTTGGATCTCTCACTCTCTCTCTTACGTTGTCCTGAGACAAGGTAAAACTACATTATATAAACCACCACCATTATATAAACACCACTTTTTTTTCTGGAAAATATCTGGCACTTGAGAAGAACTTAGTGAAAACAACTCAACTGCAGAGCACAATGGTCCTCTGCAACAAGGTGTGTTGTTCTTCTCCTTGACAGTATTTCACATTTCTATGCCAATTTTATCACTGAGGATGAATGAAGCATTTTAAACTATTCCTCATTCAAAATATTTCTGTCTGAGCAAACATATCTAAGACTCAACAAAGAAGAGTATACCTTATTATGCTACATTCTGCTGACAAAATAAAGTTATAGAATTCCTTTTGATATTGTGGAAATCTTAACATGGGGAAGAGAATTAAGCCCCCTCAAAACCAGGTAGAATTTTGTGATTAATCAGGATTAATTTGGTGAGCAGTCTTTTTGCCTGAAAACAGAAATTTTCATGCATTCTTAAAATCTTTCTCATATTCTGAGGCTATATGGTCAGACTAAGTGGCCTGAAGTTAAGAAAATTGAGTTGCAGAACTACAAATAATGTGTGGTGTTGGAAATGCCTACTTACAAGGCTGTAAACTAGACTTTCTCACAAGCAAAGCAGTTTATAACATACCCAGAAAAATAAGAAGAAGACTTATTCTTTAAAACAGTGTTTTGAATTTAAAAAGCAGATGAGTGCACTTTGTAGTGTTATCAACCATTATTAAAAACTTCCCCTACTTGGTACAAACAATGGAGACCTTTGCAATTCAAACAGCTGATGGTTTCTCTTTATGTCTTGAGAGACTTCTGTCGTGTTTTTGCCATAAAATTCAGGCAACTTAAAAGCAAATGCACTGATTAACTCCCAGGTGTACCAAATCAGCTTCTTAAACACCTGCTAAATTTGCAACATACCCCTACAAATGTTTAGAATAAAGTTCATCTGCTTACAGTGGGCCTTGAGTACTCCAGAACCGGTTGCCAGATACTAAAGGCTTTGTGTAGTCCTTCAGGAGGTTTCTGAATGGATTTAAACATCCTCAGCATCAACAAATGACAGCAGACAAACTATGAAAGCTTGACAGTGCTGGATTGCCTCAGAGATGGTGACATAAGTGGCATCCTGTTCAGACACCACTGAAGCCATGAATCAATGACATCGCTCAAAGAAGGAAGTCAGACCTTCCAACAGATCTCAGCTTGTATGAACAACTGTACATAAGATGAAAGGGCTTATCAATTTAGAGATACAAACAGGAAAAAAGCTTCTAATTTATCATGGTAAGTTTCAGGAATTGTAATGTGAAATTGCATAAAATTAGTTATGTGATGTCAGATTAATCCCTAGATGATCACAGGGGCAGGTTAAAATAGTATATGTATTTTTGCTGATTAAGGTAATAAAAAAGATCCAAATGTGACTTATTCCAGAGGTGAAAATCATCCACCTTTATTACAGCATGCAACACACATACCCATAATTGCAAAAAGACACCACATAAATAAAGTAGAATAGATACTTAAGGGTTGTCACATCCACCTCACAGAATCACAGAATAGCTGAGGTGGGAAGGGACTTCTTGAAATCACCTTGTCCAACACTCTGCCCTAGGGTCGCCCAGAGTCAAGACTGTGCTTACCTATCTGCATTTTGAGTATCTTCTGAGATGAAGAGTTGACAATCACTCTGATCTACCTATTTCACCATTTGACCATTACCACAGTAAAAAATTATCATGTTCTGATGGAATTTCTCAGGTTATAAATTGTGCATCTTGTCCTGTCACTGGATATCACAGAGTCTGGCTCGCTCTTCTTCATTCCAACCCATCAGCTATTTGTACACACTGATAAAGTCCCCCAGAGCCTTCCCTTCTCCACACTGAACACTGTTTGCTTTCTCAGCCTTTCCTCACATGAAAGATGCTCCAGTCTCTGATTTCTGTTCATGGTCCTTTCCTGGACTCACTCCAGTTAAGTCAATGCCTTTCTTGTACAGGGGAGCCCAGATGTAGAAACAGCACTACAGAAGTGGCCTCACCAGTGCTGTGTAGAGAAGCTCTTTATGCAATAGAAGTAATAAAGAAGGCAAGACATGGTCTGAGGAGTCTGCTCAAAGAAGAACTGAAAATGTTTTATTTTATTTTATTGGGAGACCTCAACACAGAGCAACCAAAATTAATTCCAAAAGTAAGTTCTTTTGTTGCACTGGATTAACCTAAATTCTCTTATACCTAGAATGATTGTGGTCTATGCCAGGATTAAAATAATTAATCAGTTTATATAAAAATCTGTGGAAAAAAATCTATATTACAATGAAGTCAATATTTCCTAAATCATCATCTCAAAATTATTTAATATTAAGAAGTCACATAATATCACTCTACTACTAGTCTTTACAGAGTTTGGGGAACAAGAATTATACACCTCTTTCTCTTTCACTCTGTGCACGAGATAAAAAGTAGAGACAGACACAAAGATGGGGTGAATTAGTGACTCTGTGGAATTCTGTGCAGTTTCACCTGGTTTTGACACTGAAAGACACCGTTTCCATATAAATATACATTTGCACTCCAACCATATTTCTCAGAAATCACCATGGAGATATGCAACCAGAGTTAACATGATCATCATCTCCATGAAACAAATTCCACATGGAGTAAAAAAGGATATAAGATACTACCTCCACAAAAGGATCAGTCTGAATTTTTATATACTGCTCTTTGTGAAAGATCCAGGCTCAAGTAAAGCAGATCAGGAACCATTTTTGACAAGTTTAAAATAGTCCTTCTAAAAACAAGTTATTGACCATTTTTAGAAAATCTGCAGGAAAGCAAATTTAATTGCTATCATATGTCTGTCTATATAATGTGCCAACGTCTGGCACAAAAGAATTAACGCTCCCTGTCCCCTCCAAATTCTGCACTGTATGTTCCATACATCCATTTCCTTATTGTACACAGCACTAAGCACAGAATAATTAAAATGTTGGCACTTTAGTAATACCATTTATTT